>NW_015647095.1:716031-737261 GCF_001515625.1 Sinocyclocheilus rhinocerous
TTTCAAGATTCAAGATTCAAGATTTTTTTTTGTCACATACATGGTTATATAGAGAATATATGACCAGCAGTGAAATGTAAGTCAGGTCCGCTCCATGGACAGTGCAATTATTAAAGAATACAAACTTATATTGTATAAATTATATATAAATATAGGTATGGGAAAAGTAAGAAAATAAGAATAAAATAAAATGTGCAGGACAGTATACTGTAGACTTAATAAATATTAAGATGAGCAGGAATGTACAAGAGAAGAATGTGCAAACAGGTTGTACAGGGTAGTTACATAGCAGCAATAGAGTTAAAAAAGTAAATAAATAAAATATTACAGAAATTGCTGTGTGCAAGGTGCAATGTCAGTATATTAAGTGTCTTACTGATAATTAAGTGAAGTCATGTTGGTGTTAAGAGACTGAGTTTGAGTTTAGGAGCCTGATGGCCTGGGGGAAGAAGCTCCTCCTAAGTCTCTCGGTTTTTGCCATCAGGCTACGGAAGCGCTTACCAGATGGCAGCAAAATGAAAAGACAGTTACCAGGGTGGTTGGAGTCCTTGATGATTTTAGCAGCTCTGCTTTTGCAGCGTTTGAGGTAGATGTCCTGTAGAGAGGGGAGGGCAGACCCTGAGATGCGCTCAGCTAAGTGCACTACTCTCTGCAGGGCTTTGCAGTCTTGACTGGAGCTGTTCCCATACCACACTGAGATACACTGAGTCAATACACTTTCTATGGCCCCTGAATAGAAAGTTTTCAGGATTGCTGGCGAAACCCTGAATTTTCATTAGCGTTACACAACGACAAGGAACCCCCAGCAACAGGCCTTGAGACAGGAACCAAGGTTTCTTCCACATGTCTAAGGCACGTAAGCATCGATTTTCTCAGCTGTCGCAGATGGTACAGTCTTTGCCTGGCTTTATTAACCTGAGTTTGGATGTGTGAAGTCCAAGTCAGGTCCTCGGAGATGTTTCCACCAAGGTACTTGAAGCTGCTCACCCTCTCCACTGGGGAGATATTCCTATACTCCTCTTATGATCCCACTGATCATAAGAGGAGTATAGGGCCACTGCTGTCTCTTCCTGAAGTCCACAATCAGCTCTTTAGTTTTACTCACATTCATAGAAAGACAATTGTCCTGGCACCATGATGTGAGTTTCTCTACCTCATCCAAGTATGCGGCCTCATTGTTGTTGGAAATGAGGCCCAGAACCACAGTATCATCAGCAAATTTGATAATAGATGTGGAGCTGTGGGAAGACACGCAGTCATGTGTGTAGAGAGAGTAGAGCAGAGGACTCAGGACACAGCCCTGTGGAGCTCCCACGTTCAGGGTGATGGAGTTGGAGGTGAACTGTAGAACAACTGGAGTTGTTTCAGCCACTGCTGTTACCTATTGGTTATTTGGGGCATTTGGAGAGTTTCCTTTTTTCTCAACAAATATTGATATAGAATTATTTGCGACTAATTATTTAATGAGCAAATCATGCAATTATTTTGATTAAAAAATATTAATTGATAGTCCTAATTCTTACTCAATATTTAATTGTAATACGACTTATCCACTCCCTGGTAAGAGCATCACTAAAGTTATAACTGAAGCTGAAATGTGTGTGCTTGATGCATTAAAACAAACTCGTTGCATTTTTGAGCTTCTGTTTTCCATATTTACAGTATTTATCGATTGCTAACACACTATAACTGATTCATTTGGCACAATTTTCCAAACCATTCATACAGTTCTCGAAACAAAGACACATTTCTCAAAACTTTTAACACATTTCACCTGTTTTCACACACGTTCCAATTTGCTCAGTGTTTTCTGTAAAACTCTATACAAGAACAGCATCTTTTTGCACAGGTTTAACCATGTTCTCATTTAGAAAACACAAACTCACAATATAACTACCTCAAGAATCACAAAATGAACACAAATAGCACACATTTATCCAAGTGTAATCATTAAGTAGTGGAGCGACCTGGACGGCATCCGAACTCAGCGGCGCCATCGTGGAAGTTTTGACAGTGAGTGACTGGCCTTCCCTCACTCTCCTCACGGCTGTGAGAATCACTTTGATACGAGCAGGAGACAACTATGCCTGCATCGTTGTCGAATCCCACACCACGCCCAGATAAGTGGTTCTCTGTAGCGGAGAAAGCACACTTTTCTTGACGTTTAGCTGTAACCCCAGCTCTTTCATATAGGTGAGGACGACATCTCGATGCCAAGCCGCCATCTGCTCTGACTGAGCTAATATCAACCAATTGTCGATGTAATTGAGTATGTGGATGCCCTGGAGTCGCAACGGAGCCAGGGCAGCATCTATGCACTTCGTGAAAGACAGGCCAAACGGAAAAACCAGATACTGGTATGCTTCGCCCCCGAAAGCAAACCTCAGGAACTTCCTGTGTTGAGAAAGGATGGATACATGGAAGTATGCGTCCTTGAGATCTATCGTGACAAACCAGTTCAACACAACAACACGTTCTATGGCCTCCTTCCTCAAGAGAGTTCCTACTTCTTGTTCCAATACCAGAGCCTGCTCAGGGCCCACTAATGTAGGAATAACCCCATTGAAGCGAGGTGGACGAGAACCGAACTGAATTCTGTAACCTCTCTCTACAGTGTGCAGGACCCATTGTGAGACATTTGGCAGAAGCTTCCACGCTGTCAGAAAGTCTACTAAGGGAACCAGTCTCTCGAGACTGGCCTCTGGTGTCACTAGAGGAGCCACTTCGGTGCCCTGAAGTGGTTGACCAGAAGGGAATGACCGACCTGACTGCTCTAGCACCCTCATCTGAGGGGGCCAGCTTTCCAGTGCCATACCATCGCCGGGCGACAGCTGGGAAATTTGCTCGTGGGAGCCCACTGAGCCCTGAAGCACTGGGGGTGGCAGGGGTATCAGTGAAGCTCCCTGAGGGCACTGAGGAGGATCGGGCACCATATACTGAGGTGTGTACCTCTCCTCCCCAGGGTGGGCTGCCCTCAGGGTCCTGACGGTGGAATTGTCAGGACCGCTTGGCCGAGGTCGTCTTGGACATAATAATGGTCCGCAGATCCGTTTTCTATTCAGTGGACCCCGACCGACCCACCCACTGATCTTTCTGCGCGGGGTGGGGTACGGGTCACGACACTTTGCTTGCGTGCATGCTCCGCTCCCAAACAGACGACGCACAAATCGACACTTTGCTTGCGTGCATGCTCCGCTCCCAAAAAGACAACGCACAAATCGTGTGTATCCCCACCCGTGGGATAGCGTGAGCAGGGAGGAACACACGACTTGAAACGCCATCCGTTCGCCACAGATTTTCTTTTACACTTAGGCATTTTGAACTCGCTTTCTATACAGAGTAATTCCTGACTGACTGAATGCTTTTTGCATACACAGACACACATACACAGACGCGCTCACTGAAGAGCAGAAGCTAACATGTGCGTTTGCCGGATGCGCCTTTATGCTTCCTGGTTGCTCACGTCACCCCGCTCGTGACGTCTCGCTTTTCTATTGGACTGATTTCACACATGCTTCAGTATGGGGACTCGCCGGGGCCGTTCCCAAAGTGTTCGACGCAGCTCAAGTTCCTGAAGGGGAACAGTATACACTGGGTAATAGACATCCATATTATTGGTTTGTATGGACCCATAGAATGTAGTATATTGATGTTAAAATCTTGAGTATAGTTGCAAACTTTGTTTTTTTGTTATGCTTAATCAAAAGCAGTGATACTATGTAAAAAATGGCTTTGTAGAAACAGTCTTACTGACCAGATGAGAGTGAGTTTCTCCTGCAGAGATTTGTTTTCTCTTAAGGTTTTATCCTCCTCCTATCTACTGTATACCATGTTAGGAACTGTCAAGGCTCTGATCTATTGTAGAGCTCTTTTGAAACGGTATTGTGAAGAGTGCTACAGAAATACCTGTACCTTGAATTGAACTATACAGTAGTTTTCATTTGCACACTTTGTGATTTTAACGTTGGTTTAGTCTCGCACAGCCAACAATGAACACATTCCTAATCATATTCCACATTAGCTTGTCATTGCAGTATAACGGTGCCCTTAACCTCCCTTAGAACTTAAAAAAAAATCCATTATTTCATAGTGCATGGTGTGTGTGTGTATCTGCAGGCATATGTGTGCATACATCCATGCAAGTGTGTGTGTGTGTGAATGCACCAAGACTGCTTTGTTTTCCAATTCTCCGCAGGTAAATAAATATTCCCTGTGTGCATTGTAGAGGAGCCGTAACCATAGAAATGGATATTTGATTTATTCCAGAAAGAGCCAAGCTCTTTGGCTTGAGTGCTTGCAAACAATATGTTTGGGTGGAAAGCCGGCACCCAGCAACAGCACAGCATCACAGATGTCTTCTCAAAATCACATGACTCATTCTAGCCCTGGCAGACCTCTAAGTGTCCTGTCCGTTCCCTGGCCACATGGGCGAGTGTCGTTCCTCAACCTGTATGGGTCGCTAATGCCAGCAATGTTGCTGTTCATTTCTGACTCTTTTGTATAAATTATAAATATATAAATAGGTATTTTCTAGGTTTTTATTGTTGTTGTTGTATTTAGAGTAGACCTGTTGAAGAGTCTGTTAAAATAAGATATTCTAAAGAATAGTACTATTCTAAAGAATAGTATTTTCTATTCAAGTCTAACACTGTCAGAGAGACAGACCCTCATACACCCTACCATAAACTTGTTTTTGTTAAACTTAGCCAATGTGTTCTCTACTAACCATGTGTTTCTGTGTGTGCTTCTTTCCCCAGTGTCTGTACGGCTGTTACGTCCACTCCTCCATCATCCCCACCTTCCACCGCAGGTGCTACTGGCTTTTACAGGTAAGACTGCCAGAAACTTGGACACCTGTTAGGAACTCAGTTACCTATTGTTATTTTTCTGAAGCCATCATATATTTTCTTCTTCCCCTCTTCGTTTGGAGCTAAGCAGCACACCTTCAAGTGTAATTCAGCTGTAATGGAGACAGGCAGGGAGATTAAACGTAGCCCCTCAGCCCACTGGAGCCTGAGCTCACCGACTGATCAAAGCTAACCTCGAAACTACAGCCCAGCACAGGGAGAGGTCTAGGGAGGAATCGCATGCAGATGAAGCCTTTAAAAGAGCACAGAAGATAGATATTCATGCTTTTAGGACATATACTAGGGATGGACTCAGAAGTGACAGCAACCATCAATCATGAAACACAACAGTTGCACAACTTTTTTTCAAACTAAAAACATTTCACTCTGATCAGAAAGCAATTTGATTCAATAAACTGGATTAGTATTACATTTTTTATTAAAAAGCAAGCACAAATCACTAGCCGAAAATGTCAAACCCTAAATTTAAACGATTTGACTTAGCAGTCACTAATTAAAGTTAAAAACACTGTTTTCTAGGGGTTACTGTGGTACAAAATGCTCTTAATTGGAAGAACATTAATGATTCGGCAGCATCTTATTACTGGCTTTGAAAAGAGGAAAGTAAAAGCTTGTGAAGCAACATTTCCATTTTCTCAGAAATATTATTCTCAGTCTCTCCCCGTGTTTTCTCAGTATCCTCTGAGCTGACTCATGTTCTGCTTCACTGCTGCTTCAGGTGATCAGAGTCTGTGTCCAGGATAGAGCAGGTTGTTCCAGCATGACTTTGTCTTACACATATGGTATCAGTCTCCGGGGCTTGGCAGCACCCTCACTGTGTCCCAGTAGTCTCAGCTTCAGACGGACCGCCCAGTGTCCGCTCGCTGACTGGATGATACATATTGCATAAAAATCTAATCGGTTTTGCCAGGCTTGTCATCAAAAAAAAGATATTTCGAGTTTTGTTTGAGCTGCTGCTTTATTTAGTAAGTTCACTATGAGCTGAACTGTACTGTATGTCCACTGCACATCCATTTTTCCAAATTGCATGACTGATCAAAACTTTGGGTCAGTCTTTTTATTATTATTATTACTTTTATTCAGCAAGGCCACATTAAATTGATCAAAAGTGACCGTAAAGGCAAGTAAAAAAAATCTATTTCAAATAAATGTTGTTCTTTTGAACTTTCTATTTATCAAAGAAACACAAAAATATAAATTTGAACAGCTGTTTATAGTTTCTTAAAAATAAAGTTTCTTGAGCACCGAATCAGCATGTTCGAAATATTTCTGAAGGATCATGTGACACTGAATACTGCTGAAAATTCAGCTTTGCCATCACAGGAATAAATTACATTTTAAAATATGTATGTTCAAATAGAAAAGTTGTTTTAAATTTAAAATGTTTCACAATATTACTGTTTTTGATCAAATAAATGCATCCTTGGTGAGCATATAGGTAATTATTGCAAAAACATTTTTAAAAATCTTACCAACCCCAAACTTTTGAGCATAAGTGTAAATATGAAACAAACTCATGGTGATCATTTTACATGTGAGTGGGCCTCTATTCTGGCACCTAAGCCAGATTTAGATGCTAATGTGGACCAGACCTTTTGTTTTTTGTTTTTGTCAGAATTCTGTCTATGCAACACTTTCATCCCAGAGTGCAGATTCACACTATTATTACACTATTTATACGCCACACGCACCAAGTTGCATGGCCACTAAAAACGCACATAACCCAATCCATGCACAGTCAAGCCTCAAACGATGACACAAAACTACATTTTCAGGGAATGTGATCACAGAGAGAGAGCGAAAGAAGAGGGAAGCGTACAGAGAGCAAAGAGACTGCAAGTGTGGCTGTCTTTTTATCCAGTCCAGATCTTCTTTATTGAGAAAAGTCTCAGTAATAAGACAGGGGAGGAGAGGAGGTAATGAGAAAAGAAGCCTATGAGGAATCTCGGCACTCCTTCCCTCTAAAACACTTTTCCCTCAGATAGTGCCTCATTCTTCCAGGCATGTCTCGGTGGTATTGCGCAGCTCTGCTCTTCTCGCTCTGCATAACGGCAGAGATCTGCTGAGGGGACGTATTATCGCCAATTTTCCCAGAATGCTTTGCACCTCGTTGGCCCTTCTGAAAAGTTCTCACTCACGCAGAATAGACTGTCTGGGAGAGGGAATGACTCTTTGGAGATTTGAGGTGTTAAGGGCATATTATCTCTCTCTCTCTCTCTCTCTCTCACACACACACACACACTCCCTCTGTGACTGTCCCGGTCCCGCACTTGATTGATTTAATCGCTCATTCTCTTGTTTAGTGCTAATCGAATGTAATTCCTCAGCTCTCCTTCTTCATCTAATCCTACATTACGGGGCTGAGGTGTGGCGGCCAGGGACGCAGACCCGGATATCATTATTATATTAATACGACTGAATGTGAGGCCACACTTCATTTGTCTTCCAGGCTGGCAGATCTTTAGAAAGTGGTCAATAGCCTTTGCCGAGACCTCTTTATTGTGCAAGAGGAGAGCTCTGCTATGTTAGGGAATGAAATGACTCATAAGACAGAATATTGTCCAGATTAATCAAGAGACTGGCAGCAAACCTGCAACCGCCTCCATCCCCATGTCTCTCTCTCTGTTTATCTCTCTCCCCGTTTCTGTCTTCCACCTTCCCTCCCGAGCCTTCTCCCCATGATTGATGGCAAGGTATGGCTTCTCCATTGAGGACCATGTATTCCAGTATACATCTCCCTGTCCCACTTCACATACATGCTCATTAAAATAAACAAGCATGCTCATATAGAAAGAGAGATGGATGCTCTCTTTTTCTCTTCACGATCTGTCTTATACACACCACCTGTCAGACCCACTAAATTTGGCATAGAGCACCGGCGTGTCAGGAGCTGTCCGTGATGCTGAAAACTTGTTAAACTGTGATCAGTTATTCAGGTGTTCCACAAGAAGCGCACTTTACAGACTTGCTTTCATTTCAAAGCTTCGTGGCGTGCTTTGAAATTGCACTGTTACCTAAATGTCGACCCTGGCATGCACGCATCGTGCTTTAAAGATCAATATTGCATTTCCATTTTCTGACCTATCTGATGAGCTGAACCCCCTCACCTCATCGTCTTCCCTTTACTTGTTTGTGGCCGATAGGCTGGCATAAATTAGCCCGAGGCGTGAGGCAGACTCTTCCTTTTTGTCTGGACAGGCACTGCTCTGCATTTATTTATTCATAGCCAGTTGTTTGTGTAGCCACACCAAATGTGTGCTCAGCGTGCCCCTGACCGCACACTTCCAGGGACCAGAGTAATGTATATTTAACGTTGCGTACGCTCCCAGACAGAGTCATTTATGAGACAAAGCTTCATTAGACTGTTTTAAAGGATGGGGACATTAATACAGCCCGTGTTTGCTTGTGTTTGTTATTGCCGGATTGTTTAGGGTGCTGAATACACAAAAGAGAAATGATGGTGTATTGATTTCAGGGTCGTGGGATTAATGTCTGTTATGAGGTGCCGATGTGGTAAGTTGAAAGTTTATGCTGTCGCATGGATCAGCGGCTGAGTATTGATTGAGAAGTCTTAGGACTCGTGGCTTGCGTCTACTGTAAGAGAATAGGTGAATAGGAGTTTGAATCTTTATGTCTGGTCGCTGGCCCTGGATGTGTGAATTATGCAGTATAGGAATATTTGGATGCTGGTTATGAGCTTTATAAAAGCTGATGGGTGTGTTTTCTTCTTTATTAAAATGCATCCTCTTATTCCAGGTTAATTTGAGTTTGCCCAAACAATGGCAGATGGAGGAGTATTTACAAACAGTGGCATTAAAGTGTGAAGGGCAAGAGTGTGTCTTGCTTTAAAACGCACACGTTCACATGGATCTCAGTCCAGGACTGTGCATTAATATTCAGACACTGTTCGTTCACACGCCCTCTTGACTCGTCCAGCTTTCTACACTGATTTAGGTCATACATGCTGCAGAAGCCCCGTACAAAATAACAAATGTTGTGTACGTCCCTTCAGCCTGCTGAAAGTCAACATCTAAAACCTATAAAATGTAAAATGTTAAACTATTCTGGATATAAGTTTGTAGGTGATTTTGTGGTTTGTCCAGCTACTGCATATGGCTAGCTGCCAATGAATAATTTGATCTGGGCAGAGTAAACGTTAACTTTTGCAAACTATGTCTTATTGCTGTTTCTTGCCATTTCAGCTATTTTCTCTGCATTTTCATCATTATTTTAGGGAATAATGCCTCTAAGGTGCACATGGAGTTGTTGACATAAAACTTTAACTCTTGTAATATGTATATATTATATCTTTTTATTACAATTTTATATTTAAAAATATATATTTTTTTACAGGTGTTATGAATTTTTTAGTCATGAATGTCAAGTTTTCTCAGGGTTACTTCATTATACCTGAGCAGAATGTACATTTTTATAAAAATATGAAAATGTATTTTTAAAAACTTACTGACCTTTGCAGATATTAATGATAATTATTGTTTAATACTTGATAAGATTTACTATTTTATTAGTGCTTATTCAAAAGATTATGACAAACTTTATATGTATACTCATTTCAAAAAATTTCATCTACAATCTCCATCCAGACAATTTTTCACTTTAAGCCCTTCAGAAAATATCAAAATAGCTTTTTTTAGAAATTGATTGTTCATTATAAATAAATAAGTATTCAAGTCATTATTTGTATAAACTGCTGGTTGTATTTTGAATGACTCAATACATAAAGACAAAAAACAAAAGCAAAAACCTCAGAAACTTTCTCATGACATGAATCTTCACCGTGATCGGACGTTAAGAGTTCTCTGTTGCTCTTTTTTACAGGTTTTCTCTCAGCTTCTCACCATTATTTGTGGTTTTGGCACAAGCTCTCAGTCTCCCGCGGAGCTGCTGTGTCAGTGCTACATAAGGCCACATCAGAGTAGAGCACGTGGGACCTCCTCTATAACGATCCCCTCATCCGTAAACATCAGCGTCTCCCTCTCCCACACCTGCCTCCACCTGCTCTTCATCATAGCAGCGGTCCAATTTCCCGTCATTGTGCGTCAGCTGTCCCAGTAGCCCGCGCTCTCATCTCCATCCATCTCGGCCCACAGCTTCTGTCTTACACACTCTCCGACTCACACTCACCCATCTTACACACAGTGCACGTGTATTGTGTAGCCCTTCTCACACACTTAGCATATTAACCTTAACATATTAAAATTTCTAACATTATTTCGCGTAGTAGGACATATTCCTAGATCAAAATCCTTCATAATCAGTCAGTTTTTAGAGTTATGTTTAGGCCCAAATTCTTACAAACAGTTCCTGCAATGCAAGCCCTATTTCATGCGCTGTTGCATTCTGAAAAATGCCGCAAGTAAGTGTTACTTTGTCATCATTGCCACAAGGGGCGCTAAAGGCATAATCTTAACCTGTGTTCTTCTATGGTTAGCTGACTCTTAGGTCAGCTTCTGATATGACAGAGCTAACAGTTGTTTGTTTATGGGCAACAGCAAAAAAATGCATGTAACATATGTACAGTATCTGTGAACTGCATGTTTGTAGTCTTAAAGGGATAGGTCACCCAAAAAACAAATTCTGTTATCATTTACTGACTTAAGTTAATCCAAACCTAAAAGCCTTTTTCTTCCATGGAACGTCAAAAGATATTTTGAGAAATGTCTTAGTGTTTTTTGGTCCATGCAATGAAAGTCAGTGGGGTTCAATGTTAAATTTATCTCCTTTGGTTTTCATTGTGTAGTCAAAAACATTTGTAACAGAAATATACTTTCATTTGTGATCTCCTGAAGAAAGAAGGTTATACAGGTTTGGAACGACTTGACAGGTGAGTAAATTACAGAATATTAATTTTTGAGTGAACTATCCCTTTAAGTTCAAATCTTGATCAAACAAATATTTCTGTAAGCTTTAGCATTATCATTTATTCACCCTCATGTTGTTCCAAAGCCGTAAGACTTAGGTTTCTTTAAAAAAATATCTTAATTTGTGTTTTGAATTCCAGGTAACCAAAACTTAGAAGATCCAAAAGGTGACGTAAAACAATCAATCATATAAAGTATTGTGAAGAGAGACAATAATTTAATATGATGAACAGATTTCATTTAGGCTTTTATTAACATATAAAAACACATACATAAAGCACATCACATACTGTAAACTTGGAAGCTTAAAACTTAATTTGTGTTTCAAATGTTAGCCAAAGTCTTTCCAAAGGTTTGGAAGGATGTGAGGGGTGCATGAATGAGACAGAATTTACATTTTTGGGTGAACTATTCTTTTAAGGATAGTTTTATGTAGGATAAAGAATGACTGTAAATATGTGAGATGTAAGAGAGTGTGTAAGCAGAAATAACATTTAGTCCTCCATCACCCACCTTTTAAACTTCTCGCACTCTCTTTCCTTCACTCATCACACACTCTTCTCCTCCTGACCCCATCAGCTCTTCAGTCAGGTCAGAACATTGCTCTCCCATTGAGAGAGACTTCCTTCATATTAAGGGTCACTGACCAGCGGCAGAGTGAACGAAAATGAACTTTTCCTTCTCTCTGTCTCTGTCTATGTGTCTTGCTGCTGTGGGCCAGTGTGTATCTGGGGCTTTCTCTGATCGTCCCCTCTCCAAACTTCCTTTAAGACTGTTTTGCATACCGCTTTCCCCATTATTGCTCATTTCCTTGATAGATCCTCCATGTTACTGCCTCTCCCCCATACAGAAGCTGTTCACGTGGACACCAAGCAGAGAGAGAGAGAGCCAGGATGTGAGATGGCTGCTTAATAATTCAGAGCTCTGTGAAAGGGCAGGAGTCTGCTGGTGAGCCAAACTGACATTCAACCAGTTATTGAGCGCCGGCCGCTGGCAGCCGTGTGTGTCCAGCCGTTTCCCTCTGTGCGTCTGGGACATTAGAGCGGGAGATTGACCTGCCTTATTGTGTTAATCCAACTCTTACCTATAGACTCAGCAGCCCGCATCACACGGCACCGATGGCGCTTCATGGGCCGCAGGTCACGGGCATCTGAACGTGATCACTGCTTTTCTATTAGGACACTGTCTGGAGAGCCTGGGAGCGCTACGCTCTGTTGGCTGGTTAACTCGTTTTTGTGTTGGCCGAGTTTGCACCTGGTATTAACGTCAGTTTTAGACAATCTGCTTGAAACAGGATGGCACTAAATCAGGACTTAACAATAAGGATTTTTTTTTTCTGCTGGCTCAAAAGTTTCGATTTCCTCTTGCCCTACCAACATTTTTACTAACAACACTTTCAATTAATGATCAATTTTTACTAGCAATGCATTTTTATATTTTCTAGAAATTTATATTTTAAAATATATTTTTTTTCTGCTTATTGATGTTTCAATCACTTTTTTTGTTCCTAAAGAAGAAAAAATATAATCAATTAATGATCAATTTTTACTAGCAATGCATTTTTATATTTTCTAGAAATTTATATTTTAAAATATATATTTTTTCTGCTTATTGATGTTTCAATCACTTTTTTTGTTCCTAAAGAAGAAAAAATACTGAACAAAAAAAGTTTTATTATTTGCTAAAAAATATTTTGTATTTTTTAGATTTCATTATATTTGAAACATTAAATGAAAAAATAACATTTAAAAATAAATAAGTTTTCATATTTGCTAGATTATATATTTTTAGTAAATATTACAAAAAAATCATCAAAAAATTTTCACAACTTTTTTACTATACTGTGTATATATAAGCAATAGTTGTAAATTACACAGCTATAAATTTGTGTGTGTGTGTGTATGTGTGTATGTATGTATATATATATATATATATACACACACACACACAAATTTATAGCTGTGTAGCGGCCATTATAAATTCAGATATGGAACATTACTGATTGTTTTGTAGTTTTTAGCTGTGCATAAGTCCTTTGTAACTAAACAAAATCTAATCTATGTTAACTAGTTAGACAACATTACCTTGACATATCAGCAGAATTTGCAACAACAACCAAAGATTTTAATCTGCATGCATAAAAAATAGATGTACAAAATCAGTGAATGTACATTTTTTTGTATTACCAAAATTAGAGATGCTTCCCTCAAAATCCATACACAAAAATTCAGGAGATGTGTTTTTTTCCTACCATGTGTCTCAGCTGACCACTACTGATCAGATCACCCGTGATATATCTAAATACCAGGTGTACACAGGGCCTGCATGTCCCTCAGAGGTGGGTTGGCACAGCTCAGACCTTCCCTGCTTTAGATTCGTGTTTTCTAAAGCCAGGGACAGGCCTGTGTGATTGGGCCCAGACTGTGGGCCTTTTTGATGCGCTGCCTCTAATTTCTGTGTGTGTGTGTGTGTGTGTGTTTGTGTGTGTGCGCAAGTGTCAGATGGCAGCAGGCTGTGAGCAAAGGCAGATCAATAGGACACAGTACGGCCAGTTGGCAGACGGCCGCTTTTACGAGCGTGTGCACGGCCCGCCATTCGCCGGGTGTTATTCAGGAGTGCGTTGTAACGTTTCGACACATAACTTGCGTTGCTGCAGCTAATGACCAGAACTGTCGCATTTGTCCAGCACTGATTACACATCAGAGGCCCAATTAGCTCTGGTGAAGTCTGACATTCTGATTTCCTCATCACTGAGAGAAATCCTAGACAGAGAAGACGGAAAGAGTGGTGGAGAGGGAGAGAAAGGGAAGGGAATGTTGTGAAGGTGATGTTTTTCTCCCTTTTTCCGCCCCAAATTCCAGTCTATTCACTGTCATATCGATCTCGAGCCCATCGTACAAGCCCAGGCTCATCAACATACAAAGGATTACTTTTCGTTAAAATCTTTATTAATGCCAAAAAATGCTTACATTTGTGTCTTTTTGTTCTCTCGGGCAGCCATGTTGCCGCTGAAGCCGGTTTACGCTGAGATAATTCATACCCCTTCGTTTGAAGTGTGGTCCCGAAAAATCTTCGTTTGAAGGGCTGTCTGACCCTTCCCCTTACCCCTACCCCTCCAACCAAAAGAGAATTGAGACACCCCTACCCCTTCACGTGAACGCGCGAAACGGAGGGGTAGGGGAAAGGGGAAGGGCTAAGGGGTAGAATTGGGATTGGGCCTTAGACAGTTTGTAAGGTAAATCCCTCTCTAA
This sequence comes from Sinocyclocheilus rhinocerous, assembly GCF_001515625.1. Lineage (NCBI taxonomy): Eukaryota > Metazoa > Chordata > Actinopteri > Cypriniformes > Cyprinidae > Sinocyclocheilus > Sinocyclocheilus rhinocerous. Next base: position 730,033 of record NW_015647095.1, read on the forward strand.
AAAGTAAAGCATCTTCAATTTCATTCGCTCTAAATTAGCACCACTGTTGCATATTTTATTTTATTTTTAAATTTGGTTAAAAAAAAGATAATGTAATATTTTCTTTTTTATTTATTTGGTCATCTTAGGGCCTAAACATGATTTTTCTTTGTTTTATTTTGCATGGTTTTATTTATTTGTCATTTGCCTCAAACTGTACCACTGAGAACATGGCGTGAGGAAAGGAATCTGTATGGGTGGCGCTTGCGTTTCTGCGTGTGTATGTGTGTGTATATAGCTGCTGTAAGGCGATGATTTCATCAGGCAGAGATCAAAGATTCAAATGAGCATTGTAAATCACACACCATTAACGAGCTGCCTTGTAAATTAGCAATGCAGGGTGTGTCAGAGCTGGAATGGGGAGGGGGGTTTGCCACACGGGGACACATAAACTACCTCCACTGGGCTATTTACTACCACCATAACCGTACTCAGAACCTGAGTCTGGCACACTGCCCTACGCCCAGAGAGCTTTGATGGCCTTTTTCACTGGTCCATCGCCATCGCTCGTTAGAAGGCCTGGGGGACCGTCTGTGCTCTTTGCACCCTCACAAATGATGGAGGATGATAAAACAGAAAGCTTTGGGCCTTTGGTGTTACTCTCCAAGACCTATAACCAAGCTTGCACAGAATCTGTGCAGATTTGGAACGATCATCATTCACAAAGTCCTACATATCTTACAGGTCCTTTGTTTTTATCTTGCTGTTTAAGAAATATTACCATATTTAAATTCATTTTGCGGAACTGTGCTGATTTTCCACTAAGAATCATTGCAGAAAAATCATACTGGGTCCTTTTTCTATTCTTATTCTCCAACAGTTCTTTTTTTATGTGTCTTCATCTCATTAATGATGATAAAGAGGAAGAGGATGTCCTCAGTCAGTCAGGGAATGTTTGGGTTATGAGTCCCGCCAGCTGCCATAACATCCAGAATTGTGTCAAGATAGCACCTGCTGTCTCTCAGTATGCGGTGTCTGCAAAACATTGACGCTTTGCAATGTTAATTGTATTGTGGCCAAATCAATAGCATGAATGGAACAATCAAACACATGCCAGGTTTCTGTTCTGAGCGGCTGGTGGGGGAGCTGGGCCTTTAAAAGAATCTTTCTGTCACTCTTTTGTGCATCTTTGAATCTGTCGACACCTTACTTTCTTTTGTAGTTGGGGGTATTGATCCCACAGGCGACAATGGCTTAGCATCTCTGTGCGTGTCTCAAATGTGTGCGCATCCTGCTTCCGATAACAATGAAGCTGGGAGCCCAGGTATGAAGGGACATACTGTAGGTTTAGTTTTTAGATTAGTTTTTAGATTTAGTTTAGTTTTTAGATTTTTGTGCATCTTTGAATCTGTCGACACCTTACTTTCTTTTGTAGTTGGGGCTATTGATCCCACAGGCGACAAATAGCTTAGCATCTCTGTGTGCGTGTCTCAAATGTGTGCGCATCCTGCTTCCAATAACAATGAAGCTGGGAGCCCAGGTATGAAGGGACATACTGTAGGAACTTTCTAAAAAAAAGTCAGCTTGACTCATGAATATTAATTATGTGACATTCACCCAGTATCTAGCCAGGTTTGCAGAAAGGTCTTAAAATTGTTTTATGTGACTGTCTTCTTTATATATATATATTTAAGCTTGGCTCATAAATAATAATTATATAATGTTTACCCAGAAGTACTATCTTATTTTTTCCTTCATACTGTGCAAACTTTTTCTACTTTTTTATTTATTCATACCAAGCAAACTGAAAACTTAAGTAAAATAGCATTATTTCTGTTTATTTTTATTATGATTAAATTGTAAGGGAATGATTATATTACAATCATAATTCTAATTGACAATTAGAATGATTAAATGTAATAACCATATTTTTGGAAATATTACAAAAAAAGTATGCTTAAAAAAAGTTACCCTGTAGCTGATAATGACTGTAAAAGTTATATTTCCTAAAATGTGGGTTTAAAAACTTTACTACACCCCTACATGTACATGTATATGTGAGTACACTACAAAAACGTCGGAGGCCTGCAGACATATACAATCCTATTTTTTGCCATGGCCCCTGAAGCCGAGCGTCTCTAATTCGGCAGGCTTTAAATATTGCATGACTTGCTGATGGCAGTGGCAGTCAGAGGCTTGGCTGCTCTGGTATTAACCTGTCTGTATAAATCAGGAACCCTCCCAGGCCTGCTCCCTGCTTTCCCATCCTTCTATCAGCCCTCTCTTCCCTCCCGTCTCTCATTTGTCCATCTAAACTCTGGGCCGGTCTGATCAGGGGGCCCCTGTAATCATGCGCCAGGGGCCCTAACATCAGCGCTAGGCAGGTGACAAATAGTTTTTTAATTGCCTGCTCCAGAAAAAGCATTAGTCTGGTCCCCTGCCTTGGTAGGGGTGGGCGGGACGTGTGCGTAATAATAATAGCCGGGCTGACGCCTCCCTGCAGGCTATTTTTAGACTGGGTATTTTGAGGGCTCGGCCAGTGTATGTGTGTGTGTGTGTGTGTGCGTGTGCGTGTGCGAGAGAGGGAGAAAAAAAGAGTGTTTGGACAGGGGAAATGGAGGTGCGGCATTAGATCCTCCGTTCCGCGTGCCAACCAACACCCAGCACCACTTTCCCAGCAGGCACATGCACACTCTTTCCTAAGCCTGCCTGAAATTAAAGGAAATACTGTGTGTTTGGTGTGCTGAAGAAGCCTGATGAAGCTGTCCAGTTTATGTAGCAAGCTGCACACTCCTGCTGCTTTGGCTTGGTTTGTGCTTAGTGTTGAGATATGGTATTGATTTTTTTTTCTCCTTTATCCTCTCTGTCTCTCTTTCTCTGTCCCTCTTGCGCTCTCTCATCAGTGCCCTTGCCATATCTATGTAAGATATTGGCTCAGCATTTGCACAGGAGCGTGTGTGTTCGTAGGGCGACACTGACCCCATCCGTTCAGACGGAGAAGACTGAGGTGGGTGGAGACACAGACATCTGGGAGAACACAGTCGTTACATATGTTTAGCGTATGTGCTGGGTTTGGGTTGATATGGTTCTGCAAGTGGTCAAAAAGGTATAAGAGAGCAGGTTTACATCTTGAGATCACAGTTTGTGTGTGTGTCGATGGTTTAGCAGCAATGTGAATGTTTTGCCCGAAGCCTCTCCATTTCTAGGACTGAATCTCAGCATGAGTTCGGCTTCACTGCAGTTCTGAGGATCCTTAGATCTGCTGTCCTCTTCCCACAAAACACTCTCTCTGGCTCTCTGACCCTTTTTCATACACATGCTCGCACACATGTAAACAGCACACCAGCTACTTTCCCTCTCTCCTCTCATGAACCTCTAGACTCCATCGCTCTCTCAGCCACTAGCCGTTTATTTTCGCTTTCATTTCAAATATATTAAAGGGATAGGTTTCCTGAAAAATGAAAGTTTGTTCATCAATTACTCATCTTCTAAACCTGTGTGAGTTACATTCTTTTGCGGAACACAACAGTTCTGAAAATGTCTAGGGAAAAATGGCATCCAATGTTGTTTTTGCATTGTATGGACAAAAACATCTTCTTTTGTGTTCTGCAGAAGAAAGAATGTCATACAGGTTAGGAACAGCAAATTATGACAATTTTCAGTTTCCAAAACAGCATAAACGTATCAAAAAGTGGTCCATATGACTGGTGAGATATTCTTGAAGTAATACAATTGATTTGTGTAAGGAACAGACTAAAATTGTTGTAATTTGCTGATAATCTTCCCATCCGATGAGCTTTTAACTCAGGAACCACCACAACCGGATTGAGTCTGTGAGTTCAACTTGAGAGTCTAATTCACCAACAAATCCTACAGTTCTGTTTTTGTGATTCACTGATTTATAAAAGAATGACTAGTTCATGAAACAGACATCAGGCTTCTCTTTTGCACAATTTTAATCTGTTTCTCACACATGATGTTTTATTAACAAAGTTCGGGAGGAGCATGGCAGATACTTAGCCTAATTAACACAAGAGGAGTGCACTCAAGTTAATCAACACCAAGAGGTATAAATACAGCAGACTTACCTCTATCCATCGATGGTTTATCAGCATCCCTCCACCGCCCGATCTCCTCACTTCGAGTTCTAACTACACTTATACGGGGGGAGTACTCTGGGTTCGGGCCATTCCTGAGCTCGGAGCCCTTCCCCGGACAGCACGCCTAATATGCATTACTATACTTCAGCTAATTATATGTAAGTGTGAACTCGTGAAAATCCTATTGTATTGTATAGCACACAAGACTGCTTGTATGGTGTTTTTGCACCTTTTTGAAGTTTGAGACCAGTGCATACTTCTGTCATATCTAATGTAATTGGATTTCCATCAACAAACATGGCCATCTGCTTTCAGGTCACTGGTTGAAGCTGTGTCTCTAGCAGCAGTCCACAGAAAACACTTCCTGACCATATCATTGCAGAGAGGGCACTGACTCAACAGCCCCTGCAGCAGTGTTGAGAAGACCTTTTACCAGCCATTTATGCTTCTCTTCGGGGAGCAGGCCGTCCTCACACACACATACCTTTTGTCATTCTGGCATTGGCATATGATCAGAGTGTGTCTGGACACAAGACAATCTGTTATGGAGTTGTCACTTTTAGACAGTGTCCTTGAAAGCGGTCCAGGGATTGTCCGTGTGACCTTTGACTTCAGTAGACAGCGCTCATGTATGGCCACCATCCAAGCCTGATCCAACCAGATGCGATACGTGTTTGTTAAAACACTCACATGCCTGCGCAAAGCACTGATGACCCAGAAAGCTCTCGTCAGGGCGACGAAGGGTTAAATCCGCCTCCGCCCTTCTCCTTTCCCTGCCCTGCCAGCTGTTCCTACTCCACACCTTTCCTCTCTTTATCCACTGCTCCCTGCACTCCACAGTACCTCTCGGACCAGTAAATGAAGGCTCATTTGCAAGTTAGATAAATCCTTTGAATGTATTATGGATGTAAACAAATTAGCCCGTAGGCCCCAGACGATACCAAATGGAGCGGAGGTCTCATCCTGTGGTGGTTTCCTGCACATGCTCAGTAGCTTGATTGATGCCTTTTCTACTGCCTTAATTATTTCAGTATGAACTGATTTTCTCCGTATGAGGCAGGTGCGTTGTTAAAGTAATGCTCTGTAACGCTCCCTGCCGAGTCCTTCCTCTCCTCATCAATTCATAGCAAGAGCACTCAGCCAATTAAAATGGACTGGAGAGGGGCGAGAGGAGCAGAGTCGTGCTGAACCTGTTTATCCACAGCAATGTTTGTGGTCAAATTGAAGTTGTTCTTTTATATTGTTTTGTTTCTTTTATCACCATGTTACTTTATTAGCTAATTTACTGTTTCTCATTATGATTAGTGGTGCTTGTTAAGGCAACGTCTCTAGGTTACGTATGTAACCATGGTTCCCCGAGGGAACCTAGAGACGTTCCCCTTCAGGAACTCGAGCTGCGTCGAGATTCGCTTTGGGAACGAGAATACCCACTGCGCCATACTACCAAGTCCCTGCCTGTGTGTGTATCAGATGAGCACATCACGAAGAGAGAACTTGGGAACCTGGGGTAGATGCATCACGCAGGGGCGTTCCCCAAAGCGAATCTCGATGCAGCTCGAGTTCCTGAAGGGGAACTACAGACTACTAAGAGGCTTAATTATTTGTTTTTATCTAATTTTAAAGTGATAGTTCACAAGTCATTTACTCATGTCGTTCCAAACCTGAGTGACTTTCTTTCGTCTGTGGAACATACAAAAAGATATTTTGAAAAAATGTTGTCCAAACATTGAATGTCAATGGGGTCCAATGTTGTTTGAAAGAAAAAAAGTCATACATGCTTGGATTGGAGTTTGAGCCATATCCAAGCACCAGAGCACCCTACAAATGCCCTTACAACCACTTAGAAAGCCTAAGCATCATGGTAGTGGGTTTTGCACCGGCAAGCAACTGTAAAAATCGGTATTTTTTGTTTTGTGTGAACGCTTGCACACATGCACATCACACACTCTTTTAAACTGCTCTGTCTGTCTGTGGCGGGGCAGAGGTTAAGGAAGAGAGGAGTGGGTGAGGCATTGTTGAGATTGATTAAGACTCACTATTGATCACGGCGCGTGTGGGTGTGGGTGGGTGAATGGGGATCGGCAGAGCCCAGGGCCCATCTCTCTGAAGACTCCAGCTCTGTTCTCTATAGCAGGCTGGCTAGCGACCCCTCCGGGGGCCACATCAAAGAGTCCTGCTTCCCAGCCACCCTTGTCTTTTGAAGACAGCAGCGTTTGATGACATCACTTCCCCTATTATTTCACAGTTGGACAGTGCGGCTCATGTGGAACACAATACCTCAATATGTGAAGAACGGTAGACGAAGAAAAAATATATTGAATCTTTCGATCTCTGTTATCCAACACCACAATCAAAATTCACATTGAGTGAATTGAGATATGGGAATGTTGGGTTTCTGTGTATCTAGGTTTTTGAATACTGCTCTGCATCCTATTGTATCTTTACACATGTTCACTTGGGTTTTTAGTGTGTTTCTAAATAAATAGACTACACTTTGCTATAAGACTGACAAGGCACCCATCCATATGATGAATAGAATGATGGATAGATGGAGTAGAAAGTGTTGTAACACTGAAAAATGACACCTATTGCGTTTAAGATGGGTTCTTTATACTGTACCTGCAGTAAGCCATCAACAAACAGACTGCAGGCTTTTGATTACTGACAGGCCAGTGTTTGTTGCCTTTTAGGACACCTGAATCAGTGTTGTTCTCCACATCTGCTTCACACCTGCGGTGACCTCATGCAGACCTCGAGGCCTGAAGCTACCGATCGTAGAGAGGTCAAACATATGGCCAAGCATGTTAAATACCCTCATGCTGACTACTGACACACTGGCCACACTCTCCCAGCTAGAGTCACATTCAAGCGACTCTTTCCTGATAAGGCATAGTGTTTAAAGAGATAGTTCACCCAGAAATGAAAATTATATATTGTTCAGTCATGAAACTCTAGATGGCGCAGGCTGACAGGTTGTTAACATAACTGATGATATTCAGAGAGTTAAACGACTTGGCACAAGCTGATTGGTTCATGGTGCATATGCAACCAATGAGCTTACTGCCTTGCATTTATATGGCTGGCTAGCATTCACTTGAGATTCTTGCAGCGCGCTTTCTGAGTTTCTCTGAAACCCTCCACCTTCCCCAG
>NW_015647095.1:738109-769826 GCF_001515625.1 Sinocyclocheilus rhinocerous
TGAGTAAATGATACCAGCATTTTCATTTTTGGGTGAATAATCCATTGAAGTATTTCTTTGAGGCGTATAATGGTGGAGCTTTAAAATCAGCACACTTTCAAAGAAAGTCCTTCCTAAAAAATGTAGAAATGTTTTTTGTAGTACATTAGTTATGCTGTTATTGTTCTTATTGTGTAACATCGTATTACGTAAAGCAATTTTTGGGGGGCGTGGGTTGAGGGGAATGAAGTGTTAGTTTTAGTTTTGGATTTTGCTTTTATATGGGCTTATATTATACTTTAACAGATGCATTTCAAACAAATGAGCTATGTCTGTAACATGTCTCCTGTATATTTGTAATATGTATGAACTGTTGTGTACTATTGAAAAAATACAGTATTTCTTTCCAAGAAATGTTTTTGCTTATTGCCTTACTTAAAAATCTACAATATTAGGGTGCTAAAATGCTTTTATTTATTTAAAAAGTAGTACTTATAGTTTATAGGGATGCACCGATACCGATACTGGTATCGGTATCGGGCCCGATACTGGCCTCCTGTACTCGTACTCGTACTCGTTAAAATGCCCCGATACCAAACGCCGATACCACACAGCATGTGATAAGCGCCATATTTAAACAAAGAAACACTGACAACAGACAGCAGAAAGGAGTTATGGATGTCTACTACGAAGTATATGTATGCAATGAATATAATGTTAAACATTCAGTATTAACGCCTGTATAGCTGATGTGTGCGAGCTGATAAACAAAGCACGCTGAGTGGATTGAGCGCGCGGCGGCGCAGATGCGCGAGCTTGTCGAGTGAATATACCTTTCTCACAGACATCATTGGAAAGTTTATAGTTCGGTCGGATATGTCAAAGACAAGTAAGTAAAACAATGCACAAGTTACTTAACGGTAGGGAGAGAGCGAGAGAGAGCACGCGCGCACTTCTGTTGTGTGATCTTTGATGTTCACTCACTTAGCACACGCATCATTTGGATTAAAACGAAATCGTACAAATAAAACCATTCATAGGGGCATTCACTATAATCATCATTTATTTTCAACCTTAGGCATACACGACTTTCTAGCGAAAGTGAATCTAGCAGCCTGTGTGAAATGCGCTAGACTGTACTATTCTGCATCAGTACAAACACGTGCAGGCGTTGCGTGTGTTTTGCTTGCTTGAGTGTTTCTGCATTATATGAGTGGCTTTGGAATATAAATCGCAGCACGTTTCAGATGAAAAAACGCGACTTCTATTTCTGAAAATATCACAGTTAGGAGATTTATAACGAGTGGTTCCCTGCATTATTACAGCAAAGCGCGTGATTACAGTACTAAGCCGCTGCTCTAATGCTATTAAATTAAAGATGATGTACCATAGAGCAAAAAAATGAACAGTAAAATTAACAAAAACTTGTAAAATACATTTTAATGGGCATAATTAAGTGTGAAAATAACCGAAGGATATACAGTGAAACCAAAAATGATTCAGAGACCAGATATAATTTTTGATATTTTTTTACTAGTGGGTGCAGTACACTATAGTTCATTTATGTAAGTGAGGATAGCAAAATAAAGTAAACTGTGACAAATCATACCCAAAAATTCTTCATACAGTGGACTACCAGTAAAATTGATACAAATTTGTGTCCAAAAATTATTCAGACCGAGTCTGGGAAAAAACATTGAAGTTGAGGTTTGCATGAAGCTGGGTGACAGTATGCCCAGGAGACTACAGGCTGTCATTGAGGCTAAGGGTTGCCCGACTAAGTATTGATAGTTGTGTAAATACTGTCATACTAACAGCTGTCTGAATATTTTTTGGTTGATTGTAATCTATTACATACCTTTCTATCAAAGTTATCTGACATTATCAAGCTGAATTTGTTCTGACACAGTTTAACTCTGAGTTCTTGTCATATTTTATTACCATTTTCTAAACTATAGCGAATAAACTGTGATAATGTGAGAAATGTTGAAGGTGTCTGAATAAATTTTGGTTTGACTGTATCTATTTGATAAATGAAGTTAACCAACTAACATTATACATACTCTTTTGGTTTCTGTACCCAATATTTAAAAAATGTACAAATGCAATAAAAATATTGGTATCGGTACTCGGTATCGGCAAGTACCAAAAATAAAAGTATCGGTATCGGGCGAGTACTGAAAAAAGTGGTATCGGTGCATCCCTATTATTTAGTGATATACATATCATTCCAAACCTACTGTATATGACCCAAAAAAAAAAACTAAAAATTTATATTCTGAAGCCTCACTCTGCTATTTTCCATGTAATTTATGTTTTAAAAATGACAAGAATCACCATACAATGCTCTAAGTGACTTTATAGAAAGTAATATGATAGCATTGTGGGAGGAATAGGAATAGATGAAAATTTAAGTCGTTATTTATTGATAATCTTCTCAACCTATAAGCTGTTGACCTGGCAGAATAAATCAATGAATTTAACTCATAAACAAATCAGTCTGATTCATGAACAAATAATTCAGTTCAAATTGTTAACCAGATCAACCAACTCATTTAAAAGAACCAGTTCAAAAATAATGATTTATTTAATGGTCCAGTTAATTGATTCAATTAAATGTTCTTTGAGCCAGAGTACAGCCATTCTAAAAAATGTATTTGGAAGATTACAGGAGCATATTTAATGAATAATGTGAACAAGTAATGCAATCTGTATATTTTTACAGAGAATTATATAAAGAAATACTTTATGAGTGAGCTTTAGTAAAACCTGACAGTAGTTTTTTTAATGCCAAAAGAGGGTTTGTGCTAGTGCAAGCTGTTAGTAAATCTGGCACTTAAAGCAAAGATCTATAGATCATGTTGATGGTACTTTTTTAGGAAATATAGTGCACAAGTCTTGCACTACTTTTATGATGTAACTCTGTAGAAAAAAAAATATTATCTTATTTTATTCCAGTAGTTCCATTAATATTAAATAATGACAGAATTTTCATTTTCAATTGAACAATTTTTTTATTTGACCTGGCCATAATGAATATATATATATGTATATATAATATTTTTTTTGTACCGAGCCTCTGTCACACTCTCCTCTTTCTCCATGTTTCTCTGTGACTCTCCCTTGCTCGCTCTCTCTTTGCTTTTGTCTTTACCCACTCCCCTCTCTCAGCTTCAGGGCTTTTCTGGCTTGGTATTTGCTTTAACCCCGAATCAATCTGTTTTGAGCAGAACTCATAAACTTTTCATAAGCTCAACCCTTACACCCATGTGAGTGAGCTCGTCAAGACTCCTCCGCCTGTCCTGCTGCTTGTTTGATTTTCGGCTTACTTAAGCGCGGTGCCAGACCCCACGCCGGGCCGCGTTCAGTCGCGCCACGTGTCTCCTCTCTACCGCTCGGCGAGCCACTCCTGTCTCTGCATCGATCCCAGCTGCCGTACATCTTCAGAGCGTGAGCGCTATCTAGCCGCGCCATGTTTAATTTATGTAGTGGAATGTCCACTCAGTTAGACGCCCTCAACTGTTTGGAGACGTGCCGTGCCTAACCGCTTAATGTAGTCGCTGCAATTTGTGCTGTGTTTGCCTGATTAGTGCTGAGTGACGTTTGTCCACACCCCACCTCGCCAAGGGAGGGACACAGCCGATGGATTTTGTGTTTGCTCACCGGAATGGCATCGACGTTCACGGTGATGCGTTTTGCTGTGACACCTTCCCCGACTTAATAAGCACAGGACAGACTCGCTCTTCTCTATCTTTATCATTCCCTCTCGCCCTTGCTCTCACACACACTTTAACCGAACAGCAGGTCAAACTTTTAAAAGTGTGCATCGCTAACAGGCTCACTCAGGCAGAAGTGCCATCTCAGCACCTGTGCCTTCATGATTAATACCATATTGATGATCTCAATTAATTTCCTATTACGCGGCAGCAGGTCTGCACTGCTCGGTTTCTGTCACGGCCCTAAGTTTGGACCGGGGGAGATCTCAGAGGGCAGCTGGCTCCCATTGATAGTGGGAGATTTCGGGTTGCTTGCACACTGGGGAGAGAATTTTCTGCGTAATGGTGACTGACCTTCACTGCGTATTTGTCATCCAGTAGGGAGCAAGAGCTTTTTCTTAAAGGCAACATGAAAAAGCATTTGCAATGCATATACAGTAATGGGACACATTTACATGTGAAACAGAATAATGTACTGTAGAGAGCTTGAGTTTAGCCATCTGTATGTTGAAAAGTTGACTATTATATTATTGGTTAATACAGGTGCATCTCAGTAAATTAGAATGTCGTGGAAAAGTTCATTTATTTCAGTAATTCAATCATATCACATCAGGCACCTGCAGCGCTTCTGCGAGTGGAGAAAAACATAATAAGCTAGGCTAAATGTATAGAATTAATAATAATATTATATTAATATAATTAAACAACAATAATAATAATAATAAATAGGCCTATACGAGAAATATATTTTTACTTCAATAATAAATTAAGAAAACGAAAGAAAACCTGCAACAAGTAGCCTAGTATGCAGAGTTTCGGTTCATTTTTGTGCTGCGTGAAAGGAAACAGACGGCAGAAAGCCGCATCCTTTTTTTCTTTAGGCTTATTTTACAAAAGCACAAAGATTTGTTTTTATTGTGAATGTACACAAATAAAGGCAAACCTTTTACAATTCTGATTATCTTTATGACTAAAAGGAGTAGTTGCTTTCACTGTTAGAAGGAAAAAATTCAAGTGATTGCGCCGGCGCCGCATGCGCGCATTTTTTTGTTGTTTTTTTATGCAATTTTTTTTATATACGTGTAGCGTATTTTAACCATGCAGCAAACCTCTTTAAATATTTTGACAAATTACTGAAAAAAAAATAAGTAAATGACTTTTTAAACCGTTTAACTGATTGTATTAATCGGTCAAAAATTCTTACGGTCAGTTAACGGTTAACCGGTTAAAATGAACATCCCTATTCCCCACCCACACACGCTTTGGTTACATCAGCAGAAAAGAAATATGTGTCAGTGGTAGAGAAAGTTATATTAATGATTGTGAAAAATATATTTATTTAAAATAACATGAATGTCCTTCATTGTGTACACTACCATTCGAATGCTTGGGGTCAGTAAGATTTTTAAGATAAGAAAAAAGTTTCTTCAAAAATACAATAAAAACAGTCATATTTTGAAAAATGATTGCAGTTTAAAATAATTATTTTCCATTTGAATATATTTTAAAATGTAATTTTTCCTGTGATGCAAAGCTGAATTTTCAGCAGTCCTTACTCCAGTCTTCAGTGTCACATGAACCTTTAGAAATCATTCTAATATGCTGATTTGGTGCTCAAGAAACATTTCTTATTATTATAAATGTTAAAAACCGTTGTGCTGCTTAAGATTATCATAATAAATTTTAGAAGATTATTGACATCACTAAAGATGAATATACACATGTGGTCAAAACTTTCCTTAGGCACTCACACACACATAGAGTAATTTAATTGTTTAGATCTTTTGGATTCACATTTTAGTGCTACAGAAAATGTATTTTCTTGCATTGTTTTAGCAATTTTTGTCAATTTACTCCTTTCTCTCTTCTCTTTTTCCTCACTCGTTTCACCTGCCATCATACCAATTTCAGACCCTCAGCTCTGCCCTCTGTCCAAAACCTCTGTCTCTCTTAAAGTGACTTAACTCATTCTGCCGGTCGCTAGGCAACTACTGGCTGGTTCGTGTCCCAGAGGGTGAGGGTTTATGTGTGTAGGCATCCGGGGGTGTCTCCTGAGCGCCTGCACCCTGGGGCTTTCCAGCTGGAGTGGTCAGTGTGCTCTTGGACCTCTCAGAGCTGAACTTAATATTGCAGCATTCTGATTTTGCATTCTGATTTCATGTTGTTGATGGATCATTGCCATGGAAAATGTTTTGTTTAACTGCTTTTGGTCCAGAAATTTACCCACTAGGCCATTTCCAGATTACACCGAGGCTATTGCCACAGCATCTTAAGACTATAGATGCTATCTTCTTTTATCTGCTGTCCCTGATCCTATCGGCTTATCTGTGATTCAATCAGGAACCAGGAGTCCTAGCACTCAAGGACCAGTTTGCCATACAGAGCCTTCTCCCCAAAATATAAATCATTGATGGCCTCAGCATTATCTGCACATTATGATTCTGGTATACAAGGTTCAGACTCTGGCTTAGACTCACATTTAGCATTAGAATCAAAGCTAACCCTTCCCTGCTGAAACAAAAACAGCTTAGACAAGCATGAATTTCTAATCTGGCCCAGCTTGCACTGCAAAAAAAAAAAACTAAACTGAAAAACAAGAAAACTATATTTTTCCTTCTCTAGTCAATTGGTCTTTTTTTAAGGATTTTCAACTTCTACTGAAACCAAAATAAATTAAAAATAATTAAAAAAACTCCCAAGGTCAAGGTCACTGAACTAAAACAAAATGATGTGAAGATATAACAACAGTTACAAACATTCATGCATATGTAAGCTATAAGCAAACAACATAAATAATACCCAACTAAATAATAAAGACTACAGAGGTGAGCTGAAAACAACTGAGAAAATATGTTTTTTTTTAGTTGAGATTTAAAGGAACAGATGTTGCAGAGAGTCTGCATCTCTACCATCTCCTCCTTCAAATCTCAATTAAAAACACGGAAATACTGATCTAGACAAAGAGTTTTCTCATTGTTATTTATGGTAGATAGTGCAAGATTGGTGCTGGCAGGTTAACCAGCTTCACCAAAAAGATTATTGCTGAATCTGGATGAGAAGCCTGGTTGGGGCACCATCTTCTAAAACCCAACATAAGCTGGTTAACCGGCAGGGTTAGAGCGAGTGCAAGGGCTGGCTGACTTTGCTGTGTTCTTCACTGACACATGCACTTCCTGTGAGAGACTTTGGGCATTAGGACCATAGTCACCAAGCTCCACTGTGCCCATCACAGCAGACTGATGGCTCCCAGACGGCCTGCTCCCGGTCTGCTCAGGGCAGAGCTAATGGAGAGGTAGCCCACCGGTGTTAAAGCAGCTGCCAGATGAATAGCTGAAACTCTAGTGGCAGCCAAGGTGGAATCTGTACTTTTACAGTAACACCTATACATTTTGTCCTCTGTGCTCCATGCAAACTCCAATTCGATCTGCAATGAACATGTACTCCAAAGAGACAGGAGAATACAGAATATCTTTTTGATTTTATTTTTATTTTTTGCAGAACTACATGTTGACACCTGGGCAAACACATAACGGCACGCTCCATGGACACACTCTTGTGAGCTGAGTAGTTCTGGCCCTGGAAGCTAAGTTATTTAAAGCTGGCTCTTGACTTCATCTGAGTCATTATGGGCTGCTGAATTAAACATCACAGGCCTCAGCCTCTGGCTCCTGCAGAAGCGCTCTGCCGTGCTTTGCACCGGCTCCGTCCTCTTCCTCAAAAGTTACATTCTCTAACACCACTCACGCGCTTTTCTCTCTCATGTCTGTCGAGAGGAGCCGAACTGAGACCTAACGAGAGAGAACAGCACACCACAGTCCTTGAGAAGCAGAGGATGATGCTGAGGTCGTTTAACACGCTCAAGCATGAAGTGAGAAGTTGTCAAATAGCCATGCTGCATTCCTCACCCATTTCCTACTGTGCATCCCATGGGACTGGGATTTACATGCACCTCCTGTGGTGCGTGCAGCTTTCTGGGGAGTTGCACATGGAATGTGTATGGTTGTGTGTTTGTATTGTGGGCATTAGATCTACTAGCCATCTCACAGCAGTAGCCTGAGACTGCAGGCAGAATTTGGTGGATGCCGGGGTTGGTATTTAATCAATGTTTGAATGTGTGAATATAACACAGTTCATGATTTTTAGTATTGATGTTGCTGTTGACTGAGTTGCTGCTTTCCAACAGAAGGTCATCTAAACATGTTAGATGGGTATTTCTTCAACTATCTGCACGTGTATGTCCCAGGGACTGCTTTTTATCAAAACAGATTTCAACTTTTTCTTTTATTTTTGTTACTGTATATGAATATCTTTTTTTTTTCTACTTTTAAAATGCTTTTTATGTATAGATTTTACATTTTTATTTATTCATTTAGCAAAAAGCTTTTATCCAAATCAGCTTGAATGAGGAGTACAAAATAATAAATAATACAAATTAATAAAAAATATTTAAAAATATATATATATGTTGTTGAATAATTTTATTAAAACTTGGTCAGTCTATGAAAAATATGAATTATTAGTAAAATAATGATATAATTATTTAAATCTATTATTTAAAAACATTCATCAGTTTTTCATCAACAACTTTGTCGATAATAATACATATTGTATTGTATTGTATTCATTCATTCATTCATTCCCTAAATTTTAAACTTGGTCAATCATTTTAAAAATATAAATTACTAGTAAAATAATAATATAGTGATTAATACCTGTTATTATTACTTTAGCTGTGGCATCATTTCCATTGCATCAAACTATTTTTCCCCTATTAATAAACACTTTCTTTATTCATTTTATTTTTTCCTAAACCTTACACTTGGAAAATACAATCAAAAATGGGAATTATTGTTTATTAATTTTAGGAAAAAAATGACAGAACTCAGTGTACTGTATATATGGACATAAAACCCACTGGGCCAAATATGCATCTAGTTAAAGAAACACACATATTTTACTTGCCTTTAGCTACAAAAATATGAGTATGACTTTTAAAGATAGCATTTCACATTAAGACTTTTGCTGCGAGTGACACACTGACCTCCAATGTTTTCTGCAAATATGCAAGAAAAGAAATACTCATGGCTGGTAAGCTTTCTTAATCCACTTGCTGTTGGCAAAACATTCATTTTGAACCTTATATATGGAAATTTCCATGATTGAGACTGATGTTGCTGGCTCAGCTATAAGAAAAACAAGCTGTGCTAAACAGGTGGCACTGGGAGGAAGTGACATCATCGCTTTTATAACTGCATGCAAAGTGACTTTTACCAACTTGCACTTTAAAGTGTTCTGCATATACAGGCTCATAAACATTAAAGGGTTCATAGAAGGGTCTTCCTCTGTACTAGACACAAGCTGTAGGGGATTTGCTGCACACCATCGGCTTTGACGTGTCATATACACCCACACACGCAAGCGGTTATGTACAAACACACACACACAAGCAAACCAGTCAGTAATGGGAAATAAAACTATGAAGAAAGGGGGATGTTTTGTGCCCGGCACAGCACTGAGTCAATTGACCTTGAAATGAACAGCAGCACTGGGGGACAGCGAGGTATGGATACATTTAAGAGCTGGGTGTGGGTGCCAGGGGCCAGCCTACTGCCTAATGACGGACACACTGCTTCATCCATCACCATGCTACAGCCAGGGCACCCGCCAGGGCAAGGCTTTAATCACCTCTCTCGCTCATAAACACACATACACACACACATGGCACACGCACTCTTAAAGGGACAGTTTTACCTAAATATGAAAATTCTGTCATTTACTCGCCCTTATGTTGTTCCAAAATGGTATTCATTTCAAAAAATTCAAAAATTCAAAAAATGTATTCATACAGTGAAGGTCAGTGGGGTCCACTGTTTTGACTTTTTTTATATGGACCATTTTTGTTCTGCAAATAAATCATACAGGTTTAAAATCCCACAAGGGTGAGAAAACACTGGCAGAATTGTAAATTGTGGGTTAAATATCCCTTTAAAGAGACATTTTAGTTAACTGTACAGACTGACATTATTTGCTCACACTCATGGTTATTTTTGTTAGCTAAAACCAAACAAAATATATATGAATTGCTATATTATTATGTTACTAATAATTCATATTTTGATCGATTTTACCATTTTAAGATTTAGGAAATAAGCATATTATTTATTTATCTTTAATTTATTATTAGGGCAAAATTGTTTGATGTGATGGAAATTTTGCCTCGAACTAGGGATTTTAAAAAATGAATCACTATATTAAAGTTACTTTATTTCAGCTAATTGCTAAGACAACATTTCTCATTTTTGTTAAATAATAATGAATAAAAACTAAAATTTCTAAAACTTTATTAAAATGAACACAGAAAATAAAAAAATCTAATTTAAAATATTAACAAAATATGAACAAAAACGCTGTAAAAATTATTTTTGAAATTTGTTTCACAAGACAATACTATTCTAGTCTTTCTCTAACTTTCTACTTAAAAATTACATATTTAATTAATTGTGTTACTTGCTGTCTTTGTAATTAATTGTGAAATTTACTAACAATTTCTGAGTGAAATTGTTTCTACACTATTTATTTTTCATTGTATAGTAATATACATACTAAAATAACAGTGGCATGACTTTCTTTCTTCTACTTAGAGAAGGACAGGGTTTCAAATAGGTGCACCTAAAACACATTTAGACATCTGGATTGGTCATTATATGTGCCCACATTGTATCACACACTCACATTTGCATACTGTATACTCTCTCTTGCTTTCACACACTCTAAATGCTGAACTTCACCCACATCCTTACACTCAACTATTTCCATTTCACTCCAGTGAAATCAGCTACAACCTGTTAGACACTCCATTCTCTTGAAGGTTGCTGTTTTTTCGGAGAGAGAACATTCTTGACGCTCCACTGTGACTCTGACCTCTACATCATGTCTGGAGTACATCGTATTCCTCCAGAACTGAGCCCAGCGGTACTCTGAGAGCACAACACTTCTATCAAGTTAAAAATAGTGAGACAGATGGAGACAAAAAAGTTAAATATTTGTTGCGGCATATCAGAAGTGCTGTGATTTATGTAACATGGGTTAGTGAAATGGGTCTGCTTGTACACCCAGTGGGTATGTTCCTCACCACGCTCACAAGAAATGAGTCAGAGGATCTGTCTCTCCCATGCTTTTTTCCCACAATCCTCTAGGGGTTTCCTGTCAGCCGAGTGCAGTGCTTGGCCGTGTCTTTTTGTGCCGCGGCTTTGAACTCCTCGCTGACGTTTTTTTCCTCTCAGAGCTACATAAGCACTGGTTCTTTCTTCTCTTGGACTCGTTTGTGTGCTTTTTGGCTTAATTAATATATTTAACCTTGATGAGGTTCTTGTTGTTCCAGTGCCAAGACTTTCTCTTTCAGCTTTTAAGCTTTTAGCATTTGTGCTGGTTATGTTGCGCCATAATTTCCCAAACGCTCTCCCTGTCTGTTGTTGTTCAAATAGCTACTCCTGGAAGCAAATTCGCACCAATGATTGAGATTAAGATTAATAGGATGTTATGCCAGGCAGAAACTGGTATGCGTCTCTTAAGTCAAATATGGGGACTTTGCTTATGCAGAATAAGGAATTAATATGTGCTTTACTAATATATATATATATATATATATAGTTATAATTATTATAATACATATTTTTTATTTTTTTAATGATTGTATTGGTCTCATTCGTGCTGTTAATGATAGAAGATAAAATCAGGGCTCATCTTTAAGTGTTAAGCACAAATATTTATATTAGTATTAATTTAAAACTAAACTAATAGGTATATTTTATGTATTGAAAATATATTATTTTTACATAATACATTTTATTTTAATATTTTAAGTTTAATGTGTGTTTTTAATGTATAGAAAATATAGAATCTATTGTATAAAATGCTTATTTGTAAATCATTTTTAAAGTGTAATATGTATATTCTATGCATAGAAAATATGGAATATAAAATAATTCAAACAATTTTAATAAATGATTGTACTGACTGTCTAATTTTGCCATTAATGCTAGAAAGTAAAACCTGGCTTGTTATTAAGTATTAAGCATGAATACTTACAAGTATTCTTTTAAAAAGTAAATATTGTATGTATATTTTATGTATTGAAAATGTATATGATTTGAATATTTCTATTTTAAAATGAATATGTACTTTTGAAGTATAGAAAATATATAAACCATTATATAAAATGCTTAACGTGTTAAACACATTAAAATTCTTTGCATAGAGAATATTGAATATAGAATAAGTAATTAAAATAATTTTTATAGTTGATTTGTATTGGTCTGATTGTGCCTTTAATGGGAGAAGATAAAATCAGGGCTTGTTTTTAAGTTATTTTATCTATTAAATATTTATATATATATTTATATTTATCTATTAAATATTTTTATACTACATAAGCACTGGTTCTTTCTTCTCTTGGACTCGTTTGTGTGCTTTTTGGCTTAATTAATATATTTAACCTTGATGAGGTTCTTGTTGTTCCAGTGCCAAGACTTTCTCTTTCAGCTTTTAAGCTTTTAGCATTTGTGCTGGTTATGTTGCGCCATAATTTCCCAAACGCTCTCCCTGTCTGTTGTTGTTCAAATAGCTACTCCTGGAAGCAAATTCGCACCAATGATTGAGATTAAGATTAATAGGATGTTATGCCAGGCAGAAACTGGTATGCGTCTCTTAAGTCAAATATGGGGACTTTGCTTATGCAGAATAAGGAATTAATATGTGCTTTACTAATATATATATATATATATATATATAGTTATAATTACTTGCTCATGTTTGTGCTGCCATTTACACACCAAAAACGTCACTTCCTGCAGGATGATGTCATGTATGTCACAAAATGTGTGTGTAATATTTTGTCCAGTTTATTTAGACATATTTAATGGGGACATAAAAACAGAAGTGACTCATTCACATGACCGGAAGCAGCAATCCTGCTTCAAAACAAGTAACATAATGTTCTCATTTGTCCAGATCTGAACCAGCGCAGCTAAATATGAAGCCCAAATGACCTGCTTTCAGACAAGTCCAACTCAAAGACAATTTCATACGCACAGGCACTTATCTGCCAGAACACGCCGTCCCACCCCCACGCTGCAATAAATCATCCGTAATATGTAGATACCTATTTGAAACCCTGTCCTTCTTCCCAGCCCTTCAGGTTGGAGTTGATGCTGGCTGGAGGCAGGCCCGAGTAATGACCCTGAAGCTATTACTAGTGGATATTTATAGCACTCAGGGCCAGCTATGGGGCAGCACTCATGACCACATTGGCTTCATGCATGTGGGCGTCCAGCTACTAGTTGCCAGGTTACCACAGTGCTTCCAGGTACCTGTGTGTCCCCCAGACGCGCATACACACACACACACACAAACACACAGAGAAACACCTTTAGAATTTAGATCTGCTTTCTTTCTGCAGGCTTAAAGCAAAAAAAAAAAAAACAAGCTTTAATTGTTTTTCTTGCTTACCAATGAAAAACTTGACTCGAGTAAGAAAACAATTTCTGTGAATTCAAGCACAGAACACTTCCTAATGAAGTTTTTTTTAACCTTAATTTAGCTTTTAATGCTCTTAAATAGTGAAGTCAAGGGATAAACACAGGTTCTGTGGACCGGTTGTATAAGATCTACACGCCTCTGCACTCCAGGGATGAGCCTAGCGTAAAGGTGCTGAGCTCTAATGAATGCCTTTAATAATGAAAAATGCCGTTTGCGCAATACCACAAGCCCTGCACACGCTGCAACTCTATCCAAACTTCGGCTCCCTTCTCCCACATCAACAAACCTGGAAGCAAGCCCTGGTTCTCCATGGAGGTGTACCACAAACATGGTCTAAAGATTACATTGCACAATTAATCAATACCTTAATGAGATCCCATTTTCTCCACCAAATAGTATCCAGGCCGAAAGTTTCCTCCTCCTTTAGTTTGTTGGATGAAAACTTGCATTATTAAAAGAGAGCAGCCAGCAGGAAATTAAATTAAATTAAGTTTGCATCCTGATAGATTTATTAGACACTCCACATTTTCATTGTGTTGTTGTGCCATCGGAAAGAGAGTGAGGGTCTTGAGGGGGTGCAAGCGTGATTGTGTGGGTGCGTGAAGAGATAGAGCGAGAAAGGAGTGAGCTGTAGATGTCATACGCTTGTGGCTCACTCTTGAATTTACGACTGAAGCACAGCTTCACAGATTACTTGTATTTGGATGGGTTGTAAGTCTGCCAAATGTGCATTGTAAAACAGGGACGAATGTATCTGCGTAGGAGGGATCGAAAAAAGGAATGTGCGTGTGTGTGTGTGTGTGTGTGTGTGTGTGCGTGCGTGCGTGCGTGTGTGTGTGTGCATGTGTGCGTGTGCATGCGTGTGTGCGTGTATGTGGTGGTCATGGATGTATTGGCTTCTGTTTGTATGTATGTGGGTTTTTTTGTTGTTGTTTTTATTTTGAAAGGGTGAATATGTGAGTTGGCTGTCTTTTTTACTCTGTATGCTTATATGAATTTCATGAAATATCAGTGTCATAATTCACCCCAAAATCAATTGGAAAAATAAAAGAAATTATTTTTTTGCGTAAGAAAATCAAGCTTATTTTAGGACCATTAAGATTTTTGATTTGTGACTATTTTATTTAAACGAAATCTGAAAAAAATACATTATTTTAAGCAAAAAAAAATAATTATTATATATATATATATATAACCAGACATTTTGACCCATGCAGTTTCACCGGTATATGCTTGAGAATGTTTTTATGTTTGTCTGGTTTTTACTTACCCCTCTCATGCTGGTTAAGGATTGAGGGCATGGCCTGGTGCTCACCACAGCTGCTTGTGCCATATGGAGATGTAGTGCTGGTGCGTGCTTCCACAAGCTCACGGCCACAGCAGCAGTGCATCCTCAGCTCGCCCTCCCCAACCATGCACCGGTCCAGCACACTCCCTCCATCCACTTGAAAGAGAATAGTACACCAGAACTTGCTCTTAAAATCCTCTCGTGAAGACAGATTTCCTATGCATTTCATTTTTAAATCAAATCTTTTCCTTTTAATCCATCAAAGGTGCTGTTCAAACACCTTGACACATTCACTTTGAATATCAAGTGTGCTGGTTGAAGAGTTCAATCAAAAGTTCTCGCTGTGAATTACAGGGCTGTTTGATTTTCAGTGCTCTGAATTTAGCTTTTGATTTGTTCTGTCGCCCTTTTCCGTCCTGCTGATTTTGTCCCCTCTCTCAGTGGTCACTGTTCAAGGCTTGTTAGTCCCACGCAGAGATTGTCAATTCTCTTTCTAATTGTGATTTGCAGTCCATTCAGTTGTAGTCAGAAGACTGTTTGAGAGAGGAAATGTCAGTCTGAACCTGCCTGGTCATCAGCACTGTAATAGAGGGGTTCAGAGATGTCTAGTATGACACAAGCTTTGTCTGAAACTAAAGCAGCTTCCATCAACGGCTAAACAGGCAGCATTTAGTATGAAGGTACCTTCTAAGGATACTAGTTTTAGACCAGATTTCCAATGCATCATGACGTTTTGGCTCATCTGTGGATTATCTATCCCTCTGAAAATGTTTAGCCTGGGTTTCTCTTATATCGGTGAATTTCCCAAGAAATGTCTGGGTCATAATTCACCCCAAAATCAAAAGAAAAAAAAAAAGAAAATAAAGTCTATATTTGAGGCCATTAATATATTATATTATATTATATTATATTATATTATATTATATTTATGTGTATATTTGGCTAACAATGCTCATTTGTTAATCAGTTAATCAAAATAAATTATAAATGTATACATTTATTTATTAAAATAAAGTTATACGTTTATTTAATAATACATGTATTACTAAATTATATTATTTATTATGATAAAAATAATAAATAATACATAAAAATCATTATTAAAAATATAAATAATAAAAAAAAATAGTTTAAATAAATATACTACTTTCAACTGCTCTAATTTTGAGATTGTGGGATATCATACAGTAGGCAGCGCAGTGTATATTTCATCAGTATGTGTTATCTTCTGACCAGGTGAATGTATTTTAGTAGTAAAGACAGAATGTTTTGCAAATGTTTATTCTTACCTTTGTATATACTGCCTGCTAAGGCAGCATTTATTAGCTTTCGGACATGGCATGATCAGGTGTGGTTGCCATGGTGCTTTCTGTAAAAGTGCCAGCGGCTGTATGAATGTCTTTCTTTGTGTGTATTACCCCATTGAGCATGCAGTACGCATAGATTTTGCGCATGTACGTCGAAGTGTAATGCTGCAGGCCGGGAGGCAGCGCAGAACCGCAGCCCCCAATTCACTCAGCACGTAATGCTCATAAAACTAATAAAAATGCTAATGAAAGGGACAGTTTTCTTCAGTGTTTCAGTGTACGGATTTGGTTTTCGTGTATGCGTTATGTATCTGTGTTTCACATGACATTCAAATGTTGGTGTGCTGGAACGAGTCAGATTTTGTGAGTGAGTGTGTGTGTGTGTGTGTGTGTGTGTGTGATCTCCGTGGTGACAGGGGACTGCTTGTTCTGTGACTGTTTACAACACTTTGTAATCATCGCAATTTATGATTACAGAACAGAATTGTTGTTATTCACTCTGGCTAGATATGCTTTAAACAACGCTTTTATTCATAAGCTGTCAAAATGTATCCAGCGAACACTTGCTGACTTCAAATTGATAGAATTTGTTTATATATATACACCAAGCCCTTACTTTGAGTTGACAACCGTAATGTTACAAAAAAAAACAGGTGCTTTGTAAGCCTCACACAACTCCCTCCTGTGTTCACATGAAGATCCCTGTTTGGGATGATCTGTCCCTGGTTTTATCCTCTCTGTGAATAACTTTGGCACTATGTACCATCAGTAAACAGTTGCGCCACTTTTGCGCACAAACGGTTTTATTCACTAACCGCTCTTGGCTTAACCAGGCGCCGCTTTGTGTATTTAAATTAAATCATTGTCATTCTTTTCAGCACAAACACGCCTTCTTTCTATGTAAATTAGGTTTATTATAGATTACACCTTATTCACAAGACTCAGCGCTATTTGCCTGTGCAATTAATGTTGCGCTTGTTCTGCCTGTGGAAAGCAGACTCTAAGCAATTTTATACAGAATAGTAGACGTTTGTGTGTTTTCTAGCAATAATTCCTCAAATGATGGAGAAGAACAGGCAGTGAATGACATATTTCACTTAATTCTCTATTTCAGTCACTCCATAAATGTGGTCAAGTGGCTAGCTGCTAAATATGCTAACTAGTGATGAACATGCATTAACAATTTTTATTCATTATTTTTATGTGTATGTATGTTGTTGCCCCACACTAACCGCTCTTGGCTTAACCAGGCGCCGCTTTGTGTATTTAAATTAAATCATTGTCATTCTTTTCAGCACAAACACGCCTTCTTTCTATGTAAATTAGGTTTATTATAGATTACACCTTATTCACAAGACTCAGCGCTATTTGCCTGTGCAATTAATGTTGCGCTTGTTCTGCCTGTGGAAAGCAGACTCTAAGCAATTTTATACAGAATAGTAGACGTTTGTGTGTTTTCTAGCAATAATTCCTCAAATGATGGAGAAGAACAGGCAGTGAATGACATATTTCACTTAATTCTCTATTTCAGTCACTCCATAAATGTGGTCAAGTGGCTAGCTGCTAAATATGCTAACTAGTGATGAACATGCATTAACAATTTTTATTCATTATTTTTATGTGTATGTATGTTGTTGCCCCATCTGTTTCCAGGGTACTACTGCTTCTTCAGTCAGACCTTTCTACTCACCACACCTCATCATCTTTTTTTATTTTCCTCTTTCTGTCTCTTGGTCCTGTCCTTTCTCCAGAACCCAGACATTGTCCTGGTCCACTACCTGAATGTGCCAGCTATCGAGGATTGTGGGAAGCCATGTGGGCCCATCCTGTGCTCCATCAATACAGACAAGAAAGAATGGGCCAAATGGACGAAGGAGGAACTCATTGGCCAGCTGAAACCCATGTGTGAGTGTCCAATCATATTCCATCAACTGAATGCATAACCTGTCTCTTCTTATGCATGTTTTAAGTGATCACTGCAAACAGTGTTTCAAGAAATACCATTACCAAACTGCCATTCAAAGGTTTGGGGTCAGTATAATTTAATTTATTAATCTTTTCTTTTTTTGACTTAGATGTTGCATTTATTTAATCAAAAATATTATTATATTATATTATAAAACACAGTGATATTGTGAAATATGTAATACAACTTAAAATAACTCTTTTCTCATTTGATATGTTTTTGTTAAAAACAGTTGTGCACCTTAATATTTTTTTGTGAAAACCATGCTAATTTTTTTTTTCAGGATTCTTTGATGAATAGAAAGATCAAATGAACAGCATTTATTTGAAATAGATTTTTTTAATAATGTAAAAGTATTTCCTGTCATTTCTGATTAATTTAATGCATCCTTGGTGAATAGAAGTATTTATGTAAAAAAAAAAAAAAAGTACTAACCATACTTCATATCTCCATATTACCTATCTTGAAATTGATTTTCACATTTTTAATGTTACATATCTTTATTACATTTTACAGAATAATATTAGATGTAGCAAATTTGCATCTCAGTTAAATCTAATTAAATTTTTTTTCTGGAAAACAAAACAAAGATACTGTGAATGTTTTGCACTCTAGAAAAGGCCTTTGTGAGAAATCAGTGTCCACTGTGGTTCACACTGCCCCAACAATCCCCAACAGCTGTTGGTTCTGGTTAGGGCAGTGTAAACTAGCCTAACGATACTTGACAATGTCTTCTGTAATTTCTGTATTATTTATGCAAGCCCGGTGCTGTTTTAGTTTTGCAATGTTTCATGAGAGGTTAGTCTTTCCCAGCTCAGCCTACTCCAGGCAAATGTTACCTGCTGCAACTTGTGCCCTTGTTCATAGCAGGAGTCTCCATGTGGAAGCCTTGACATGATTATTACCTCACCCACTCCGAGGGTGTCCCAGGGTCAGTGGAGCCTCTTGCCTGCGTCTCACTGTCCAGAGTGATAAAGCACGTTGGTTTCCAGTCAGTCAGTGGAGGAGAGCAGTGATGTATTGATTGATGCCAGTGAGTGGGTGGAAGAGTGTCTGACTCACCAGAAATCCCTTCACACGTCCAGCACCGCTTTGCCCGTGCTTTATGCTTACACTGTGTTTATGTTTTCGTCTACGACAGGTCTAGGTCACAGAACTGACCAGAGGAAACCTGTCTCATGAGGATGTTGTAAAAAAGCGGACGGCGGCGTGCATATAATCATGTTTACCCTGAGTCTTATGAGGACACGTCTCTGTATGTGATGCCTAGCATTGATCATTTGAACTAGGACAGGGCTGTCAAGGTAATGAATATATGAAGTCGGATCCCTCGCGTCAGCACTTTTAGACACAGGATGTCAGCGAGGAGAATACAGACGAGCTCAGCTGACATTGTAATCGCTGCCGCGTGTTACGATCCCCTTAAGAGCTCTCATGGCAATCACTTAAGAGCTCCCTTTCACATTGACTTTAAGACACGTGCAGTAAACTAATGTGTTCATTACACTCCATGCCTGATCTATCCCAAAACCATTTGCCGTAATGCATGCAAGTCATTAACGTTGCAAATGGTGTGGACAATGGCAAAGGTGCGAGATGTCTTCCACCGGTCAGGCCCGGTGCACTGAGACTAGGATAATAAGGCCACAAGATTCACCCTCATAATCTTCAAACAACCATCCGTGATGTGAGCTCATCTGAAGAGCAACAGTACCACCTAGTGGTGGCGCTGCAGACATGCAGCCTGTTGATAGTCGGAGATTCATTGTAAACCTTATTAGCCATGCATAATTCATGGTTGCATTATACATCAGCTCTACAAACCCAATGTGTTCCCTTGAGTGAACCATATCATACGAAAACAGCTTGCATTCATTAACAGGACGAGGTGTGCAGTTGGGATTGAATGCTTTAGGAGCGATGCATTCCTCGACTGACAGTCCTCAGAGAAAGACTTCTGTAACTGTCGATAGGTTGCGGAGAAGTTTCTGTTTCTCCGCTTTAAACATTTTTAATGCATTTGCATCAGATATCTTAGAAATGCATCGGTGTTGAGGTTGTGTCATCACCTGCTTTGCACGAAATAAGCGTTTCGTCATTGCAGTGTGAAATATAGATTAGTTATTTTTGCCTTCAAGCGCTGTTATGCAGGGTGATTTAGAAGTTTTTACAAAGCTTCTGAGATGTATTGTAATTCATCATCAAAGCTTTAAGCTCTCCTGTTATCTAGAAGTCTACCTTATTGCATTATAAGAAACATTTAATAAAATCCTTCATTTTTTCTGACCGTTATCTCATTATTGTACTTAAAAGTAAACAATTCCTTTTTTTCACCAATAACTCTTTGGTTCTTCTTTTATTTAGTTCAACCACTGTCATATAGAGAACACTTTTCACAATCTAATGAATTCTAGATTTGTAGTTGTTAAATATCTATTATCACTTAGAAATACATCATCTTACCCTAGTCAAATAGATTGCAAACGTTGTTTCATGTTGAAGTAGGTGTGTGCAGCAGAGGTCAGATGGCAGGTCATGGAAGGCAACGGTTGCTTAGTCACACTACAGCTGGAAAGAAGAATGCGCCGGCCTGATTCATTCCTCTCCGCTGATGTTATTTAAGAGACCGGGGACCAGCCATGCCTGAAGCCCCCTCACTGCTGCATGAGCAGATGATCAGACAGTGGTTATAAACATACACACACACGCACAGCAGGGTGCGAGATATCTGATGTGATTTATGTTTCCTGGAGATAGGCTGCGATTAAAGATACAAGTTGATGGGTGTGGTTATGAGGTGCTTTGAGCTTGTGGATTGGTGGCGCTGCAGACATGCAGCCTGTTGATAGTCGGAGATTCATTGTAAACCTTATTAGCCATGCATAATTCATGGTTGCATTATACATCAGCTCTACAAACCCAATGTGTTCCCTTGAGTGAACCATATCATACGAAAACAGCTTGCATTCAATAACAGGACGAGGTGTGCAGTTGGGATTGAATGCTTTAGGAGCGATGCATTCCTCGACTGACAGTCCTCAGAGAAAGACTTCTGTAACTGTCGATAGGTTGCGGAGAAGTTTCTGTTTCTCCGCTTTAAACATTTTTAATGCATTTGCATCAGATATCGTAGAAATGAATCAGTGATGAGGTTGCGTCATCACCTGCTTTGCACAAAAGGAGTGTTTCAACATTGTAGTGTGAAATATAGATTAGTTATTTTTGCCTTCAAGCGCTGTTATGCAGGGTGATTTAGAAGTTTTTACAAAGCTTCTGAGATGTATTGTAATTCATCATCAAAGCTTTAAGCTCTCCTGTTATCTAGAAGTCTACCTTATTGCATTATAAGAAACATTTAATAAAATCCTTCATTTTTTCTGACCGTTATCTCATTATTGTACTTAAAAGTAAACAATTCCTTTTTTTCACCAATAACTCTTTGGTTCTTCTTTTATTTAGTTCAACCACTGTCATATAGAGAACACTTTTCACAATCTAATGAATTCTAGATTTGTAGTTGTTAAATATCTATTATCACTTAGAAATACATCATCTTACCCTAGTCAAATAGATTGCAAACGTTGTTTCATGTTGAAGTAGGTGTGTGCAGCAGAGGTCAGATGGCAGGTCATGGAAGGCAACGGTTGCTTAGTCACACTACAGCTGGAAAGAAGAATGCGCCGGCCTGATTCATTCCTCTCCGCTGATGTTATTTAAGAGACCGGGGACCAGCCATGCCTGAAGCCCCCTCACTGCTGCATGAGCAGATGATCAGACAGTGGTTATAAACATACACACACACGCACAGCAGGGTGCGAGATATCTGATGTGATTTATGTTTCCTGGAGATAGGCTGCGATTAAAGATACAAGTTGATGGGTGTGGTTATGAGGTGCTTTGAGCTTGTGGATATGGATGTGGCTGGCGGAGAGAATGTTTGATTTGATTTGTCAGCAGCATTTAATCCAGAAGTTTCAAAGTCTTCCAACGCCCTAAAATTAATAACATATACACAAATGTAATTGTAAACGTAAATACAATTAAGAATAAATGCAATATTAAACAAATATTGTTTAAAAGTTAAATGTACAAAAGAAGTTTCTTTTGTAATTTAATATGCCATTTGTTAAATTTGTCTACATTTTCTATCATATTTTCAATTATACAGATATTTTACTAATCTTAATTACTTAGTTTTAAATGGCCCTGTGGTGTGATAAATCAGTTTTATTATTATTACAAATATTTTATAAAAATGTTTGTTTTGTGTACATGTCACCAAAACGTTGCATTAAAATATGATTTGCAAGCTAGACTATTAACATTCTAAAAAATATTTTGTAATGTTAGATTTTTATATTAACATTCATATTAATATTTTATCTAAATATTTATTAATTACACTTTCCCTTAACAATTGCATTTTTTAAAAATACTTTTAGATGAAAAACAGGACAGCTGAAACGACATGAAATTACACAACTACCCAAATATTTTCTTGAGCACCCAGAGGACACTCTGTGCTCCCCCCGGGGATGTGTGCAGTGCACCCCAGTTTAGGCACGGCTGCACTAAGGAAATATGAATTTCATTCCTCAACAACATTCGGAGATACTCAGACTCTGCGTTTCTGTGTAGTGGAGCAGACACAAGGAACATTGCCAGATGGGCTGTTTGAGCAAAGGACCGATAGTTTGAAGAACTGCATTAGTAACGGCAGGCCACTTTGGACTGAAGTGCGGGAGAATCCCTTCAAGTCTAAATCAGAGGATTCTTCTTCAGATCCTCGCAGTCAACGCCTCCTGCCGATGTCACGGCATATCCACCAAACCAGCTTGGCCTTTCATTACATGACCTGCCTTGTGCTGCGATTCTGGTTCAGGCTCATGCTGTGAGATTGATTTGTCTGTTCAAGCATGGTCATGCTGGTGTAATGGCTTATGGAACGCCGCTGCGATTCTCTGGCCAAACGCGGAATGGCAGAGCTCAGCAGAGCAGAGAAACCTGCTGTGTATGTGACAACTGTTGTGCCTGCTCTGGCTGGTGATGCAGCACTGTTTGCGAGTTCAAGCCAAACGCTTTTGTCTCTTTTATCTATTTTTGTCTCTGTGTCTGTTTCTCCCTTCGCCTCCCTTTTCCTCCCCTCGCTTTCACATGCAATCTCACCTCAGCTTGTTACGCTCACTGAAGTAGCAAAGCGTGCACAAGCCGTATTAAGGTATCTCGATGCTGTTTGATATTCTAAATACCGTTCCTCTCCAGAGATCAGCACATTTCCTTTGTTGCATTTCTTTTTCCTTTTGCCATTTTACCGTTTCAGTTGTTGTTATTGTTCTTTTTCTCAGAGGAGAGAGGCTGAGCTTTGAAACGGTGATGGCAACAGAGGGCGCAAACTGCAAAAAGCACCTTGTCAAAGGGCAGGGGCTTTTACTTCAGCTGAAGTGAGACGAGGAAGACTTTTGCTCTGTGTTTTTCCTCCCACGTCAGCTGAAAATTCACTCTTAACAGGCCCAAATCTGTTCTTGAACTTTCCATGTTCCCGTCCGAGGTCAGAAAGTAGACAAAAAAGAATTACTCTTTTTCTCATTGTACTCTTTTTCTGGACAAAGTGGTTTTGATATGGAGTCTGGCTCTGAGGTAAGGTCAGGGATGTAGTGCACAGGCGGGGTGGGGGAGGGCTGGAAGGCTCGGCTGGTGGGCTGACGACTGTGTCTCCTCTCTCCCTCGGCAGTTCATGGCATCAAGTGGACTTGCAGCAATGGGAACAGCAGCTCTGGCTTCTCTGTGGAGCAGCTGGTGCAGCAGATACTGGACAGCCACCAGACCAAGCCTCCTCCCCGGACTCACAACTGCCTCTGCACTGGCACTCTGGGTAAGGGACAGAAAGGAGGGCTGGGGTGTGGGAATGAGAGGCCATCAGAAAGACACAGGTAGAGACGGAGGGAGCGGGTAGTGCTTTAAATATGTCTGCAAGAACTGTAAAAGATGAGGTGAGTGTAGAGCAGGCTGAAAGCCTAATTAGAGTAGCGTCCAGGCTGAACATTTCACAGAAGTGCTGATTTATTGAGCTGTCTGTTGCAATGACACCACTGGGGGGCGTAATGTTCCTGTGTATCTGTGCAGTCAGTCTTTTTTTACTCAAGCATACAACAAATGAATTTTCACCTTATACTTCATCACAAATATCCAGCACAGCACTTTACAATCCCATGGTGTTGCTCCTATAGGGTGCCGTTACTCTGAAGCAAATTGAATTGCGTGTTTAAAACAAATGATTGTGGGGTAGATGGATTGCCATTTGTTGTATGTTCATATAAAATTCAATTGCCAAGTATGCAGTAAAATGACTAATGCGACACATCAGCCATTTATTAACAAAACGGGAAAGCTATGTGTTGGCTTCTTGTGAAACGATTAATATTGATGATTGATGGTCTCTATAAAGATGTAAATTAATCTCAATGTTCATTCAAAGCATCAGCATCAAAGCATTTTATTCCATTTCAAAGGCATTATGTGGCTCATTCTTTGAAATGCTCTTCTTCTGATGTACAAAGAAAACAGAGACTCTTATAGTGGTGTCATATATAAAACAGTAGTGTAGTTATTATCATGTGCTTTGTATTATTCAAAAATAGTTTCAATGGAATAAATAATAGGAAGGGGGGGGGTATATTGCTGATTGTGTTAATTTAGATACTGTCGTGAATAAGAAAGTTAATAAGAAAAAGTAAATATTGACAATACTAATAATAATGGAATAATGTTAAAACTGCGGAATGTCATTAAGGAGTCATAAATATGAATTATTCTGAATGCAATAGAATGGTTAATGTCCACATTTGCTTTGTGTATGCAATACTAATAATATTGATAAGGAAAAATATTGATGATGACACTAGTGATTCTGTTGATAATTGTAATAATGTTCATTTTTAAGGGGGTAATGCCATTAAGGGGTCAGAGATATTCATTATTCTAATAAATTAGTATAGATAATGATAATAATACATTGTTTTTATTATTAATAAAAAATTATAGTAATAATATTTAGTTTGGAAAATGATTAGCTGTTTTCTGTTTTCTTCTGCAGGTGCTGGGAGCAGTGTGCATCATAAGTGTAACAGCGCCAAACACCGCATTATCTCTCCCAAAGTGGACCCTCGTTCAGGTGGTTACAGCAGAACCCACTCTGAGCTCCAGAATAATGATGTGTCTGAGGGCAAGACAGAACACAGCCACAGCAGCAAAAACAGCGGAGGAACAGGAGGAGGAAGCGTACGTGAAAAACGCAATGGCAAGGTCCATAAACCTGTGCTGCTGCACCAGAACAGCACTGAGGTCTCCTCTACCAATCAGGTGGAAGTGCCAGACACGACCCAGAATTCCCCTGTGTCCATCAGCAGCGGGCTGAATTCTGACCCCGACATGGCTGACAGCCCAGCGGTCACAGGCATGGGCCATGTTGCCTCTGTTATGAGCAGCCTATCCCAGAGTGTCTTCATGTCTGAGGTGACTGGGGATCCCGTCTACAGCATGTCCCCTACTGGAGGCCACAATACCCATATTATGGGCCCCGACGCCACCTCTCACAGTCTGGTCTTAGGAGTCACCTCTGACAGCCACAAGTTTGCTTTTCCAGGAAGCGGCAATGCAGATACAGGTGGTCCCGGAGCAGATGGGCTGTCCATGCTCTCTGCCTCCGGCGTCTCTGACGAGCTTGTCCTCTCCAACAGCCTAGACTCCAGCAGCATCAAAATCCCAGAAGCCACCATGAACTTTGACCCCGACTGCTTCCTGAACAACCCGAAGCAGGGCCAGACATATGGGGGAAGTGGATTAAAGCAGGAGAATGGCACATCCAGTGCCTCATCCTCCTCAACAGTTAGCACCAATGGTTTGCAACGCTCGCCAACTATATCCGATTCAAACTACGGCTTCAGTTCTGCACTGGTAAAGAACATCAAGACCGAGGACACCTCCTTCGAGCAACAGCTTGCCAAAGAAGGGAGATACCAAGTGGGGCCAGTTGTAAGCTGTAGCGTTTCCAGCGGCTCAGGCTCCCAGAACTCACTCACATTGACCCCTGCTTCCTCTCTGCTTCCCTCTGGAGGGGGCCTGAGTCCAAGCACCACCTTGGAGCAGATGGATTTCAGTGCCATCGATGCGAAGCAGGACTACTCCGCCGGTGCCACAGCAGTAAGTTATAGCCATGCATTGAACAACCTAGCTCACCAAAACCGATCTCCAAGCTTTTTTCTTCAAGAAGCACCACAGACAGCCCAGAACCAGCAAGGCCGGCAGAGCTCCAGCCAGAAGGGCCACCTTCTGGAACATAATACCGCTGACGGAGCCTACATGGGTCTGCAGGTTGTAAAGACAGAATCACCTGGCAGTAATGGTCATCTCCACCACCATCACACCCACCAGGGCCAACACAGACCCAACTGCAATGGAGGCTCACCCACCGAGGGACAAGGACAGACTGGCTCACTGCAACTCCTTCAATACCAAGGAGGTTTCCCAGGACTTGGTCCAGAGCATGAGGAAGTGGTCGGCATGGATCAGAACCGCAATGTTGGGTCCGGCCAGTCTGGGGCCACTGAAAATGGGACAGATGGTTTACTAAAGTCTGGGAATCATCTACAAGCCTGCGGAGGAGGAAGCAGAGAGAGCGGAGGAGCAGATCACTTCATGCAGCAGAGCTCTGAGAACAGAGCCGGAGCTGAGGCCGTGGCTTTGAGGAATGGAAACACCACGGGTGGGCCCAACAGCGGCTCGCAACAGCAACTCCAGCCACTGCTTCAGGGAGCTAATTTGGTTCAGGGGCTCTACAACACTCACCACGGGCTTAGTGGGGCTGGAGCCAATGGCAGAGGAGGCACGGGCATGGAAATCAGCTTGGATCATTTTGACATCTCTTTTGGAAACCAGTTTTCTGACCTCATCAACGATTTCATCTCAGTGGACAGCGGAGCCACAGCGGTAGGGGCTGCAGGGACGTTATACACCCACCAGTTGGTGGCCCCGCCTGGGTCGGAAGGAGCGGCCACCTCAGGTGGGAACCAACAGCAAGGTCATGAGGATGCAGCCAACAGGGTGGCAGGATATAGCCCCTCAGAGCTTTGCCTCCAGTCGTGCTGCAGCCCCCAGTCTTTAGGTGGAGGTGCTGGTGCTGGCATAAGGTCAGGAGAGACAGGCTCACTGGCCTACATGCATGTCGCTGAAGTAGTGTCAGCAGCAGTGGCCCAGGGCACTCTGGGAATGTTGCAGGCCACTGGGCGACTTTTCATGGTCACTGACTACTCTCCAGAGTGGTCCTACCCAGAGGTATGTCTGTTTGAATGAAATGCTGTACATTGTACATGCTGTACAAGTTTTCCTCCATTACAATTACATACTCAAATAGGCTACTACTATTACTACTAATTATTATTATTATTTATACATTTTTACTTATGTAAAATTATTTTTTAAATATCTTAAAGCAGCACTATGTAACTTTTTCTGTGTTCAAAATTAGCAAAATGTATATAATGAGCGAGTACATCATGAATTCATCTTCCAAACCGCGTTTTTGTCTTATTCCGAATCACTACGGTACACTTATAATACGTACTTATATTTGGACTATTGTAG
The DNA here is from genome assembly GCF_001515625.1 of Sinocyclocheilus rhinocerous. NCBI lineage: Eukaryota > Metazoa > Chordata > Actinopteri > Cypriniformes > Cyprinidae > Sinocyclocheilus > Sinocyclocheilus rhinocerous. The sequence goes on from NW_015647095.1 coordinate 765,542, forward strand.
CCTGGTCGGGTCGTCACCGCTGCGGAGTAACACATAACTGCGTGAATCGCCATAGACATAAACTTAGAGAAGTAGCTCAGGTTGGAATGTTCTTCCGCGGGATGTAGAGCGCCAAAAGTTACATAGTGCTGCTTTAATGTATGTATGCCAATGTTTGTCATCCAAACATCTCCAGTGCTGTTGCATTATTTCACCACAAGATGGCAGAATACCCTTGGAAACACATTTAAAACGCAATTGATGTTGAAGTCTTGTTGTCTTCCACAAGATGGCATTATAGCATGTGTTTATTCTCCTTTCAAACGCTACCTTTATACCAAAATATTTTAATAATTATTATGTGTGATAAACATGATGATGATGATGCTACTTGTCCTGCTGAGGGAATTTTTTTGAGTATACATATGTTATGTGAGAATTTTTTCCTCCATATTTCAGGGTGGTGTGAAGGTTTTAATCACAGGGCCATGGCAAGAAGACAGCAGCAGCTACACTTGCCTGTTTGATCAGATCTCTGTCCCTGCCTCCCTGATTCAGCCTGGAGTTTTACGTTGCTACTGTCCCGGTAATTTCACATTTATACATACAGATGTGACTGACTAATTAATATATCTCCTTTAAGAGGTACATATTTTTTAATGTGATTGTAAAAAGAATATAAAAAGAATAATGTGTTCAATACTTCAAATAAACATTAAAAAGTAAATATTTTCCTAGATTGCAAAGAATTTCTGTAAGTCTTCAGACATCACCCCTTATAAGGCGGAGAACTGCATGAACTCTCATAGGTGTCAGTGTGATTTCCTCTGATCTTCTCTAATTACGGGGTTGTGTGTGTCTGCAGCCCATGACACAGGCTTGGTGACTCTGCAGGTGGCTGTCAGTAATCAAATCATCTCTAACTCGGTTGTGTTTGAGTATAAAGCCCGTGCACTGCCCTCCCTACCTTCATCCCAGCATGACTGGCTGTCACTTGACGGTAGGTCTTCCTTTCTGTCTTTTTCTGCATTTGTGAGAGAAAAATATATATATATATATCACTTTACTAAATCTGGAACCCATCATGTGACCGCTGATTATTGAGCTACTTGAAGTAGGTGATTATATAACGGTGCCTTGGCCCAAGGCTTTTCTAATTATCCCACATTCAGTATTAACCAATTAGAAGCACATCTGATTGAAAAAAAGAGTATGTCATGAAGCCAGAGATAGAGAGAGTGAGTGTGTAATAACAAATTTGGATTGAGGAAGGGTAAGATGCAGTTTAAAATGTCCATGTGCAAGGTTTGCTGCTTTACAGTTGACCTCTAGATGGGGATAGAGGGCATGTTTAGCAAAGAAAGCAGAGTTCCCTTTCATGGGAACTTCGAACTGCGTCCTCTAGGGGTCGCTATGGGGAACGCCTCGTCGTGACCCGTGTCTGAAGCATACATTGAAAAAAAACACCAACTCGTTGGCCGGCGACAGCCATGACGTCACTACCGGTGCGACTATAGTATAAATAGGCGCCGGGAGCACACATCATTCTCTTCTTCGTCTTCATTGACTGTTTTGTTTGAAGCGTGCATTTCTGTGGTAAAAGCGATCTCTATTCATCTCATTATGGCGAGCACTAGCAAAGCGTTTAAGGATGTGTGCGTCCGTGTTGACGTTGTTTAACATCTGATGACACACACGATCTATGCGTTATTTGTTTGGGCGAAGAGTACGCACACGATGCCTCCGAGGGGGCAATCGGCGTGCACTGCGAACTTTTTTTCCAAGGGAAAAGCTCCACTCTCGTTTGTCTCTCTTTTCGAGGAAAGAGGGGCAGCCATCTGCTTCCCGCGATTCAGGACCCGCCGCTGCTGAGGCACGGAAGGGAATAAGCTCGTGGGGATCGCAGGTGGATCTGGCCAATGAGTTTGAAGTCTGTTGAGACAGTTCCTTCAGCACATGCAAAGAGAAACGTGCGTTAGCCCCTGTGTGACAGGCCAGGACTTGGTCGTATTCCCTTAAAGGAATCTATTCCTGATTCCAAGCCTTTTGCTGATTCCCAGGCCCGAGCTCTACGCCCGGACCAGGAATCTGTTTGGGGTATGTAGCCTAGGCCTTTGGCCGTAGGGAATAACGTCACTGGTAGCCGTCTAACGTCCCAGGGGCAACTCCCATAGCAATATGGTAGAGTTGGTACTTAGTGCTCGCCATGGTTCTGGCTTGCACTCCCCTCAGCATGGCGGCGTGGGTATACCGTTCCCCATAGCGACCCCTAGAGGACGCAGTTCGAAGTTCCCATGAAAGGGAACGTCTCAGGTTACTTATGTAACCATGGTTCCCTGAGTAGGGAACGAGACACTGCGTCCTCTAGGTTTCTTGCCATGCTGCGGACAGAAGCGTCAGACGAAGAAGTGAATGATGTGTGCGCCCGGCGCCTATTTATACTATAGTCGCACCGTTAGTGACGTCATGGCTGTCGCCGGCCAACGAGTTGGTGTTTTTTTTTCAATGTATGCTTCAGACACGGGTCACGACGAGGCGTTCCCCATAGCGACCCCTAGAGGATGCAGTGTCTCGTTCCCTACTCAGGGAACCATGGTTACATAAGTAACCTGAGACGTTCTGTTGAAATCTGAGCAATCAACACCAGTGCTAAATATGTATTTGAGGTCAACAAGCAAAGGTAAAGAGTGTTATTCAGAGCTAAAGGGAGTGCAGACCACCCTGTAATCAGATATAATTTCAGTTTAAGGGCTTTAAGAAGTATGAGCTTTTGATGCTTTTTTTGCTCTTTGTGCTTTAATCTGAGGCATGGCAGGCACAAAGGAGAGATGGAGGCAGTCATTTATATAAGTGGTTAGTACTTTGGGGTCAAGGGGAAGGGCAGTCTGGAAATAGTACACTGACGACTTTGATGAGCTTTTCGTGACATAAGACAAACTGATTGCTCCACATCTGACTTGACTTTGTATCTCTGTATTTATACAGAGGTTTTGGGGTGTTTTTTGCACAAAAATGCGTAATTTTATTCTATAAGATTTTATCAACATTAACCTTGCAATAAGGTTGTTAAAAATTGTTAAATTAGATGGGACAAAAAGAAAGACATGTGACCAAGATCCACCATTAAATACTTCTACTGTACTGTTTCAACTTGCTTTATGCACACATCGGTGAACTTTACAAAATGTCCTTTAGCTGTCCCAGTCTGTTAGTGTTAACTTAAATGCAAGGGTTTAAGTCTAATCATACCATCGCTGTGGAGGATTTGCCCTCTTTAAAGCCTGGCAAACCAAATACAATCCCACACACATGATTCAGCGCATACCAGGCTGCCTCAAACTGAGGCTGTGGCGTCAAAGAGCTTATGAAAATATTGGAGCATATGGGCAAAGTGATACACCTGCCAATTTGACGTCCGAAGCTCTAATCTGCTTGCTCCGATCAGGTGATAGGAGGTTTAGCCAAGACAAACAATCTCGATGAATGGTTGGACAGCGAGGAGTGGCGGCCAGCGTTCAGATACAGCATGTGTTTGACAAGCCTGATGTTTGGAGAGCAGAAGCCTAAGCCAAACCAGTAGAAATAATCACGCATTACAGTAAGAGGGACACATGCGCTTACACCAACAGATGCACTTACTGTATATCACTGCACATATCTATTAAACGGCTGATTTCTGTGTGTATTTAATCTGGGAGGTGTGTGCGCGTGTTATAAGGACAGGCTAAGTGCTCTGTCTCCTATGAGTCTGAGTAAAGAGAGTGCCAGTGACTGTGTGTGGTGCTGTTTGTCTGTGGAGGTGGTGGTGGGGGTGTTGTTACTGCAGTGTGCATTGACAGGGTAAAGTAGGGCATGGTGGAGGAGCCTGTGGAAAGGGACAGCTGCAATGCAGACAGCCCTGAAGGCAGAGAAAGGGAGCAACAGAGGACCGAGGCCCCTCTCAGAACCCCGTTTCCATTCAGCACAAAACCAGTCCATTCACATCTCACAGACAGCACAGGCAACCATGCACTTGTGAATCTAGACTTAGACAACTGTGTATAAAAAACAAACACATATACATATACATATATATATATATATATATATATATATATATATATATATGTCATATATCTACACACACACACACACATATCCCAAATCTACAGTATGTATTATGTAGTTTGACGGTATATGTAGTTTGACTCATATTTTGATGATTATACCCCATAAAAACATACATTGCCAATAGGTTTGTGATAGAGCATTCTGTTTTAAATATGAGTGCATATATGATATACATCTTTTTTAAAAAATGTGTACA
>NW_015647095.1:773131-785641 GCF_001515625.1 Sinocyclocheilus rhinocerous
ATATATATATATATCATACTTAAAAATGTATACCTATATATCTATATACACAGGTCTAAGTTCAGTTGCTGCCTTAAATTTTTAAGTTTAAACAAATTGGATGTTCAAGTCATTTCAACTCATTTGTTAAAAACAAGTCTAGTTGAATCTCGTATAACCTGAAAAATAAAGTTGAAATAAGTAATTTTGATGAGTTAACATAATAGAAAAACATTGTTGTGGCTTATTGATCATATATTTTACAGTACATATTACATATATATAGCCTATATATATATATATATATATATATATTTAAAAATGTATTGAATTTGTTGTTAATAATAGGTTAAAAACAGTAATGTGAGAGTGAATGCATGTGTGAAAGAGAAAGCTCTGTGCACAGGAAGAGCTTGTGTCCTGCGCTCCAACTGCTGTTTACAGGCAGGACATATTTGTTCTGTGAAAGGGAAGGAAGCACCTCACTTGGTAAACACAGCACATAACATCATTTGCCATGAAAGCCTCATATACACACTCTTTTGCCTCAAAGAGGAAGTGATTCGTATCGCACTTCTGTTTCTTCTGAAGAGCCGTCAGTACGAGATTCATCGTCCAGACATTCAATAATCCACGTCATTCAAATCATTCTAGCTCGTGTTCTGTCCCTGTAGTTTTCAATTAACCATCACAAACATTCAAAGCAGCTTGAGTCTGGATCACAGCGGCAGTACGCAGCACCGTACATGTTTGTTAGTACACAATCTGCTTTTAAAACAAGTAACAAACAAACAATGCTATGTCTTTATTGCACACTCTCTGCAAACATTCACAGTGCAGGGTGAAAAAATGCGAATCCTTAGGATAATGATGTCTCAGAAAGCTGACTGGAGTCAGGCGCCATGCAGCCAACCCAGAGTCCAATCAATGACACGAGATTGGAGGTTTGGGCAGAGTTACAATGAGTATATTGACAAGAAGCATCACCTTGAATTTGTTTGCATGCACACTTAGACTACTGTCTACAGTATACCACATTGTTGTGGTTATTCAGCATTTATGGAGTTCTCAAGAATTGTTTCTTAATGTATTTTCATTTAGCTCAGTGTTTTATAAACTTAAGTAGCAAAAGGTAGGTTTACTGGATTAGTGGATAAGAATAAGCTTAACTGAATTATATTGATTCATGAGTTGGTTTGACTTTAAGCACGGCATGAAACAGTGCTGCCTGGAAATGAGGGTGTTGAAGAATGCGAGGAAATCACAAAGCCATTTTGTAAGTTATTCCCGACTCCTGCTCTGACTCATGAAATAATGGGTGGTTTAACTGGGTGTGATATTCGGAATTGAATTTGCACTTACTTCGCAGGTGAAGCTGGGTAGAATATCAATGGACTTGGTACATACAGTAAGACCATGCTATTAGAAAAAAACAATAAGTAAGTTTTAGATAGGAAGTCACTTGTTTGTTTGGCATGTTATGAGTATCCCTACAAGTATCTAAAAAGACATTGTGCACAGGCAATAAGCAGTACAGTTGGGATGTGGCAGATGTTACTGTTGTTTCTCAGAAGAGGGCCATAACTATAATCATACTCAATCTAGTTACTGGATTTTGGGGTTTATACGATTGCCTCTGCACTGACTCTCACTCCTGGCCATTAAACCACAGCCTGGTTTCTATATCGAGCACTACTGTCAAATAAAACGATCTCGAGACAAACCTCAGCGTCTGCTGTTTGACACTACATTTATCGTTTCTTTTCAGCTGTGTGCTCTGATGCTCTAATGGCACACAGCTGCCTGCCTTGATTTGTCATAATGCAGAATGGGGGCGGGGCTTTGCTTCTACGAATGCGCTTACAACTAAATAAGACGTTCCTTTTTGTTTTGTTCCTGCTGATGGTTTTTCATAATTCATAGAGATAGAGAGGCGTTGTGTTTAAAACATAAACATATAAATTTGATAAAACGTAGATTAAGCAAGATTTATTTGCAAAATAGTGTCTTTTAATTAAATACATTTTTTTAAACTACTAAAATATATTTAATGGATCCCAAAACACGCGACATCCCAAGAACCGCAACCAAAACATTGCTCATATTGTAAAGACTTTATGAAATAACAAGGCCGAAGTGGATTATCTTAAGCGGACTTGGCAACACCGGCCGTTGTGATGGAGTAAAGAGGGGCGGGGGGTGGAGTACCAGAGTAAGTGAGCGGGCTTTACATTTCTTTCTGCTCTTGCACGTCGCTTCTACACTTGTTTCTATTGTTGATGAGACCTTTTAGGACATTCCCACAGTATAAAAAAAGGATATTTATTTTGCCCAGAGTTAGTAAATATAGGGGCAAACTGCGTGTGTGAGACACTGCCATTTGGGACATTGTGGTCAGGATGCCGATGAATGACATCTGCTTTTCCTAAAGACAAGGGACCGTTTGCTTTGCATTGCGACTCTCGATGGACAGTGAAATAGAAGGTTGGACATGTTTAAATGAACCTAATGTCTGTGTGTGTGTAGTATTGTCTCTAAAGTTACTACATGTGCTTAGCCCACTTTAAACCCTTATCATTTCCATCTGTGGAAGACCAAGTGAACATAGTGCTTTACTTCAGCTGGAGAAATGTTACGTTCTGTGCGTTTTTCCTACCTTTCCTTTAAATTCTAGAATGTGTTTCTAAAAATAAGTCTGTTGAGGCTCAAGTTTATCCGTTCTGACTGAATTCAGTCTCTATTGAAGAGCTGCCTTTCGTAGTTTCTTGAACTAAATGTGTCAACTTCCAAAATAGACACAAGACTGTGATCTTGAACATACATGAAGTACGAGGCGCTATTGAATAAATGCTGGACCAGACCTGAACAGAACTTGAACAGACCACCTGATTGTTCCGGCTTTGAGGCTTTTTTATTTATTATTCTTAATATATGGTCCCTTTTATAATTTGAAAAAGGTTCTCTAAGCTGAATGTGCTCGCCTTCTTACTCTCATTTCGATCATTTTACACAGGAAATGACAGAGATCCGCTTGTCTGACACTTCGTTGCAGCAAAGCATCACACGGCAAAAGTAGGAAAACAGCTCATTTGTGCGGCAGTCTTGTCATTTAGTGGGTCTGTTAGCTGTAGTCGTGACCGGAGTGTGTGTATCTATGTGTGTAACACACACAGCAGTCCTGTGATCTGCGCTCTTGTTTTCAGTACCGAGGACAGCGACGCACCTACTGACAGCGACGCACCAGGCACGCGCAAGTGAGCTCGAGAAACATTCAAAAATACTACACAAGTTAAGACGAACGAATTGTTTAGTGGTACTGGTAATGGTTATGGTTTGTGGCGGGTTTGTAAACAGAGTTTAGCAATCATTAGACTCGTGGTTCTCCAACAATGTCCTCCTCGACAACCTGTTGATACTGATGTGCTGAATGGAAATACTGTAAGGTTGATTTCTCGCAAGTTAAGCCTATTGCATGCATTATGAAATCAGTGTTAAAGTTTCTCCCGCATTTTTTGCATAAAATGTTACTTTAGAATTCAAAGGGGTCACATTCCTGTATGATGTCTTGAGGAAATTAATTTAAAAATCGAAGTTTTGACTTTTATTTTTTTAAGAACAGTGCTGCAGTTATATAAATATTAGTGCAATAGACTTTACATTAAGTGCTGCATGACAGAATCTGATAGTTGTTTTCTAGATGACTTATTACCTAAGCTTAACTTAATTGTTAATATATACTAAAAAAAAGATAGTTACTCTAATAATGTAAAAATAGACAAATACATGTATGACTACTGAAATATGTTCTATAGTTGTTGCATGTCTGACATCAATGCACTGTGAGCTATATCCACTCCACTGTCATATAGTGTTGCTTCTGGAGGACACATTTAAGCAATAAATGTTTGAAAATGAAGTTTACTGACTAACAAATTGAATATTTTTGATGAGTGAAAAATCAATCACCTTTTTACCATACAGTAAGTACTTGCACAGTGTAGAAAATTGCTTTGTTATCCTGAGGCAGCATAGTGCAACAGGGTTAATGAACTCAACAACTACAACTTCCATGGTTTTATTACCTCTGAATTAATATTCCCTACCATGTTCCATCCAGGAGCTCAAAAAATGGGCTGTAATTTTTGGCATGTGTTTTGTTGCTGAACATTGCAAATGCTAAATTTAAAGTGCTTGTGAATGTTGATTGATTGAGGGATTTACATTCATTCTATTTTTAAAACACTGTCAGTTCTTTACAATTGATACGCTTTTTAAAAAATGTTAATACATACATTTTATTTCATAGTTGTTTGGTTTTCATTCAGTTTGTCTTATTGGAAACTTTTATTAAATTGTACCTCATTTAGAGTAGTGCAGGAAATGTCAGAACACTTAAAACCTGAGCTTCAGAGGACCTCTGGTCAGGTTATTTCATAGAAAGTTAAGGTCATGAAAGTCATCTTGTTAAGGAAAGGAGTCATTTCTGTACAGTGTTTCTGCACCTATCATCATGCACTGAATACCCATTAAGATTAGCAAGCTTCTTGTGCAGCGCCAGACTTTCTTAACTAATTGCACTCTGCCAGATCCTGCTCAGTTTACTTCATTAGATCTGAGAAACATGTTGATTCGTAGTGATAGACAGTGTGCACTGTTTTTTTTTTTTCTTGTGGTCACTCTAAATAAGTGTCTGAGTTGCTTTTAAGATTAATTTGAAGAAGTTTTCAAATGAAAAATTCCTTGCAGATGCATTTTCCCGCTGTTGATTCAGCCAGTTTCTAGCAGGGATTGGTCAAAATCCAGATCATATTTTAACACCCCAGACCAGTGCAGAGTACATTCTGCTGTAGTGGTGTCAGACTTTTGGACCCGTTTTGCCCCCGTAGTTCTTCCTGTGTTTCCTTATATGGTCTTTTTCCTGTTCTTGTTTAGTTTGATTGCTTTATGATTCCTTGCACCTGTGTTGAGTTCCTTATTATCCTGTGTATATAAGTTCCTGTTTGCTCTGTGTTCCATTGTCGGATCTACTTGTTAGTTACGTGTGTTTGTGCTTTTCCTATGTTGGATTATTCCCCTGCGTTTTCATCATTAAAGACAGTTAAAGTTTATTCATGCCTCCTTCGTGCTTCCAGCAAGACACACCGTGACCAGTGGCTTCTATCTAACACAATGTGCCTCAAGGGCACAATCGTTAATTAGTGTTAAATCAGACAGCAGTTAGGGAGATTAGCACAGCGGCCCGGAGACTGTTAGGAGAACACTGAAATTGATTGAAATTAGATTTTTTAAGGCTTGAGTTTGAGTTAAGTCTTTTGTATTTTTTTAAAAGAGTGATAAGCCAGTTAAAGTGAAATATACTATATGAGTAAATGATGGAAGGGAAGATATGCTGATACCAAATCAAACTGCTGATGAAAGCATTTCCACTGTTAGTTTTATCACTGAAATATATTTGACATTGTACACTGTAGTCAGCATTGTTGCTTGGTTGTTTTGTATGCTTTGTTTGAATAATGACAGGGAGAGCTGATCAAAATCTAGCTGACTCACATGAACAGTAAAGTCATTAATAATGGTATGAATGAGTCTTTTGTGAGATTTTTGTGGACTGGTACATATAAAAGTTTGTATAAAAGATTATTCACAATACAGCAAGATTAAGTATAATGATGTGTTAGTCTGGAACTATTGCCAAGCATGATAAAGAATTTTGTTAGTGCATGAATAAACGTGTCACACAGTGCCACATGAAGTAGGAGATATAACCAGGGCATGTCTTGGAGGATGGGTAAAGCAGTTATCTCATGGAGATGCTTGCTTCAGATTTAATTTGATTTGTTGCTGGTTTGTATGGACATTAAATTGGAGGGCTGCATTCAACCAGAAAGAGACAACATTCAAGTTTGCTCAAAACCATGCTGTGATTTTGGAAGCTGGTGAAAGGAGAATAAAGTATATGCAACAGAATTTTGTGCCGTGTGCATATATGAATAATATGCATTAGTCAATGAAAATATGTTATTACTTTACAAGAAGGTTCTATATGTTGATATTAGCTAATGCATTGATATCATGAGATGAACACATGCATATCAAGTATAAATCTTAAATTATTGTTAATTGTCAGTTCAGGGTAATGCATTAACTAATCCTAATGGATATATTTTTAACATAGCAATGTATTAGTATATGTAAAGATTAGCATTATCCAAGATTAATTAATTCTGTTAAAGTATTTAGATACTATAATTATATCATTGTTAGCATGAAATATACATATAAATAAAAAGTGCTTTTATAGCAGTTATTTATCTTGGTTAAGATTAGTTCACCCTGCTGAAAATGTACTCGCCTTCAGGCCGTCCAAGATATAGATGAGTTTGTTTCTTCATCAGAACAGATTTGGAAAAATTTAGCATCACATTACTTGCTTATCAATGAATCCTCTGCCTCCGCCTTCAGAATGAGTGTCCAAACTACTGATAAAAACATAACAATAATCCACAAGCAATCTACACGACTCCAGTCCATCAGTTAATGTCTGTGTTTTTAAGAAACAAATCTATCATTAATGCGTTTTAACTTTAAAGCACTGCTTCCATTCAAAATGTGAGCCTATAATCCATAATAATGCTTTCTCCAGTAAAAAAGTCTGTCACTTGTTGTTCTCTCACATCAAAAACCACCAACATATTTGTTTAAAACTGTTTTGGACTGTATATAAACAGTGTTTGATTTATGCATATTTATCTCCTGATTCAGATAAGATGGCTTTCACTGCAGAAAGCAATATTATGGATAGAAGATTTTAGCTGGAAGCAATGGTTTAAAATGGTATTTTTGAGTGAGTCAATGAAGAAACAAGTGACTGTCTATGAGTGAATCATGTGTTAATATTGAGGAACTAACATTCAAAGGCTGTTACTTTGTCTGTTTTTGTTCCGCCAACTAAGTTCCTCAATATCAACATATTGCTTATTGAACTGTTGTATAAAAACAATATTATGTTCGTCACAAAAACAGACAAAGTAACAGCCTTCAAATGTAAGTTCCTCAATTCCTTAACATATTGCTGATTGAACTGTTGAATAAAAGCAATATTACGCTTGTTGTTTGGTTACTCACTAATGAAGACAGAAAACTATCATGTTCCCACTGCTCTATGCCTGTGATAGACAGTAGTACAGTGTGAGATTAGCACATTGCCATGTCATGAGTCAGTCATGGAAAGGATTCATCCCTTTATCCGTTTCCTTCAAGACTGGAGTGTTTCCAGAAGGGTCACGCACGTTAATCCATTTAATCAAGAGAATCCTTAATGGCAAAGCAACATGTATGTAACAGTCGGCTGATGGCAATTCCTCCTAGTGCTTGAGCTTTCTTAAACAGCAGGTCAGTTGGAGCTGAAAGTTCAGATCTCAAAACCAGGGCAGAAGAACTCAGGCCGTGTTTTAAACACTCCATTCTTGTTGTAACACATGGGAAAAGAGGAGTTTTGTTTTGTGTGCATGCAGTGATAGCATAGATCTCTGCAATAGTGCAAATAGTGCTGCTGCCTGTGGTAATATTCCAGCAACAGACATGGATGGAAATATAGAAAACCCCTCATGTTTCTAGCTGTGTATATTTATATATAGCTTTACTGGTACTGTTTATCAACTCTAAGATAGTTATTATGGATAAACCTATTATCTTTCCATATATTTAGAATGCGTACTTCTTACTACAGCATGGCAAAGTATGAATGTGTCCTTGTGGCAGAAATATCTAGTACATACTGTGCAGATGGAAGAGTTTTCGGTTTAACTTACCACAATCAGTATTGATAGTACACCTTGACCTACAATGTCCACCAAGGCTGATATGTTTAATCTTTAAATAGACTCTTCTCAGTCTTGACGGTAGAGTTGTTTCAGTATTTGAAACTTTGTATATCTAGATTATTTACACTTCTCAGTTGAGAAATTTGTTAAATAAGGAATGGACTTTTAAATATTTTCACTGCAAATGCAGCTGCAAGATTTGTGCTTTGTTGTTGTGATGAATATGTTTTATCATACTGAGTATGAGAAAGAATTCTATAATCACTTCAGTCCATTTGCAGGTTTTTTCTGTTCACATGTAAAAGATTTCCATAATTTTGAAAAAAATTTCATAAAATGTACATTTTTTCTCAATTGTTATTGAGCAAACGTATGGAAACTGTAAATCATAATAAGTGAAAATTATGAGATTAAAAAGAAGTTGACAGTTAAAAAATAACTTTTTATTTATTTTTGCCATAACTATGACTTTATTTATTTATTTCATAATTAAGACTTCTATCTCATGATTTTGACTTAAAGGGTTAGTTCACCCCAAAATCCATTTTGGAGTGTACCCAAGAGCGTAATCGACGTAATCAGCGTTGTTTACGTTTGGAGGAGAAAGCGTGCGCATGAACGTAATCAGCGTTGTTTATGCTTATGGTAAAGCGTGCGTATGTGTTGTGATACTCTAAAATGGCGGAAGACGTAACTCGGGGGAGAAGAATTGTTGAATAAATTGTTATTTTTGTTTTCTTTGCGCTCAAAAAGTATATTCTCGTAGCTTCGCAAAACTGAAGTTGAGCCACTGATGTCACATGGACTGTTTTACTGATGTCCTTACTACGTTTCTGGACCTGGGGGAGCATACAGTTGCGTTGCTGTCTATGCATGGTCTGAGAGCTCTCAGATTTAATCAACAATATCTTAATTTGTGTTCCGAAGACGAACGAAGGTCTTACGGGTTTGGAACAACATGAGGGTGAGTAATTAATGACAGAATTTTCATTTTTGGGTGAACTATCCCTTTAATATGTGATAATTTCAACTTTTTAACTTCACTATGACATGTCATGTCATAATTTAAAAAACCTTTAATATACTTTAATAAATCTGGGCACAAGATTTTTTAAAAATCTGTCATTTCTGCATTATTGTGAGTGTGACATTAGTATGAATAGAAATCTTCATGTCTTTTAAAGTGATAAAAATTAATCATTAGTGATCCTCACACTTGTGATCACCTGTTGCTTTTGTCTGTTGTTAGTTTTAAGTAGATGTTTTGTATTTTTGTCTTTCTAATAATATATCAAAAAGTCAGTCTTTCTTTCATTCTGAATACTATTATTCTATTAGCAATCTATTTGACATTGTCAGTACTTGCATTATGGGTTGGTAATGTGTAATGTGACAGAGCAGTATTGGAGATGATGCATTACTCTAGTTCATAGTTCATCCTCATGAAGTGAATGATACTACTATATATTCATGTCGCCTGCTCTTGAGATGAGAGGGTGAATGCAGATGGTGGGCTCAGCTGGGAGAGCCTCTGCCAGCGTCACTCCCCCTCTCCTCCACTAAATACCAGCCTACTTCAACCAGCGGAGCTTAACTCAGGAAGGGGGTTCTCCAGAACACCATCATTCTGGAGAGCTGGGGTATTATCCACCACCTGATGGCCTGCAGTATACACAGCAGTGTTAATTTCGTCAACGAAGACGAGGACGAAAAATATTCGTTAACGAACATTTTTTCTGTGACTAAGTGGAGACGTTGACGAGCTAAAACTAATATCTGATGATAAAAACTATGACGAAATTTATGCCGTGGGGAGTCACAATTCGTTGTCGATTAACTTAAAGTTAGGCGGGATAGGTGAAATCGCACTGATAGAAGTGCTCTCTCTCGCGCACGCTCCACTTCTTCGTATTGTGCTTCTTTTTCAAAATTTATAATTTATATATTATCTATATTATATATGAACAACTATAATTTTTATAAGTTGCTCCCTTTTCACTACTGTTAAACAAAAATGCAATGACTTTTCGTCGACTAAAACTATGAAAGACTCAAATGACTAAAATGTGACTAAGACTATTAAGCATTTTCGTCTCAAGATAAAGACTAAGACTAAATAAAAAATGGCTGTCAAAATTAACACTGGTATACAGTTTTCTGTATGCATTGAATACTCAGATTATCTGCTACATACATTTGCCAAAATGTACAGTACAAAACAGAACACACTGCCTGGAATACTGTATCCCACAATGCAATGTACTCAGCTTGTCCTTTTATTCTGAAAGGAATGTTTATAATTTTTTTAACACATTTTTCAACTAGATGCCACTTGATGAATTGGATATGCATGTAATTTGGTCATGTGTGAAAAAATTGTTCCAAACAACTATTTGAAATATTTATAATTGAGTAATGGGTACTGTGACTGTATTTTTTTTTTTTTCAAATGCAGTTTGTTTATATGTATATATGAAAGCAAGCATTGTGTATAATCTAATTTAAGTGGACACTGTTAACATTAATATAACAGAAAGATGATAACAGGTACGCCCACATAGCACTTATATCCTCTTGCATAGAATTATATATTAATGCAGTACATTACTGCAGTGGTTTATTGTAACAAATGAGTGCAGTCCAGGTGTTTGCTCCCATAACTACACACTCAGCATTATAAGATGCAAGGAAGATTAAAGTAGACAAAGAGAGACTCCGCTAGCCTATTTTGCTGAAAGACAGAGCATTAATATCTCTGTTATAACTCCAGGTGTTTGTTTGTGTATATGTGACACTATAGACAGAATCCTCAAAGATATAGAAGCAGTTCCTGAGCTGAAAATAAACACACACTCAGAGTCTTCAGCTCCTGACTCATCAAGTCTCCCACAGGAATAAATAGTGAATAGACCCTTAATGAAGTTCTCGTCTCATTGAGCCGTCTATCAGCTCTCTCTCTTTCTCAGCCATTACTCCCCAGGATCTCGCAGCTCACATACACAACGTATGCCTGACGTCCGTGAACGTGACTCAGTGCCCATGAGTCATTCTAAGAGCAGGGATGAAAAGAGGAGGAGAGAACGTTGTGGTTAAAGGTTGAATTGAGGCAGAGGCAGATGTTGAAAAGCTTAAACAGGAGCTGGAGGCCATGTTGGAGGCAGTTTAGGGCAGCTCACACAAAAAGGCAGTCTCTGGAGAGACAGACATGGTGACATTGACTTAGGCCTGTTTCACACATACTGTGAGTAGCATCCTTAGAAGTATCTCAGACATGATGCTGAAAGTAGTAATGCTCTATCTGTATTATATTGGCCCATGCTGAACCCAGCAGAAAACAAGTTGTAATGCACAGTAAACACTATGTTTTGAAATATAGGCTTTTTGAAGCAACATACTGTTCTTACCTATTATTTGGTAAAAACTATTTGTTCAGTAAATCTGGCAGCATCCAGATGATTTAAACAGTTTATAGCCACACTTTAGGGTTTGAGTGCAGTTCTGTGTAGTTTAGTTTCCTAATTTATCTTTGGTCCCATTCTTCACGTTTTTAATAATCTTCCAAGGGCTGCATAATTAATCATATGTTAAGTGTGGTCTTGATTAAGCATAATCGTCTGCAATATAACAGTTTAATGATTATCGTGTAGCCCGAATTCTTCCGATAAACAGTTTATACTCTATTGCCATTATTAAAGAAGTAGTGTGTGTTAATAGATCAGCAACAGAAAAGGGAAAATGATAACGGATTATTCATTTAAAAGAATAAAAATATTATCATGAGAAACCTGAGATTTGAAGTTTCAGTTCACATCATTAAATATCTGCTCTCTGTACAAATAGGCTGCCACGTTTGTAGTTTATGCAGAAATGGGAAGGTGTTGCACGTGTCACCGTGTTACTTCAGCTCTGACTGGTGGTCCCTTCCTTTTCTCCGCCCCCTGCAATGTGGCCCCTCCCCCTAACCCCCTCTCCCTCTGCAGTGTACGTGTGTGGCATTTTGAGCACACTCGCGGCAGCAGGTGGAGATGACATCATCTGCACTGCAGCAGACTGCAGCACTGTGTCTGAACAAAGACATGTCAATGCTGCTGCTAACTGGTGCTGCCACACAGCTGCTCTCTTGGCATCTTTAGTCTCTAGGTAGCTTATTTTCCTTCTGTCTCTCTCCCTCTCTGGCATGGTGGCATAATAACAAAAGTCATTATTAACATTAACATTAAAACATTATTAATGGCAGTTGTGGCTTTGAGGCTGGTTTAAGAGATTTGAACAAATCCTTAACCTCAAGTATTAAACTTTGAAAAATAACCCCCGGAAACGACATAGTAACATGCTAAAAACCCACGTAGAACACCTTAGAAATCACACTTTTTTAATAGTTTTAGTTAACAACATCAGCACTGGTGTGAACAGACTCAGTCAGGATGGTTGACTCTAGACCATATGTGACCCTGGACCACAAAACCAGTCTTAAGTCGCAGGAGTATATTTGTAGCAATAGCCAAAAATACATTGTATGGGTCAAAATTATTGATTTTTCTTTTATGCCAAAAATCATTAGGATATTAAAGGGGTCATATGATGCGATTTCATTTTTTCCTTTCTCTTTAGAGTGTTACAAGCTCTTGGTGCATAAAGAAGATCTGTAAAGTTGCAAAGACTAAAGTCTCAAATCCAAAGAGATATTCTTTATAAAAGTTAAGAGTCA
>NW_015647095.1:788411-846211 GCF_001515625.1 Sinocyclocheilus rhinocerous
AAAGCATTCTCTCGCGCACCCCTGCTGGTCGGTCTGTGCACCCCTAGGGGTGCGCGCACTCCAGTTTGGGAACCGCTGGCCTAAAGTAACATATATATATGACTGCTGTAACTGTCAACAGACATGTTTTCAAAGAGATGTGCATATTTATGTTTCTGTTAAAAATTGATGTCAATTTGAGTTCATTTATTGTTTAAAAATATTTGACTAAAATGTATGTACGTGATATTCAAGTTAATAAGTAGAGAATGTATTCCCTTAAAATGTTTAAATTTAGGGGTTCTTTAAGAAGTTACTATTGAAGCGTAACAGGTCACATGACCAGGTTGAGTTGAACGCGGGACCGTTGCATTATGGGTTGAAGTAACATGGATGCAGAGAAACTAATGGTATGCAGAGCCTGAAAAAGAGTACCTTTATCTGCATGGTCTAAGAGGGCGCACACGGTAATTAATCTTTAAATCTGTTGCATTTGTGTATCAGCGGACATTTACATGAGAGACTTGAAAAGGACTCAACCTAAATGCATATTTTGAACATTATATGCTTTATTTCTTGTAGTTTTCACGGTGTCTGCTGAAAAGGTACAGAGACAGAGAGACCAATAAACAGCAAAAAGACATCTGTATGAAGCGTGGCTGTCTCTTTTCAGCAGACACCGTGAAAACTACAAGAAATAAAGCATATAATGTTCAAAATATGCATTTAGGTTGAGTCCTTTTCAAGTCTCTCATGTAAATGTCCGCTGATACACAAGTGAACACATGCAAAAAATCAGAATCCAATGACATCGCTATTTACACAACATTGTTTACGTAAACTGATATAGAACAACACTATACACAAAATGCAACAGATTTAAAGATTAATTACCGTGTGCGCCCTCTTATACCATGCAGATAAAGGTACTCTTTTTCAGGCTCTGCATACCATTAGCGTTTCTCTGCATCCATGTTACTTCAACCCATAATGCAACGGTCCCGCGTTCAACTCAACCTGGTCATGTGACCTGTTACGCTTCAGTAGTAACTCTTCTTAAAGAACCCCTAACTTTAAACATTTTAAGGGAATACATTCTCTACTTATTAACTTGAATATCACGTACATACATTTTAGTCAAATATTTTTAAACAATAAATGCACTCAAATTGACATTAATTTTTTAACAGAAAAAATAAATATCCACATCTCTTTGAAAACATGTCTGTTGACAGTTACATCGGCCAAATATGCCTATCCTAACAAACCATACATCAATGGAAAGCTTATTTATTCAGCTTTCAGATGATGTATACATCTCAATTTCGAAAAATTGACCCTTATGACTGGTTTTGTGGTCCAGGGTCACATATGTTGCTTGAGTTTAACGTTCAGTATAAAACTCTGTGACCTGTCGCTATCAATGACTGGTGTCCTTTAGGCAGCCAGACTCTTACTGAGTTGTCAAACAGTGTCAGTTTATGTACATGACCTCTGAACACCACTCCTGACATTTTCACCAAACAATACCTGCCTGCTTTGTGACATTCATAGCCCTCTGGATTAAACAAATATATATGTTTAGTGCAAAAGACACAAATGTTGTTTACTAGTATGTTAGACCTAGTGAAAAATAAACTACAAATACATTTACATATTTATGTACTTAATAAAAATACTCTGCATTTGTACTTTTGGGGCCAGATTTACTAAACAGGGCAAATTAGTGCAAATTAGCACAATTCCATAAAAGCGCCGATGGGAGGGAAAAATTCTGTGGGTGATTTACTGACAAGGTGCACATTAAAGAGCACAGATGCAACATCTCATTTACATAATGACCAGCGCAATCTACCAAGAGCAGCGTAAATTACCACCTGCTTTAAGACATGCTTTTTTTGGCTGTTAAAAAATGCCGCAAATACCAGTGAATTGACAAGCGCAAATCTTCATATATCATGTTGCGTGATTCATTTAAATACTCTCCTCCCAGAAATGTACCGATCGAAAGATAAACTCCTACAAATGCATATTCAATAAGGTCTCAAAAATAACTGTGTCCACACCTTTTTAGCGCTAATTTCCCACTGCGTGTCTTTAGTAAATCCTGACAGTAGTTTTTAATGCCAAATGAGGGTTTGCGCTGGCACAAGCTGATAGTAAATCTGGCCCAAAGTATGTTAAATTGGAACAACTAATTTTGTACTTAATACACTGTAATTGTGTGGAAGTAGTGCTGAAGTCCAACTAAAGATATACTGACGTATATTTGATTGTACTAAAGTGGAACTATTGCAAATATGCTTCAGGTACACTTCACTTTAAATATCTCACATTTAAAGACCGATATTATTCAAAAATCATACAATCCTTATCAATAGTGACATTAAAGGCCCGTTTACACCAAGGACGATAACTAAACATAACGATAAACTTTAAGATATAGTTCCAAAAATCGTTCTCAATATTAAAGAATAGCAGAGTCCACACCACAGCTATAACGATAAAGGCACAGAGAAACAATATCGTTGGAATCACTTTCAGAACGATTTTTTCCAGCTGATGAACGATACAAACATTGACACCCAATCAGAATCCATAACAAGCTCGCGAATTTAAAGCGGCAGACAAGCGTGCGCTTAGAATAAACAGACGATATTGTCCGCTGGTGTGGACGCTAATATAGTTATGTTTATAGTTATCGTTCTTGGTGTGAACCGGCCTTAAAACACATTTTAGGCTTAATATTAAGAAATGTGAGTAGTTAAATTATAATTTTTATATCACCAGATTTTTATATTTACTGACAAGTCTCAAGCGATATGTCAGTAAATATGGTAATAGATTTGAACTATACTTAGTATGAAATAAATGTATTTTAAATATATTACTTTTTTTCTAGGGAGCACAGGCAATACAGATTTGATTTTTACCTTCTTGCACTTTTGCCATCTCTCAATGTGTCTTTCCATTCATCAATAAACTGACACCAGAGCAAACCGCAGCCCAGCATGCCCCTGTCGCTTGGTTACCGTGCAGCAGCAGGTTGCCACAGAAACAGGCTTATCACTGCGAGGCACACACAGTTGTGAGTACTGGTGCTATAGCTCACCTGTGCTGGTCCCAGTACTTTACTATATGTTTAGTGTCAAAAGTTCAGTTAGGGAGCCAGCTTGATATTTCTGTCTCTGTCTGGATTTGGGTTACAAAAGTAACTTTGTAAGCATTTAACTCATCCTGCAACCTAACAGCCGTTCAGAACACCATAGCAACCATATAGCAATGGGCACTCTTGCCATATAGCAGTGGGCACTCACTACTCTTGGTAGTGAGTTTTGCACTTGTGGCAAATGTAAAAATCTAGTTCTGAAATACAAATGCTAAATAATTTACTGTATGTGTATGTTCACCACTGTTTCCGAAGCTGAATGTGTTGATGTGCCTCATTAATGATTCCATTAATTTATAATAATGACTGCAATTACGGAAATGGTGATTGATAACATCAGACTCTGAGTCTTGATTGGATACCATAAGGGTAATGACTGAGTTTAATTAAACATCCAATATAAAATTTTGCTTGGGGATGTGAGCTAAACCAAAGAAGAATTTATTTCAGACCTCCGTGAGATATAGTGCAATTTACAGCAACCATTTTCTTTTAATTGTACATTTAGTAGCTAATTTGAGTGTTAAACTAAAGTTGGAACCCAATTTTGTGAACTACTGTGATTAAACTGATATTAATGTTCTTCTGCAGATAACCAGTTCAGAATGTCCATCCTGGAGCGGCTGGAACAGATGGAGCGCAGGATGGCTGAGATGGCTGGTCAGCAGCAGCAGGGCAGCGGAGGAACAGCAGGGACTGGAGGGGGAGGAGGAGGAGGAAACGGAGGCTCTAATAGCCAGTCTCAGGTATAGCAGCACATCAGTAATTATGTGTGAGATTAGAATGCATTTTAAAACAAAACTGAATTTTCATTTTGTTATTAGTATGCATTTTGCAAACATCTTTAGTGTCACATGATCCTTCAGAAATCATACAAAAACAGCCATTAAGAACCTAAAGGTAAATTGCATTTACAATAAACAATACTAAAATTCAGTTACATCACTTGGCTGAAAGGTTTACTTATTTTAATAACATGGTGTTTATTAACACTGCTTTTGTGAGCCAGTTGAACCAATTCATTGAGACAGTTTGTTCACAAATTGTATATTGCTGCAGCTTTTCTACTCGTGAGTTATAGCTTGCAGTTTGAGCCATAATGATTATTGCAGAAAGTAGTGGATTGTGACAGTTCATTGAGTTTGTGAAGATGTCAGGCCCTCCATTTTCTTCTGCAGTGTATCTCGGGACAAGCAGGAAGCTCTTTTGAGAGTCGTGTGGTTGTTGTTTGTGAGAAGATGATGAACAGAGCCTGCTGGGCCAAATCTAAACATCTGATTCACTCCAAGACCTTCCGGGGCATGACCTTGCTACACCTTGCTGCAGGCCAAGGCTACGCCACCCTCATCCAGACTCTCATCAAATGGCGGTAGGTTAAGAGCATTTAGATCTGTCTACATCTATGTGTAAATATGTTTTAGCTGACTTTGTGCTGATTGCTAACTATGAGAAATGGTATTTGTTGTCTTATGCAGCACGAAGCATGCAGACAGCATTGATCTGGAACTTGAGGTGGACCCTCTCAACGTGGATCACTTCTCTTGTACTCCACTGGTGTGTTCCTTAAGCAATTCTAATTGAACTTTGACCAAATTTGGTCAATAAACAGTACCTTTCTTGCTTTTCCCACACCAATTTTTCTTTGTTTCTTTGTTGTAGATGTGGGCTTGTGCATTGGGTCACCTAGAGGCAGCTGTGGTCTTGTACAAGTGGGACCGGAGAGCACTGGCCATCCCAGACTCTCTAGGGCGCCTGCCCCTCTCCATCGCCCGCTCCCGTGGCCACACCAAGCTGGCAGAATGTCTGGAGCAGCTCCAGAGGGAGGAACAGCAGCAGCAGCAGACCCCATCCTCTTTACCCCCCACCTCTAGCATGTCTTTCTCTCCCAACCCCGACATCCCCACCTCCAACAGCTGGATGGTCAGCTGGAGCAGTGACAGTATGGTGGCCCCCTGCGGGCAGAACACTGGTACAGCCACCACTACTACAATCCCTTGCACCAACCAGAACCCTGGTGAGAACCTCTAAAGTAGTTAGCTACTCTACAAGCTGCTAACAAAAAGTTGCTAAATACATGAAAGCTATTTAAAGGGATAGTTCACCCAAAAATTACAATTCTGTCATCATTTACTCACCCTCAAGTTGTTCCAAACCTGTAGTTTTGTTTCTTCTGTTAGCACAAAAAGAAGATATTTTAAAGAATGTTGGTAACCAAACATTTGACGGTAGCCATTGACATCAATAGTATAGAAAAAAAATATTATGGAAAGCAATGGCTACCTTCAACTCATGTAAACAGTAAAACAGCAATATTGTGAAATATTATTACAATTTAAAATAACTGTGAGAAATCATTCTAATATGCTGATTTGGAACTCAAGAAACATTTCATATTGTAATTTTTGCAAACAATTTTTGCTGCTTAATATCTCTTTAGAAACCATGATGCATTATTTTAATAGAAAGTTTAAAAGCATTTATTTGAAATCTTCTGTGACATTCTAAATGTCTTTACTGAGAATGAACGAATCTTGACAACATTAAATGTTAACAGATAACAAGAAAAGTAATATATCAGAAACAAAACATTAGTGAAAAACAGCATTTAACCAATACTTTGCTATCGAAAAGATGAGAAACTTCAGGGACGTCTGCACATATCTTTTTGAACTAGTTCATTTACACACCATCTGAAAGAACTAATTCGCTACAATGAATCAGACTTTCCAGCACTACATATGAGACAGATAGGGGGCGTTTTAGGAGAGCTCACTAAGTTGTAAAGGCTGCATGTTGAAAAACTGCTGCATGTTGCTCATTACTGGAAAAGCTGCACTATTTAGAAAAAAGATGAACTACTATTGCTTTACTAAAAAGATTATAGCAGATTTGCTTGCTTAATGTAATACCTTATTACATTCGCTTCAACAAGCAGTACTTGCTGCACAATCTAATTCCAACTGTCTTTGTTTAGATTATCACTAATAGCACCTAAGAGACAGAGCAAATGTAATGGAAATATCATATCCATCCTCTGCTCTGAATGCAGCTCACTCTTTCTTTCTCTTTTGTGCCTAGATTTGAGAAGACCGAGATCAGAGCCCTCCAGCTATTACAGCAACGAGTGCCAGCGGGACATCCCCCTCGCCAAAAAACACAAGCCCAACCCCGAGCTCGTGCAAGCACAGCTGGATAAACCCATGTCGGTTCCCTTGAACATGGAGCAGCAGACACATAAACTGTCAACCAGCCCTAAGACCCTTCCTTCCACCCCACCCAGCCCGGATAAGAGCGTCTCAGAGGAGGGTTTGGGGACAGTGGGTATCCCGCAAGCCAAGATGGCCTCTTACCGCGGAGGGCATAAATGGGGCACTAGAGAAGTGCCCAGGAAGGGGGGCATCAGTGGGGTAGGGAAGGAGAAGTTGGCCAGCCGGTTGCGACAGCGTGGCGAATCCCTCAGCATGCTGGGAATGGTGGAGAGAGAGATGGTAGACACTGAGATACTTTCTTACAAGGAGGATCTAGAGAACCAGGACTGCCTCTCGCACATGGAAGACCTACAGGTGAGAGAACTGCACATAAACAAATGCGCACGGTGCCCTTAATGGCACTCACTCACAGTCAGCCAGCCTCATTTACACCTGTACTGATTCATTTGTCAGAAATAGACTCTGCAAACAAACACAGCTACAAGCGTAGAGAGGCCAAGGGAGATATAGAGCACCATCCGTCCTGCTGGCATGTGAAATCAGCGCTAGAGAGCGGCGGTTGCGGCCCTGCTCTCTGTCCAGACTTTCGTCACCACATAATACACTTCTGCCATTGATTTGCTCCCATCGCCAGGAGTTAGTCCAGCCTCATTCATCTCTGTCACTCTATGGGGATAGAGGGGCTGTAGCAGTGTGTTCCTCCAAAGTAAACACCCCGGCACTTGATTGATCTGTTGGGTTAGCAAGTGTACGTGTGCATTTTGTCACAACAGAAAGTCTGTGCTTGTTTAACACTGAATGCATGTGTTTGTGCACCTCGCAGGCGAATATGATGAGCCTGGCAGAGCACATCATTGAGGCCACTCCGGAGCGTATCAAGCGGGAACATTTACCAACCGTGGAGTCTGTTCCTCTGGACAACAGTGGGCTCACCAACACCATGAGCTGGCTAGCCAGTTACCTGGGAGACGTGGAACACTTGCCCAGCATCATCCACTTGAGGTTAGTGTTTGTCATTACTTTAATATACATATGCATATAATATGCAGCAATCAGGGGGGAAATTAACTTTTTTGCCCACCAGCCACAGTGGCTGGTGAATGCTGGTGAATGTACTAGCCACTCTTTTGTCAATTCGAAAAATATGATTTGAAAAAAGTTTTTTGAATATTCAAAAAATGTTTGAATTTTTCCATTCAAAAATAATAATAAAACAACTCGCTGTGTATGTGAACAAATACATGAAGCATTAATATTGTTAAGCATTAACCAAAACGTGAACAATGTAGATGTGGTTCTAACTCTTTTTGAAAAATCTAAAAAGAAATAAAGAACTTTTAAAGAATTAATGACAGAATCAGAACATAACAAAAATAATTAAATAATAAATATATACAAATATTCTAATCTTTTTAATCTTTTTGAACTCTATTCATCAAAGAGCACTGAAAAAACGTATCACGGTTTTCACTAAAATATTAAGCAGCGCAGTTAATGTTTTCAACAATGCTAATATGTTTTCAGCATTGATAATAATAAGAACTGTTTATTGAGCTTCAAATCAGCATATTAAAATCTTTAGATATTTCTGAATCCCATGTGACACTTAAGACTGTAGTCATGATGACTGCTGAAAATTCAGGAATTACATTTTAAAATATAGTAAAATAGAAAAAAGTTATTTCAAATTTGTTTTTATTTGGGGTTTTTTCTTTCTTTCTTTCTTTCTTTCTTTCTTTTTTTATCAAATGAATTCAGCCCTGGTGAGCATAAGAGACTTCTTTCAAAAAAAGCCTACCAGGCCTCAAACATTTGAACAGTAGTTTAAATATAATTTTTGCAACATATAACGTTTTTCTCTAAACTATAATACTAAATATCTACGAACATTCAGGCGTGTTTATGTACTGATTTTATCATCAAAGTACATTTTTGATCAGCAGCCAAAAATTTTGGTAATTGCACAAATGTCAAAGTAAAGTCAACCTGCTGCGCTTTTAATTTCCCAGCCTGGCGATGATGTGCTTAAGGAAAAACAAAATGTATGCCTAGACCCTGCTAACTCCATGTATGTATGTGTGTGTGTTTTGTTTTTCTTTGAGCAGTCCCATATACAGTGAACCCCTGACCCCTCCCTCCAACCCTATCCTGAGCCCGGGTAACTCACCCATGTGTGAGGGTCAGTTTGAGAAGCCGACCTTGCCTGCTCCGTCCGAGTGGAGTGAGTTTCTCAGAGCCTCCAACAGCAAAGTGGAGAGAGAGCTAGCCCAGCTCACGCTGTCCGACCCTGAGCAGAGGGAGCTCTACGAAGCCGCACGGCTGGTGCAGACCGCTTTCCGCAAGTACAAGGTACAGGCCAGAGGCTCGGGTGCCACGCGCTTGTGTTGATGTGTGAATAGAGACAGGATGTAAACATCTGTGCGCAGGTATTGGTAGGAACAAACACAGGACACCCTCTGTCTCCTTCCTGCTTTGTCCTTCCTTATGAGTTCATAGACACACAGGCACAGAGTAGTCAGTCCCCACAGCTTCAGCATGGGTAAGGTGGCTTAACCAGCGCATGGCCTGGCTTATTGTAAAGAGCGATTGTTGCCTCCTGTGGCTGCCTGTAATGAGTTTCCACAAAGACTCACCAGCTGGCCAGACTGGCGGCTTGTGCTCAGAGGCGTCTGCTCTCTCAGCACCAGCTGCAGTTAAGCGAGAAGGGCGTCTTTTCTCTATCACTTTCATTGTCCTGTAAGTGAAGAGCCTAGTGGGCGTCTCCCAAGTGTTGCCCACTCCTCAGACCAACCCGTTTCCCTCTCTCTTTGCAGGGACGCCCACTGCGCGAGCAACAGGAAGTAGCCACCGCTGTCATTCAGCGCTGTTACAGGAAGTACAAGCAGGTAATCCTTTAAGATGCTCTGACATTGACTTTGCCAACCTTTGCTGGATGTCTGATTAATACGTCAAGCTCCAGCAAATGCACCTGAGTCAATTATAAGGCCTGCTGTTGTGGGAATTGTTGTTTAAAAGCTTTTGAAGAGCTCTTAGTGTAAGGACACACAGTTCCCAATTCATGACAAATCTTTTTTTTTTTTCCCTTTGCAAGCTAACATGGATAGCCTTGAAGGTAATTTTTTTTGTTTGATTGTTCATGCATTATTTAAAGCAGATTTTCTTTTGTCTGCACAAATATTAAAACTAATTTAATAGCAATGGCCATTTACACACTGTGTCATTTGCATATTTTGATGGAAGTAGTTGCAAGGGACGCTCCATATACTGTGGACTAAACAGACTGATCTCGCTAGGACAAGGGTATTCAGATTGTTTCTGGAGTCCCCCAGATGGCTGCAAGAGTGTTTTAGGGGGTCCATAGAAAATCTGAGCGGGTAAAAAATGCAAATGAGAAATACAAAATGCATTTCAAAGCGGTCACAGTTAACTGTAAATTAGAAAACTGTAAATCCTCTAGAACAATATTCATTGTAAGAAACACTATAAAAATACAATTGAATTGTTTCTCTTCAGGTTTATGCATCTAATATTACATAATAATGGGTTGAACTTAATACAAAGTCAATATTTTCTAGATCATATTTTAGTAATTTGCATTGGCTTCAATAGAGTAACTATACAAAAGTCAATAATTTAATTTTGGAAACAACATGTTGCCTTTATATAAAGCATTTTGTCTCACACAGTATAAACAGCTCTTTATAAATAAAAATATATAGCTACTTTTATATTTTAGGAAATGTTCCCTGAGGGCAACATATCTTTTAGTGGTTGTTGGCTTTAAAAAGTTTGCAAACCCCTCTTCTAGATAATCAGTAATTAGGTCTGGAAGAAGAAGTAAAAGAAGCCCAAAATAAGCAATGTGCCTCAGTTAAATAAGCCAAAATACACAACTGTATTCTAAAAATAAGATTTGAAAAAAATTGCAACCTGCTACTGCCTATATTTATAAGCAACTCTGTGGAAAAACAAGCCTCAAGACACGTATAGTAAGTCATCACAGCAATATTGATGGACATAATGTCTTTAATTGACAATATTACTTATTTACAACTGCAAACACCAAAACTTTGCTATGATTTTCACTCTGTCAATCATTGCAGTTTTGAGAGTAACTCATAAACGTGTGATAATTTAGTGATGTATACTTGAAGGGATAATCCACCCACAAATGTTAATTCTGACATCATTTACTCACCCTCCTGTTGTTTAAATGTGGTTGTCACTCTCTAAAGTGTGTAGTGTGTATGTGGCCAGTGTGAGTTGAATAGGGAGCAATTACATTTTTGTCATTAATATCTTCATTAATGTGTTTATGTATCAGTATGCACTTTATAAGAAGATGACGCAGGCCGCCATCCTTATCCAGAGTAGGTTCCGCAGCTACCACGAGCAGAAGAAGTTCCAGCAGAGCCGGCGGGCGGCCGTGCTGATCCAGCAGTGCTACCGCAGCTACAGAGTGTTCGGCCGGCTGAGGCCTCACCGCAGAGCGGCCACCGCCGCTCTGGTCCAGCACAAACTCAGGTAGCACTCACTAGACTGCCCTGTGATAAATCACTGCCTCGTAAATTCAGTCCAAATCTGATTCCAACTGGCGTTTGATCTTCTGTACTCAGCCAATAGCTCTTATGAATCTGTTCCAAGTGGCATACTGTTCTGAGCTTTGCCCTGCGAGATATTTTATTCATGTACTAGATGTAATGTGCAAAATTAAATGTGTTTAAGAGTGATGTTTCTGTTTCAGAAGCAGTCTTCTAACTAAGAGGCAGGATCAGGCCGCCCGCAAGATCATGAGGTTCCTCCGCCGCTGCCGCCACAGGTATTCTCCCACCGCCACATCGCCCCCTACTGGCCATCCCATTCATCCGCTACCTGAAACACTGCTGATACAACTACAAATGTGACACTTCCCATATTTTCGATTTTATTTAGTTATAATGGAACTTATTTTTTTATCCTTGAAAGTGTGATTCATTAATCATGAGTGGTTTAGTGAGAGGTGCTCCTCCCTTCCCTTGGCTCTTTTTCCTCACCCTCCTTCTCCATCATGATATCTGCTGTGTGCTAATAGCTGTCTGGTGTTGTTTTGCTGTTAATGCAAAGCCCCTTGATGGACCATAGACTATTCAAGCGGGTGAGTGCAGCCTCAGCGATTCAGTATGTCTCCCTTTTTTTCTATCTCTCTCCCTCTCGCTTGTCACACGCACACAAAGACCCCCTTCCCATCCCCTTTTGCTCCTTCTTGCCTCCTTCATCACCACTGCTTGATGCCTGCTTGCATGACAGCTACCAACTGGACGCACAG
Organism: Sinocyclocheilus rhinocerous; assembly: GCF_001515625.1. Lineage (NCBI taxonomy): Eukaryota > Metazoa > Chordata > Actinopteri > Cypriniformes > Cyprinidae > Sinocyclocheilus > Sinocyclocheilus rhinocerous. Next base: position 800,074 of record NW_015647095.1, read on the forward strand.
ATGACTGAGATCAAGGGCCTCAGCAAATGATCGGCCTCAGGATATCGGTTGTGTCGTGCTATACACTAACCACTGAGACACTACATTAAACAAGCACCTTTTTCTCCTGTCTTGATTATTTACGTTTCCTTTACTTACTGTATTTGTAAAGAGGAAAAGATAAGATAGACGGAAGAACAGAAGGTTGTTTGGTCTAAGCGATGTTGCATGAATATATGACAATGAGTCTTGCTCTTTGACCATGAGGCATGCTGGGAAATATGTTACCCAGAGAAAACTGGGTTTGGTTCTGACTAGTTCAGCTAAAGCCTGTTTTATTGCACATGCTGCAGTGGGAACTGACTGTCTATCTGTCCATCTCTCTTTAACTCTTTGGTAGTAGATATGATATCTGTATACAAAGAAAGCATAGTATAAAAGCTAAGTTGGTCGCATTACCCTGTGCAAATGTCACCTGTATTTCATCAGATGTTTGAGCAACATGTTTCAAAAGGACGTAGACAGAATAATCAGCAGACAGCTTTAGTTTCTTGTCAGAAGCGATGAGATGAGAAGGTTTCCACTGATTTTGTATTAAATGAAATGCAGACTATTTTAAGCTTTTTGTCCTATTTGTCCTACTTAGTGCAGAAACTTACAAGGTGAGGCAATGAAGAAAATGGGGCAAATCATCAGTGAAGAACTTGTGCATAGAGCACTGGCCAGAAGAGTGTTCTTTCAAACAAATTATATTATTATAAAAATTATTATATTAAATTCTATACGCTACCGGTATTCGACAGATATTTTAAGCAGCACAACTGTTTTCAAGAAGAAATGGTTCTTGAGCACTAAATTAGCATATTAGAATGATTACTCAAAGATCATGTGACACTGGAGTAATTGCTGCTGAAAATTCAAATTTTCTATCACAGGAACAAATTACGTTTTAAAATATATTCAAATAGAAAACAAACGCAGCTTTTAACTGGTTAAGTGTCGTAACAATCAATCCTCAAAAATTAATTTTACACTGCGCTGGATATTTAAAGATTTTAAAGGGTTTTCTTAAAGCACACCAGTGTTCTTTTCTGTTCAAAGGGATAATTTGCCCAAAAATGAACCTTTAAGTTGTTCCAAAGCTGTATGACTTTTTTGTTTATTCTTTGGAACACAAAAAGAAATGTTAAGAATGTCAAGGTTATGTTATTTCTATACAATGTATGACAGGGACAGCCATTCAGGTTCATTGTATGGAAATGAGCGGCTTGGACATTCTGCTGAAAATCTGCTTTTGTGTTCTACACAAGAAAGAAACTAAACTTTTAACCAGGGCTTGATCTGACCTTCTCTGCCTTCTGAGATAAATGCTAAAATGACTTGAGATGTGAGATGTTCAACCTGTGTCCCTTAATATCTGCCTGTTGTTTTTCAGAGTGAGAGAATTGAGAAAGGCCAGGGAACATGAGAGCGTCCAGAAGAGCCCCCTCACAATGTGACATTACTCTCCAGACTCTTCCTTTCAGTTTTTCTGTTTCAACCAGAGATGTTTTACAAGAGGAAAAAAAATAGCAAGAACACTGCAACTCTTACTACTACTGTATGACTGATACTTCGGCTACTAAACAACTGCGTTTTTTCATATCTCTTTATTCCTTCTATGTTTATTTTATGAAGGAAAGAGCCAACTGCTGTGGATCAAAAACTCTAAGGACGTTGTTTAAGGAGAAACAACATTTGCTTCATGGCATTTTTTGCACTTTTTAATGGATTGATTTGTCATTTTGGATGAGCATTAAAATGTTTTGTTTGAAAAAAGGGAAAAAAAGGATGGATGGAAGTCCTGCTCTTCAGTGGCTTGTAAAGAGAAGATAAATGAAGTGAGAAAGAAAGAGAGAAGATGACAAAATATGGAGTCGACACAGAAACATGTTCCGACTGTATTTCATAGTTTTCAAAAGAAGTGTTTAGTGAGTAAAATTGTTACCAAAAATGATGAATAATTCATGAATTAGTTTTTGTACATGCTTTACTCCACAACCAGACAAATTCGTCAGAAACTTCTTCCAGTCTGTCCCTTACGCTTACGAATGTAAGAGGGAAACGAGGCTTGGGTGACATGTCAAATGCTGATGTTGATCTGCTAAAAAGATGTGTGAAAAACACATACAATTTTAACAAACAACTATTTTCAAATTGATGATATTCTGCCAGTTCAAAGTTAGCGAGACATCACAGTGCAGTGGATCGCTCCAGGCAGATCTTGTCTTATGCATGCTTGAAACTAGGCCGCAGTCTTTTCATTGTTTTGTTTTTAACTCCATGAATGTACTGGAGACACCAAATGTCATCACCTCTGCCCATCATTTACTATTGGCAAGTTTGTAACGTTTTCTTTTGTTAATCCAATGAAACAGTCACTTTGTTCAGTTGAAAATCAACTTCAGAGGTTTTCTAAGCTCTTTAAAGGAAAATGACATGCATTGCCTTGATATCTTTGACATACTTTGAAGGGTCTCCACACCTGGGGTTAGACAAATCCATATTTTTGGCAATTGAGCGGTTCCTGTACATAAAGAGGGTTGCCGGTACGCAAAGTAAAACATTTATCTAAGCGGGATTGTATTTTAGAAATATATTATTTTACTCATTGAAAGGGATCAAAACAGATTAGCGTCAAAATCAGAATATTTGTATAGTTTTGTTTGAATGCCTAAGAAGTATGGTTGTATCGTTTGTACATAGTGTAAATACCTGGGATAAAGTCAAGCTACTGTATGTGCATGACAAAAACGAACAAAGATACAAAAAAAAAAGAGTTCAAAAGCATTAGTGGCTATGCTCTGTAAAATTATTTCACTATAAGAGTATTTTATTTTACTTTGAATGTTCTTGAGAAGAACATTTTGCTAAAGCATGACTTTCCTGCAATTGTGAAAAATACTGTATTTAAGAGGTAGGAGAAAAGGCAAAATGATCATTAGGTTATGTTTACATCTGTTTGTTTGTTTTTTTTGGGCTACCAAGAATCTTTTTGCCAATGGTGCCAAGTAATGTGAATGCTACTGCTTAAAGGAAGTTAATCATTGCTGAACAGATAATCACCTGGTAAAACGCGATCAGATTCACTTGCATTCAGCAGCATGACCTGTCAACACAGCCGGTCAAGGATGATGGTGTATTCAGGAAGGATCTTTAAGTGGATCACATATCTCATTTGGTTTCTTTGTACTGTATATTTGTTTGTTTTGTGTTTCATAAGTCTGAATACTTTTGTATTATTTCAATGAAATGATGTAAAGTATGTTTTTCTGTTATAAATGCAGGTAGTGGAGCTTACAGCAGCGTTAAGTGTAACATTCTGACAGTCTAATTCAACAAGATGTGCAAAAAAAAACCTGTGAATTGACAGTAAAGAAGCTGCCTGAAATAATGACAGAACCTCTTTCGAAATCCACACTGCTACACTGATTGAAAGATTGGGTTCCCTGTTATGCATTTAAACGGGATTCTTTTGGTGCTAAAACGTTGGCGTCAAGGGCCAGCCAGATAGACCTCCAAAGATCAATCCGTTTCACCGGTGTTGCAGTGACGTTACTTTTAACAGCAGGTGTCGCCGTGGCTTTTGAAAAGGAGAAAGTGTATGAAAGCGCTCTTGAGAATGAGTTCTAATGCACTGAAAATGTGTAGATTTCAGTTTCCCCTCATGTCAAAATGCTTTTTGTCATATTTTGTATTTGCTTCTCTGTTCAAGAGAATGATATGTAAATGTTTTCTTCAGAGTGCTTATGTTGGAAGTGCCTGATCATATTCTAAATCCAGCGAGCCGTGTCAGTCTGCATGTGAGGTTTGCGATGGACTGGCATTAGCGAGAAGTGAACTGTCCGTTTTTATTTTCCGTTACGTAACTTGTTTCTTTGTCCGTGCTTTCTCCGTGTATTTCATTTTAACACACCAGGAATTTATGGCTTCGTCATAGCTCAGTCCTCTATTGGAACTGCCAGATGAACCGGCGAGGACTGGTTCTTGCCTTGCATTCATCATTCCGGTAGCAGTTTAGGTTGTCAGCTGATGCACTGCGGTGGCAACTCGAGTCTTATTATGCTTGCATGGGTAACATAGATAACCGGGTGGCTGAAAAAGCACCCAAAGCATGCTTATTTTTGTAGATTTGGTAGTCAGGTAGACTTGTCGACGAAATACTGTTCTGTAAAGCAGCTGGTTTTATGGGTTGCAGAACTTGAAACAGACCGAGGGCTTCGAAACATAACTTTACCATACAAAAAGTCAAAACACCTGGCAATTTGTCAGTACTAGCCTACTCATATTTACAGGGGCAGCATGAATCTTTTTTTTTTTTTTCAAATAGAATTTGGCTTCCTGTTTCGTTTTCGAATTCAGTTCCACTCCACTTTCCATTTACATTCCCACTGTTTTCAACTAAACCACAAAAACAGGTAAAAAAAAACATGTGTACCTCATACGAAAACACGCGCCACAGAACTGTGTCCATATCCGCGTTAAAGTGTCCATGGCACTAGTGCAGTTGAAACCTCGGGTGTGAATCTGACGGGTTCACTTTTGTATCTTAACTCAGGTGCCAAACTGGAGAAAAGGAGGAGATAGAGCAGGTCACTTGAGAATTAGTTGCTGCTTATTGGGAAACGAGCCAGACTGTCCTGATCAAATTACTGTGATTCTGAACATGTCATGCTGTTCACCTTTTTTTAATCAACTATGTGAGCTGAGTTTGCGTAACCTTAGGTCCCTAAAAACCGGTTTGTCGAAAGTGCGGCACTGACTGGTGTTGTATAAGAGTGATTAAGCCCGTTGCAATGGAGCAGGTCTACTCTACGCGAATGCGTCTGATGCTTGTGTAAATACGCATGGATGTTTCGGTTCAGTGCAGCTTCTCCGGATCCTATAGTCACTGTATAAACACACTGCTGTGGATATACTGTATCACAATAATGAAAAAGTGCTGCTCAGATCGATTCATCAACATCATCATCACTTTATTCTAGTCATAGATAGACGTTTCAAAGCATTTAAAAGAATAGCTGTAGATTATAAACGCCAGACAATAACCTCATCTGGTCGCATACGGGTTCATTTTGACAATTCTGCTTCTCAGCTTTAACGGTATCACAGCTCAGCCCACAGAAGATACCTCATCAATTTTGTTTGTCGCATCAACGGCTTCGAACAGAGACTGCCTTTCCTAAGCATCCATTCTTTAGAAAAGGGGGAACAGAGCCCTAGGAAACATCCCACCACTCATGGACACAGCAATAAGCAATTCTTGAAGTGGAGACCTGTAGACCTAATGGGGACAGCGATCTGTTGGACACACGTAGCTGACTTACTCTTATGCAAATGCCAGTATTGTGAGATTAGAATGCAGTAGTTTAAGGACAGTGCTTATACGACACCCTTCATGGAGCTGCACGTTTTCATCCCTTGAAACCCAGAAAATAGCGGCCCTGCCTTTATTACAAGCTAAGCTTGGGGCTCTCTACACTTTGCATGTTAAACTAGTGTTAGATCTACTTTTCCTCTCCTCTCTAGCTGTCTTTTTCTGTGTCTTTCCCAATTATGTAGCCCTCTCCTTTCCTGATGACCCCTGATTATTGTTTTGTTTTTTGTTTCTCCTTTTTTAAATGTCCTTTTTTTTTTTTCTTCCTTCCCCCTGGTTTGAGCAATTTATTTTTGTAATTGTGCATGTTAAAGAGTCACTGAATCGATGGATATGTTAAAAAAGAGAATTCAGCTGCTGAAGCCATGCAAAATGTTTTGAATTGCCCTTAAAATATGAAAGATGTTTTCTGAATGCTTTATATTCTCTCTGCTGTAAAATAATAAAAGGGGAAAAACATAAGATAAGCCTGTTTTTCAAGTTATTTTAGTGTATTTTTTAAAACTAAACTAAAAGAAAATGTTTTAAACTGTATTAGTTTAATTATATTTCAGTTTGAATTGTTTTGTTGGCTCAGTTGGGCCATCTGTTGGTCACTGCAGGCCACTGCATCCTGTCATATACGTAAAGATGCTTTGACAGTTATTAGACAGTTTTAGGTCCAAATGATAATGATAATGAATTAGTGAAAGGTCATACAGTAAATTAATTTTATTATTGGTTGTCCTCAGACTATTCAAATTCAGTGATTACAGTAATGGTTAGTTACGTTGTGTGATCAGGAATGGTGGATGCTTGGTGGGAATAATAGCTTATGTTAACAGGAAATGACTGCTGTGTGTGCATTTGTGCTTGTGCTGAAGAGGCATTTTTTGCTTTATTATTGACAATAGAACAGGGGACAGTGATGGGGTCAGTTACTGGCAGGGTTTATGGGCCAGGTAACTACCCTCTAGACTCTAAACACGTGGTTATTGGTCATACTCTTCTAAGGATATAAATTGTGAAGACAATACTTTAACCTCAGTGTAGCGCTGTGTTCTGAACAACAACAACCACCTGGGAATTGCTGGAGGCTGTTCAGGTAAGGAACAAAGTGTTTGTAATTTTTGACAGTTAGCCTATGTATCATTCACTTTATTTCAGTTCTGATTTGCTTCTTTGTGCTAATCATTATGTCATATGTTTTGTAGAAAAAATACCGTTGTACATATAATGCATGTCTAAAAAACATTAAAACAACTGAAAATGTTTATTTTTTCAATTTGTACATGTATATAATAATTTATATTGTTATATATGTTATATTGTAATTTGTGTGTGCAGTAGATCTAAATGTGTGTGTAGGGGGGGTGTGTGTGTATATATATATATATATATATATATACTTTTTTTGTATTTATATTTTTATTATGGAATTTATTTTAAGCAATATGTGTTATACTATTAAAATTTAGAATTTATACTATTTAATTAATTATATATAATAATTAATATATTATATATGTGTTTGTTTAATGCGTAAAAGCTAATTCATTGGCTATTTTCTTTTATCGTGTAATTTATGTATTTATTTTATTTATGAAATGACGTTTTTTTTCAACCTATTTTATTTGTGTTCTGCTTTACAGTTATAATGCAGGGGATGTTTGGCATGTCTGTCAGCCTGTTGCTGCTGTGTGAGTTGTGGGGTGACAGTCAGCCTGTACACACTGCTGCTCACACTGTCAGAGAGGTGAAGACACTTTTAGTGCGATGTAGTCATAAAAATGAGAAATTGCTCATTCAGCTGTTTTTGTTTATGGAATATTGGACTACCCTTAACTACTGTGTGTGTGTGTGTGTGTGTGTGTGTTTGTGTTTGTGTTTGTGTGTGTGTGCTGTTAGATGATAGAGCTCCTGAGGGCAATGACTCCAGTAAATGAGCAGGAGGGACAGGACACAGAGCCTGAGGTTCTGTGGCCTAATACTGAGGATCTGGAGAAGAGAGACCTGCCACGTCTAGGAGTAGCAATTCATAGAGCCTTACCCTCAAGAGTCCACAGCAGGTAATCAAACAACCACTGAACTGCTGTTCTTGTAAAACAGCAGCAGCATGATTTTTTATGGCCATAAAAAACATTTTGGACTCCCTAAAGAATTTTAAGAGATCAGTTCTTAAGAGAACTGTTTTTTTTTTCTTAGTGTAGTGAATATTTTAATATTCCAAGGAACCTTTTCCACTATAAAGAACATTCTATGCAATGGAAAGTTCCGTGGATGTTAAAGGTTATTAATGGAACCATAGATGCCTTTATTTTTAAGACTTGGTGCCCTAGATATGACCAAAAAAGTGTTTATTTTTTAATATATATTCTTTATATTTTATATAAATAGAGTAAAGGTGGCAAGTGGTGTTGAACACGTATGATAGCTTAACTTTGGCTTGTATTTTTCTTTTTGTGTGTGTTCAGTAAGTCCGTAGATGCATCTAGATACCGATTGTCATCTCCAGCTAAGTGGATGTCCAGTCTCCAAGGTTGAAGAATAGTCACTTTTTGATTCATCAGTCTCAAAAAAGCTTGAACCAATCAATCCAAAGCTACCAGGTTTACACTCAAATCTCATCCGCATGCTCTCTCTGTGAAGAACTCGTTGTAAAACATGAAATAAAAGGAGTTACAAAATATACAAATGCGAATTCTGTATTTCAATTTACAAGGGGGGGGTAACAACGTTATTGACAAAGAATGGAGGCTTTTTATTTCTTTCTTTCTTATTATTTTATTTTTGCATTTATTTCTAGTTTACAGTTATATGTCTTATACAGTACAGCTATTGGGGTCTCTTCTCACTATAAGATAGTGTTGGCACTTATACCAAATATTCCAGAATTATATGTCATTCAAAACTTACATAGATATGTAGGAAAAAAATCCCAGATATTTTACGTTAGTGGTTTACATCAGTCTCTCTGTGAAGCAACAGTTCTGCACAAAAGTTTTTATAACTGTGTCCTGTATATTTTTGCTTTTGTATTGTGTATATTTATGTGTGGGTGTGTGTGAAAGAGAGAGTCCATACTGGTAGGAAAAGCTATAAAAGCCCTGGGACTCAGTTCAATATGTCACGAATGCCTCAAACACAGTATTTCCAGAAGCAATCTGCACCGCCGCCTCTCTTCCTGAACTGTCTCCTGCTGCCCCACAGATCGCTGGGAGGAATGAGGCGATACGGTTTTTCTAACAGTAACTTAAAAGAGAAAGAGAGGCTGTTGCTCACATATTTGCATGAAAATGTAATATAGACACATGAACACAGCATTATTTACATGCTTAGAGATTATTTCATTTACCTCTCTAAGTGCCTCTTTAGGAGTCTGCCCAGGCGCTTTGATATCTGTGAAAGAAACAGTATGAGCATACAAAAGTGTGATTTCATTTCGTCTGCAGAAGAACTTTCAGTAACTCTGAAAGATGGTGCAGTTGTAACTTTTGAGATTAAATGTCTGTGTCTGATAAATGAGTCTCACTCTCTCGGCTGAGCAGCGGGGAATATCCTACGACTGCCGCCCTCTGCAGGAGATCATTGAGATCAGAGACAGAGAAATCATCTGGACTGACGCCTCCGGCCTCTTCCACTGAATCTAAAGCAGCAATCAGACAGACGTTATTTCATCAGCTACAGCAGATTTGCCAGAATTGCTATCTGACACCAGTATTACAAAATTAATGTTACATTTCTGCACCCTGTGTACTAATGTAAGCCAGTTGTCAATGAAAATGGGTATCGGTGGAAAAGAGAGAGAGAGAGACTGTTCTAAGAATGTCTCCTTGGGCAAAAATAATGTTACATGCATGGCGAAAAGCAAGATTTATTACATATATATTATATATTTGTATATATATTATAATAATTATATACTGTGTATGTATCAAATAATCATTAGTATTGCTTGTGTTGTTATTAATATTATTATTATATGTTCAGTAGATTATTATTATTATTAAATATATAGCCTAATAATATATCATTTTAAAAATGTATAAAAAATACTTCAATATATATTTAAGTAATATTATAGTATTCATAGATCCTGAACATCCATGAGCACAACTTTGCAAGAGAAAGTAAGAGAAAATATCCAATACATATACAAAAAATAAATCAATAATCATTGCCAGGGGAAAAATATCCTATATATACAGGATATAGTATATAGTACTATATATATATACACACACACACATACACACAAATAATAACATCTGAAACATTATGTCTGAATGCACTCACCAGGGCCGCTGTAAGTCATGTCAGCTGTGTCCATAACAGGATGTGCTAACAGATGACTGCAGGAGAGCAGGAGGACAGAGCAGGACAGAAGCAGGTTACAGATCATCTCTGCAGCAGGTTGAAGGTCCTATCAGGTCAGGCTTTGGTGAATGAAGTGGATGGATGCTCTCTTATCTTATATACACCACTCTACCAAAGCTGAGTGAGTGAATCATAATAATGCAGTGTTTTTATTGAGAGTCCTATTTTAAAATGTGGATCCTGTTGAGTTAATATCCCTGAATAAATCAGGATGACTGTTGTAGCAGGTCCACAGTGGCTTTATCACCTTTGAATCTCATTGACCTGTTTTACTGAATTTGCAAATTGGGGGACACAGGTGTGCAAATGTTCGTCTATCAACTCTTGAGACAGCAGAACACATAAAGAGATTCTTTTATGAATATATCAGCCGATTTATTTAGCCCATGAATCTAGTTCTTTTACGTTGAAAATGAAAATAGCTATATCTCTTTAAATTCATAGAAAAGGCTGTTTAACTGATGCAGGTAAAAATATTTTATTGGGAATTCAGGCAGCCACACTGATTCCAACAATATAATGTCAATGAAGGTAATAAAAATGAAGCTCAGGGATATAAATTCCAGATTACCCGTCTGCTGAGGAGAGCATGGCATTTGTTTATCACCCGCTGGCAAAGATGTATTAGTGATGCACATTTGACATTTACAAAGCTTGGAGTATAATCAGACCGAGCAGACCTGAGAAATGAAGAGCCCTTTTAAAAGGATGTACGTCACTCACAGTCTGGCTACATCTGTGAATTTAATTTAATAGGCTATGTAAGATTGATTTTATGAGGAATTATTGAACACAAAATCACAACACTCAAATGCACATTAAAATCAAATGTTCAATACACATAACAAACAATGCAATACAGAATATTGAATTATCAGGTCATAACCCCCCAAAACCCCCATTCAGAATTGAAGTTGATCAATAGACCTTAGTTACTAAAGTTTAAAAAATAGCAATGACAGATTCTTACTACTTTTCTTAAATAAGTATTTTAATTATTATTTTTTATTTAGTTATATCCTGCTTCAGGGGCGTAGATTAAGCGGGGGACGCGGGGGATTTGTGTCTCCCCCCCCCCACACTTTTAATATCACGTAAATTCGTCCCCCGCACTTTTTCGGAGCGCTAAACATTCCATGCAGTGTGTGTTTCATTCACACTCGAAGCCGGAGGGTGCTCTCGCGCAGGAAGTCATATGAGGAAATTCCTAATATGGACAAAAGCGTCCAGCTATCCCTGTATGAAAACAGTTGTTTTCACAGAAAAACAGAAACGTTTGGGAATATGAAGACATTAAACATACGATTGCAACAATATATGGTTTATTTGTGTTTGTCAAGTCATCTCCAGGTAATAAATAAACGACATAGCATTTATTACAGTATAGAAACTATTCTGCCTTATTATGTGATAATAGTAAAAATATTTTACAACATTACTGCTTTTGCTGTACTTTGGATCAAATAAATGCAGGCTTGGTGAGCAGAAGAGACTTCTTTATAAAACATTAAACATCTTACTGTTCAAAGACTGTTGACTGGTAGGTTATATAGATTACAGAAATTTTATATTGTAATATATTTCTGTAATATTTCTGTCCCCCTCACTTCTGAAATGATGGCTACGCCCCTGTCCTGCTTATTCTCCGTCGAAAAAAGATGCAAGGAAACGGCAAACCATGTCTCCTAGGACAAGATAAACAAGAAGGATTATCTTGCATGTTTTGTTTGTTTCGCAATATACAATACAGTAATACAATAGACAAAACATAATTATATCATGTTTACGTGTGCTAAACTGCAGGTGTGTCATAATGAAGAGAAATGTTTCCTTCAGAATGCTTGAATTTTAAGACTCAATCACCAGTAGAGGGCAGAATATCATCCCACACCTCTGAGGAACACTTTGTAACAGAGTAAAATACTATGCATTTATTATGCACTATTCATTTAGCATAACTAGAAAATTTACTGAATAATAATTTGCTATTATTTTTAATGATATTTTGACAACTTATTGTACATTTCAATAATTACAATTAATAAAAGACTTTCGATCTAAGTATATTTCAAAGAGCTAACCAGGGCATCAAAGTTCCCCCCTCTTTATGAATTATTAAAATATATTTGTGTTAATATTTGATGTGATTGGATGCACCAGTGTGATGTAAGGAGCGCGCTGGTCGAGGGAGGGAGCGTGAAGTTTGTCCGCGCTGGCTTCCCATCCCTGTGGAAGCTTCATGCCATTGTCTCGTTGTCAAAAACAGTCTGTCTAGTCGGAAACTTTGAAACTGGGTAATTATAGTTCAGGCTTGTTTCAGACCCTGCCAAATCCAAGTATGAGTTTATGAGAAGTGAGAGTTTTTCGAGTAGCCTTAGTATGCAACAAGTAGTTGAACGCAGAAAAGAGCATTTATAGAGAAGAGAAGCGCGGAGCAGGTAAGGCACTGTGTTTGGTGTCTGTAGTGAATCGTGTTTTCAGTGTTTGATGTTTTTGGGATGAATCATTGTGGTGAAAATCGTGAGGAATGTGAAGATCCATTTACCGCACTGTCCCCATTCATTTCACTTTAGCTGGTTCGTTTGTCTTTTGGTTGTTTTAGTTTCGCTTTGTTTTGTTTCGGGGCTCTTTTGCATTAGCTGCTTTGTCATATATTGTGTCTTCACACAGTGTTTGTTTATGCTTTCTGTCAAAGCGTAAAATAGTAGGCTAAAACACAATTTATGCTCTGATTGAGTCGATATTTTGGAATTTACGTCTAAATTTGAATGTCTTTTAAACCAGTAATGAATTTGAATAATTAAATTCATTGACTGAATGAATTTAATCATTTATTTATCATGGCTGTGTTTGCATTTATTTACAGATGACTTCTTAAAGAAATTGCTTTATTTTGTTTTATTTTATATTTTTATTTTATTTATTTTATTATTTTATTTTGCAAGTAGTTTAAAGGAATTACTTATTTAATTTTACTTTATTGATGATTTCTTATGACGTTTTATTTTGAGAATTTTTTTTATGTATTTTACAAATGTTTTATACAACAACTCCTTATTCCTGTTATTTCTTTTTTTTTTTTTTTTTACAGATGATTATTTATTTTATTTATTTTTCTTCAAATATTGTAGCAGTGGTTTGTCAAAAGATTTGTGTTTGCAGTGCACTATGGTCTCAAAAGTAATATGTATTTAATGAGACAGTGGTGAACTGTGTATCTGTTGGGACACTCACAGTGACCAAATAAGCTACTTTGGCCCAGTCGTTCTAGCACTAACCAGAGTCTCTCTCTCATGAGACTAGGTGTTGCTGAATGGCATGAGTTGTTGAGCAGTGCCAGAAGTCATGGCAGAGCTGGAGGTGGATCAGTCCAACCTGCCCAGAGTCCAGGAGGGTAAGACCTGCCTGACATGCATCATAGTTACACATTGCAGACCATTTCATTTTGGGTGATTTGTGCTATTATGCTGTATGGATGCGTAAGATTCCAAAATTTGTCACATCATTGTGGGATTGATTGTTGATTCCCATTCTGATGTCTCAGATTTTCAGATGTCTCATTCTGATGTTATATCCCATGTGCAGCAAGCTTTTATTGATAAGTCTGAGATCTGATTAATATTCCAGACGTCTGCTGTATATCTCGGAAGCAAAAGAGCGGTCTTTTTTTCCATTGGTGAAAGAGCCTTTCCACATGGCTCTGTTTGCTCCAGTATTGTCTCTTATGCTTCTTTTGAAGGGGGGAATCTTGATGATGATTTCCCTTCCGTTCTCTTTCTGTACAAAGTGCTCTCATTGTTTTGCTTTGTATTTTTACGCTTAAACAAGCACTGGCTATAGAACAAAGACTCTATTAGATCACCCAATTAACTAATGTCTATGCATTACTATGCCATGTTTTCCCCATTGGTTTTATATCCTTTAAACTTGGCCTGTGAGCAACAGTGTTTTCATTTCCTCAGTTTGTTTTCAATACTAGTTCCCCAAAGCATTGTGTAATAAATATATCTTAGTGAGCTCCCTTTGTCTTCACTCTTGTTTTATCAGTTCCCGTGGATGTGTTTTTGCTCTGGTAGTTCTCTTGCCGTAGTCTTGGGAATGCTGTCTCTATACCCCAGTTCCCTTGAGAAAAAGCAGCCTATTTCCTCTCTGCACTATAACCCCTTTGCATCCTTCACTCCATGCCTTCACTGACCCTTTTCCTCTTTATGCCGTGAAACCTCTGCCCAGATAGATATTTAGGCCTATAAATGTCTGGTAGTGGCAACTATATATTACTGTTCAAATGTTTGGGGTCAGTAAGATTTTTTTTTTTTTCTGAAAGAAGTTAATATTTTTCTTCAGCAAGGGCACATTTAATTGAGCAATATCAGGTTTTACAAAATATTTTTGGTCAAGTACATGCATGTAGCCTTAGTGAGATTGGCAGATCCATTTCAGACTTCCTATCTCAGCTCAATAGTTTGTCAACCACTTGTTTGTTTTGTTTCATCTCAGTGTCTTTGTCTGTTTTGCATGCTGTGACTGCTTAATCTTATTTTTTAAATGGGCGTTTCATGTTTTTAAAGTATGCATATATGCTTTCAAACATATGTTTTGCCTGTCTTTGTAATATGAGCATGTCTTTTTGGCTTGGCTTCTGCAAAACTAGTTTGACAACTTTATATCCACACCCTCTTGCCTGCCGATCCACTCAGCGCCCCAATCAGACACTTGAATGCTGAGGTCAGGTCCACTAAACCACATCGCTGCTAGAACCGGGTCTGCAGGCTCAAATCGCTCCTCCTACAATGAGAGGAGCGTATGAAGTTAACAGGTGTTTAGACTGTCGAGAGTGAATTTTAAAGTAACACAGGTGTACAGCTTCTCCCTCATTGACTGGATAAAATGGACGATCCTTTCAGCGTGTGAATCTGTGAGTGTTGTTTTTTTGTTGACTGCAAATATAGAGACATGAGCCTCCTGCTGTTCGGGTTCTGGAGTTCCTCATCTGTTGATAAAGATGAACAGAAATCCCAGCATTGACTAAACTGTTATGGGGGTGTATACTGCTGTCAGGAATCTTATCAGTTTAGGTGTAGTTTGAAGGACAGATCAGTGTTTGGAGAGAAGACTAATGTGTTTTCCTGACCAAACCTAATCAACATACTAAATTCAACTGTCAGTAGTTCATTCTGTTGTCCTTGTGTTATTAGGATTGTTTTGACTAAAGGAATCAGACCAGATGTTTTTTATAATTGGCTGTTGGCGTATGTGCTTGGCTAGCATACTAGCTTAGGCTTCACATGTCTTTTGCTGTGTTATGCTTCCTGAGAACAGTAGCTCTGATTAAATGAGGCTGATAATTTTATAATCCAACTGATGGCCCAGTCGTGAATCTTATATTGCATGTAAACACCTTGATACAAAAGAAATTGATTGAAATGTGATCTTAAGTTTGAGAATAATGGACGGTCACTTTAGTTTGGGGAACAATTCTCACTATTAACTAACTATTATATATTACTTTTGCCTCAATAAACTCCTAATTTGCTGCTTATTAGTTAAGGTAGTTGTTAAGTTTTGGTATGGCGTGGATTAAGGGATATAGAATATGGTCATGCAAAATAAGGCATTAATATGTGCTTTATAAGTACTAATAAACAGCTAATATGCATTAATATGCATTCTAATAAGCACCTAGTTAATAGTGAGAATTGGTCCCTAAAGTGTTACCTAATTGTCATGTACTCTACAGCACCCTAAGATTGTTTAGGTTTTTAAAGCATTAAACAGCTCACCAAGGATGCATTTGTTTGATCAAAATACAATAAGACGGTAATATTGTGAAATATTTCCATTTAAAGTAGCTTTTCTATTTTTATCATATCTTTACAAAGTAATTTATTCCTGTGATAGCAAAGCTCAATTTTCAGCATCATCTTCAATGTCACGTGATCCTTAAGAAATCATTCTAATGCTGATTTGGTGCTCAAAAAACAGTTCTTATTATTATCAATTAAAACAGTTATGCTGCTTAATATTTTTGTGGAAACTCTGATAAATTGATTACAGGATTCTTTGATGAATAGAAAGAAACGGCAATTATTTTAAATAGAAATATTTTGTAACATTATAAATGTCTTTACTGTCACTTTTGATCAATTTAATGCATCCTTGCTGAATAAAAGTATTAATTTCTTTAAAAAAAAATAAAAAATCTTACTGGCCCCAAACTTTTGAACAGTTGTCTAAATCTTTAAATCTAGTTATCTTGACATTTGATGAATAGGCGTGTATGTCATTTGTAATGCAACATCATGTGCATTTTCTGGCATATGTTTAGATATTAGCAAGGAATAGGCCTATATAGGGTCCACAAATATTTTTGTAGTGTATTTCTGTTGATGTTAGCGTTCTTGTCATGCCCTGTCCCCAGGCAGAGAGTATGTTGGCTGCTGTACAAAACAAACCAGCTACTGAGTCTACAGAGCCACTGGATGTCTCAAAAGAGGACAAAGACACTGACCATTATGTTTTGCCCTTATCTGTATGCCTTTCCAAAGTAAACGCCACCAATCTCACTATCCTTCTACTCAGCTTGTGTCTTTTTCCTGCTGCTGGCACATCTGGAAACCATTCCTCCTGTGTGCAGGCGTATGTGTGTGTGCTCTGGGTGGATGTGGATGTGTGAGGGCATTGTTGGGAGGTGCTTGTGTAATCTGATATGGGTTATCGCAATATGCAGCAGGTGGGCTCAAGCAGAAAATACATTTGTCTTTTCGGATACTGAAACGGATGCATTTAAACCTGGGATACCCCACAGAAGGATTATTTCTCTCTGCTCGCATTTTTAGGGGATCGGTAGTTTCAACCCACCAGACGGGGTGGCTGGGCCTCACAGCTATACATAGATTCCCACCAGCTGCTCAGGTCAGAGGTTGTGCTGAAGTCAGAATGTCTCCATTACGATATTATGGTCATGCTACTCTAATTCAGCATGAGTCACTTTTGATCAATTTAATGCATCCTTGCTGAATAAAAGTATTAATTTCTTTAAAAAAAAATAAAAAATCTTACTGGCCCCAAACTTTTGAACAGTTGTCTAAATCTTTAAATCTAGTTATCTTGACATTTGATGAATAGGCGTGTATGTCATTTGTAATGCAACATCATGTGCATTTTCTGGCATATGTTTAGATATTAGCAAGGAATAGGCCTATATAGGGTCCACAAATATTTTTGTAGTGTATTTCTGTTGATGTTAGCGTTCTTGTCATGCCCTGTCCCCAGGCAGAGAGTATGTTGGCTGCTGTACAAAACAAACCAGCTACTGAGTCTACAGAGCCACTGGATGTCTCAAAAGAGGACAAAGACACTGACCATTATGTTTTGCCCTTATCTGTATGCCTTTCCAAAGTAAACGCCACCAATCTCACTATCCTTCTACTCAGCTTGTGTCTTTTTCCTGCTGCTGGCACATCTGGAAACCATTCCTCCTGTGTGCAGGCGTATGTGTGTGTGCTCTGGGTGGATGTGGATGTGTGAGGGCATTGTTGGGAGGTGCTTGTGTAATCTGATATGGGTTATCGCAATATGCAGCAGGTGGGCTCAAGCAGAAAATACATTTGTCTTTTCGGATACTGAAACGGATGCATTTAAACCTGGGATACCCCACAGAAGGATTATTTCTCTCTGCTCGCATTTTTAGGGGATCGGTAGTTTCAACCCACCAGACGGGGTGGCTGGGCCTCACAGCTATACATAGATTCCCACCAGCTGCTCAGGTCAGAGGTTGTGCTGAAGTCAGTATGTCTCCATTAGGATATTATGGTCATTCTATTCTAATTCAGCATAATTGCCCAGGCCATCCTGAAGTAAAGCAGATGTAGCTAAGAGTCATTTGTGTTTCAAGTTGCAATCCTGTTGAGTGTGAATCCAGCAGTTTCACTGATGGGGTGGCTCTTGATTTAGTAAAATGCTCCCTTTTACTGTTCTCAGGGTCTGTAATGTTCTCCATCCCGACCGCAGGTCCAGCACCAGCGCTAAAGCCTCAGACTCCAGCTGTTGTGTCAATTACAGGCCGTATTCTTTTCAGAAACTCTCTGCGACTCAGCCGCCCTGTAAATCGCTGAATTTAAGGTTGCCTTTTGCTAAATTTGAATTTGGCATACACTTTGTGGATATCCTGAGGGGCGGCACCACGGGATTGCTGAAGTTTTGTTGCCATGAGCGTGTTTATGAGAGCTGTATATGTTTGTTTGGTAACACCAGTGACACTGCTTCAATCAACACTACTCAACATTCACCACAACATGTAGTACCAAAGTTATTTACTCCTTGAGGGATTCTGCAGTGAACAGAACACTGTACTGAGCTTTTTTAGGTTTACTGCGTACTGTACAAAGTCACCCAAATTATTTACAGCACCTCAAGAGGTTTGAGTATAGGACTAGTATTTATTTAACTTTTTTTCTGTGATGCTTTAGTGCTCCAAAAGATCTGCGCTCAGCTCTCATATAAGCAGCAACTTTGTTACACACGTGTATTTTATGTGGCTGTATATCCGCTTGAAAGACTCTCAAGAACTGTACTTTTCGGTTCACATGCACATTTGTTAAATTCAGAGTTCACTGACCTGATACTCTGTGTTTTTGCTTCTTGTTAAAGGAATGTTCTGGGTTAAATAAAGTTTCGTTCTATCAATGGCATCAAAATGCTGCTGATTAGCACAGAAACTAATGCATGACCAGATCTTCATCCACCTAGAACAGTAGTCCTTCCATTAAAAGAACAATTTAGACAATTTTAGAGCTCGGATAGCTAAGTAACACTTTAGTACAGAAGAAAATGCAATCTTCATATTTCTGCTTTAAATCCTCTGAAATGCTTGCCCCATAGACATTACTTAAATTTTGTTTGGCTTTACAAATTGAGAGACAAATTATTTTCAATAGCACGATACAGATTTCTTTTAAGATTTTCCTTAAAGCAGCGAGAGCCTTTCTGGGTTGTCAATTATTTTAAAATAGGGTTTAAAATGAAATGTGACACTTACGGGACCAAAACCACAAGTGTAATTTTGTTTTTAACTTTCCAGGGTCAGTTATTGTCATGCAGACTGTTATTATGGCTTTATGAAATTTGAGTGTCTCGTTTTTAAAGTTAGTATATAAAGAATTTAAGACTTTTTAAAAAGGGATAAAATGTTTTTTTTTATTTGTTTTGAAATATGAGGCTTCACAAATGTGGTGCTATGAACATTTTTAAATGAGCTTTACTAAAATGACCTGAAGTGATTTCTGAAGACATGAAATAACACGGCATGTCTCTGAACACAGTCCAAATGTCTGCCAGTATTTTCTGACAAAGTCTCCTGTTACAGCCTTGAATGCAAGTAATTTATGGTTAAACTACTATAGATACTATACTTTTATAATCTGAAGTGATCATAAAGACCACAGATAAAAGATCAGGAGCATTTCTCATAGCTGTTAATTGTTAAATTTATTGCAGTTGTATTGAGTGTTGTTTTTCCTCTGCAGTATGCCAATGTTTTGCTGTACTGGAGGATGGAGCTCTAGCTCATAACCTGCAGGAGCAGGAAAGTAAGTCCCATTTCTCTAATTTCATCTGCCACACCTAAAGCATTTTAATGCAAGCTTAAAATCTGTTTTCTCAGCCTTGACATATTCAGCCGTCTTTTGTAAACTTCTAAAGTGGGCAGGTGTTCACACACACCCAGAAATACAAGGGTGTTTCAGTACATAAGGTAACAAGACCTCTCATGTGAGTCAATCTGCCTGCTTAACTAAAATATCCTGCTTGGTCAAATAAGGTAGAGTTTAGTTTTAGTCTGTTCTCTGAACAGCCGTCCACAGAGATCGCCGCATCAATATTTAAGTTAATGTTTTTCATCTCGGCCTTTTACCCGCCCCTAAATGGCATATGAAAACAAAACAAACTGTGATTAGGTTGATTTACATGTAAATCAGATGATCTCTCTGTGCAAGTTTTCACAGTAAGGCTACAGGATTTACTGAAACGAATACATCATATGTTTAGAAATAATTTTCGAGGTTTAAATATTCTGATATACACTACAGTTCAAGATTTTAGTGTCAGTAAGATTTACTCCTATGTTTATGTGAACAAAAATGCAGTAAGAACAGTAGTTATTGTAATATTGTAAAATAAATAAATAAAATATATTCAAAATGTAATTTTTTTCCTGTGATGGCAAAGCTGAATTTTCAGCAGCCATTACCCCAGGCTTCAGTGTCACATTATCTTTCAGAAATGATTCTAATATGCTTATTTGCTGCTCAAGAAACATTATTACTATATTAATTTTGGAAACCATTGCTCTGCTTAATATTTTTTGGGACCTGTTATACATTCTTTAATAAATAGAAAATTCAAAAGGACTTATTTGAAATGGAATTTTTAATAACATTATAAATTTTTTGTCTTTATTGTCACTTTTGATCAATTTAATGCGTCCTTGCTGAATAAACATTGATTTATTTTAAAATAAATCCTTTAAACAGTAGTGTGTCTTCCATGTGCTCTTCTGTAACCTTGCATGCTTTCTTCAACAGTTGAGCAGTACTACAACTCAAATGTGCAGAGGAGTCAGCTGGTGCAAAGGGACATCAGAGTAGCCAAGAGACTCCAGGATGAGGAGGAGCAGAGGGCTCAGATGCTGCAGCACCAGGCCACTCGCCAACTGTAAGATCACACACACACACACACACAGTCAAAGACTAGTCACACCACTATCAGATATGACACTGTCTGTTCATGGTTGTATACTGTTTATCAGCAGTTCAATAAATGATAACATATCCAAAGTCCACTAATGTCCAATAGTGCAACAGTCTCAGCATTTCCTCTTTACATTAAAGGAAACAGATGTGTTTTTTAGTTGTTTTCATTATATCAAAGGTGTTTTTTTCTGTGAAGGGAGGAACGAGACTCAGAATACGCACGCATGATTCAGGAGGAGATCCAGCGGCGTTCGGATGAAGCTCGGAGGAGGGAGGTGGAGGACGAGGTGTGTAACACACTCCAGGCTCAGTAAACGTCACCCCTTCTGTTTTTCATTTACACCTCTGAACCACTTTGTCTGAGGGATCAAATGGATCAATAATTAATGAGTCACTGTGGGACGCCAGTGAGATGATGTATTCAGCTAGTCTCCTGTGGAGTGTAAGTGCTGGCAAAGACCACACGGGAATGAGCATCAAGCTGCTATAAAGCAAAAATCACGCTCATACTGTGCATTAATCAACTTCAGATGCATTTAACTCCAGCCCACCTTACATAACCTCCCCAGGCACCTTTCTAGTCTTCGAGTTCAGTGAGTCACAAGCAGAAAAGCTGAGTGTGGAAATGTTCTCCTCCAGAAATAAAAGGAAATCTCTATGGATCTGCAGCTTTTCTTTAGTGAGGGCTTTGTATCAAGGGTCCCATAAATGTTATAGCAGTTCTTTGTGTTGGAGGTGGTGTGGCATAGTGGTTAAAAAGCTGCAAGCGATAATCCATAAAGTTCCGTCCAACCAGCATTGTGACCTAGTCCTTAATGGGATAGTTCACCCAAAAATTAAAAATTTGTAATCATTTACTGACGCTCATGTCGTTCCAAACCTGTATGAGTTTCTTTCTTATGTTGAAGATAAAAGAAGATATTTTGAAGAATGCTTGTAATCAAACAGTTGTTGGTCCCCATTGACTTCCATAGTATTTCTTTCCCTACTATGGAAGTCAATCGGAACCAACAAATGTTCGGTTCTTTAAAATTATTCAAAATATCTTCTTTTTTGTTCAGCATAAGAAAGAAGCTCATACAGGTTTGGAATGCCATGAGGGTGAGTAAATTATGACAAATTTTTTTGTGTGAACAATTCTTTTAATGTCTGGTTGCTCCTGTAACTGTACTAAAAGTTATTTTAGCATCAGCTAAATATGAAATCTTAAAGTTTATAAATATTAAATCTAAGTTCTCCCCCAAAATGTTTTTCTGATTTATAGTAAGGCAGTAAATATAGAAGTATTTGGCGAAACGGTTCCGGAGCATTAAAATACACAGATAAATACACACGCAGATACAGTGTGTACATATAAAAGTTTGAGAACCACTGCAACAAACATGACCAGACAATTCATTTGCCTAGAATAATAGTTGTCCTGATAAAATGATTTACACTTTTTAGTTCAAATAACACATTTTTATATTAAATAATATTTTAGCAAAGGTAAGAGATGAGCATTTCTGCATGTAAGACCTCCTGATTGCATTTGTTGAGTTATTGATTATTGTCATGTTCCAGGACAGTCTCTGAGAAATTTAAACAGGTAGCAACAAGGTTTCTGAGTCTACCAGGAAAAATAATTAACTTGTTCAGCTTTTATTTTTCTCTTGAATGACATTGCAGCGAACCTTAATTAAAGATTCTCTTGTTCAGATTTGTTTGAAGACAGACTGCCTGTGGGGGTTACTGTGGAAATCAAAGCCTAAGTGTTTTTGGGGGTGTCTTGAGAGTGGGAGAGTCCCGGGTGATTCAGGTGGCAAAGCTGGAAATTGTTGGCTCAGCAAGTAGAAAAACTAAGTCCGAGAACATTGGCATATCAAGTTATTAGATCCTGACCACCTATAATCATGCAGGTGATCTTGGAAATTTGGGTTCCAGATAAATCTGAGTCAACATCTCTGTGAGGCAGTTCAAATTACAGTATTTTGGACATTTGGGACATTTTATGATTCAGAGTTGTATAATGAGCATGATCTCTGTTTCTGCAGGTGTTTTTGACTCCTAAAAGAATCATGACTTGACCTGCCAGCTTCACTGCAGAAATCATGTTCTTAAACATTTTTGTCTTGTTTTGCAGTTAATATATCTAAACATCCTTCAAACAAAGTTTAGAACAAGACTAGTTTGAGAAAAACAAGACTTATTTGAGAAAAATAATTATTTTTAGAGAATATATCTTGAATTAAGTTTTTAATATACTTGCTTCTCAAGTATATTTATCTTATTTTATTTTAAAGATGTAACTGGAAAGCACCAAAAGTGCTCATTGCCATTTTGAAATGTTAGTTTAAAATTAAGCTTTAAAACGGACATGATAAAATATCAGTCTGCTTATTCTTGTTTAATTAATATTTACTAGTAATCTTGAAGGTGTTTTCAAACCCGTGTGGCATATTTTGCACTGACAGGCCTCGCATATTGCATAAAATGTCATTCCGCTGCATTAATTATATATATTTACACCCCTGCAGCCCTGTGTTAATTAAAGCCTGTGAGGCAGCAGGTCGCATCTAAATATCATCTCCACACACGGCTCTGAAGCCTGCTGTCCTATCGAGCTCCTACAGGAGCAGGAAGAGTAATGCTGAACTTAATTCTCATCCAGTCATTCTAATAGTTGTGTACACAAACAAACCTCATCTGGAGGGGTGATTTCTTTAGAGTCCAGGTGCCAGATAAGCTCAGAATCAGACCTCTTGAGACAGGAGCCGGTCCCTGTGTGGGGCAAAATCTCTCAGCGCAGGATGGTGGATTTAATTCGGTTGGTGCTGTGAAGTAAGAAAGGTCAGCATAACCGGTTAATTAGAATAGGAGGACACCAGGACCTGATGGCAACAGACATAGAGAGACACTGCCGAGGAGGTTAACATGACAGTTTAATGTAAGGGGCCCCTAGATATGAAGATTTCCTTCAAAGGGACACTCTTAAACGCAGATATATATTTTTATGTATGCAGACCCTTTTATGCTGTGTGTGGAAAAATATTAAGCATGGTATCATACAAAATTTTCCAAAATTAAAAGACTAGCTCTTGTCATTGGCTAAAGCCAAAACACTTACTAATTTTATACAGTATACAGGTGCATCTCAATACATTAGAATGTCGTGGAAAAGTTCATTTATTTCAGTAATTCAACTCAAATTGTGAAACTCGTGTATTAAATAAATTCAGTGCACACAGACTGAAGTAGTTTAAGTCTTTGGTTCTTTTAATTGTGATGATTTTGGCTCACATTTAACAAAAACCCACCAATTCACTATCTTTTTTTATTTGTAGTTAACAGCAAAGTCAACAGCATATTTTGCTTTTTCTACAAAACATTAGTTTTTATTTCTACTATTAGAACATTGGAGAAACATAGTTAAGTTTCACAATAAATACCTATTCAAAACGTAGTTTTAAAATACATTGCTGTAAAATCTTTTTATTTTCTCTCAAATTTTCCGCAGGTGCCTTGTAGCACCCCCTTGTGACCCATTAACGGACTCGAACTTAAAAAACCTCTGACCTAAACAGCTTGGCCATCTCTTTACTTACTGTTCTCCCATGTTCCCATTTCTCCCATTTTCAAAGGTGTTCAAAAACCTTTTTATAAATATTTAGCCCAGCTCCTTAAGTCTTACATTTTTCCTTTATGTTGAAGTATGTAAACAGCATTAAACTCCCAGATTTTAGCATCAGTAGAAGTCAAAGTTTTATGATAGTTGGAAAGAACTTGTTTTGTCATTGAGACAGAACTCTGCCATCTTCTGGTTAAGTGCTGTAAATTCTCTGTCATATACAGGGTATGTTGACACATTTATGGCTGTTTCTGCAAGACTTTTAAAGGACAGTATTTCATAACACAGTTAAAGGCAGGTAGAAATACAAAATAAGAAATCTTTCAAAGAGTAACCAAGTGAGACACTAGTGACTTACAAGCATATGTAAAATTGTAGGGGTTCAAGTAATGCTTTCACAGAAATCATAGCTTGTAACTTTCTTATGAAATGTGCATAAATTTAATCTTTATTTACATGGCACAAAATGTTGGTAGGCATGTGATAAAATAAAAGAAATGGTCACTGTGGTAATCTTACTGTAATTGATTCAGTTAATATATGTTTCAACTATACTTTGTCAGAGGAAACTTGTGAGTCATTGTGGTCAGCTTTGCGATAAATTGTGTCCCCTGTTTGCCAGTCTAGTTGCAAACCGAGCACATAGCTGTTTGAAGATTCGATATGGTGGGCTTTTTGCAGTAAGAGCAGGTAGGTCTCAAGGCCTTTGATACGTAAGCGTGGAAATTCCCCTCTGCTGACGTACGCCAACTATCGCTGGCGTCTGTGTTGAGTGTATGAGCGGATATATTTTTAGTCACAGAGCCCACGCTTAGGTTTGAGGATTTCACCTCGATGTGTCATAACTGAACAACTGTCAATCTATTTCTTTCTGATGTGCTATTATAGTAGGTTTTTGTTTTTTTTTTCAAATACAATCTACACCTATATTTTACATGCTTTTCTAAATTCATTAAAAATTTGTTTAAAAAAAAACACAGATCCTCACTTCCCCAAATGATCATTATGATCTGTAAAGCTTATTTTTGTTGTTGTTGTTTTTTTTTAGGAAGTAGCAAAAAGGATACAGGAAGAGGAAGAGCTTTATTTGAGACACTGGAGCAGTTACCAACATAAAGATGGTAGAGGTAAAATACTCCTCTGTAATTTATGGCATTATTGAACCGTTTTTATGAAGTGGTGTAACTTCAACAGTTCAGCAGGCTCACGTTGTGTTCACACTGACAGTGTTTCTGTTGTGTGACAAAGCTGCACTTCTGTATAGAAAATAAAGTTACATTTCTAGATTACTGCATTTAATATTTTCTTTCATAATGGCCATACGTTTTATAGATTATTAGGAGTGTGAAATCTAAATTACATGTCAAGGGGGTCACATTTACATTGACACTGAACCCAAGCCCCATAGTATAGCTATAAACTGTTTAAATTATCTGAATCGAGTCTGATTTTGAGTTTGATTTGTGAAAGATCATGTTGATAAATAGGTTTACAGTGCAGTTTAAATGAGTTTGTTATGTGAGGCCCAGCAAAAATATGCTCAACTGTGATGATACTTTCAGTGGAGCTTCTGGGAATCAGCGACATGTTCACATACAGTATAAATGCTGTATACTGTTAATATGGGTGCCATTCACATGCTGAGGACACAATGTGTGAAACTCAACTTACACATGATTAAAGCAGTTATTTTGCTTGTATAACAGTATTTCTGCTTGTCTCCCTCGTTTACTTAGTAGCTTTCTTGGAGAAATGAGTAGTAAACATGTTCATAGTAAGAATTTCTTATTCCAATAACATTGAGACTGTCTCAATGTCTTGTCACATGTGTTTTCTTTGTCTAATCAAATGGTTGTTTCCTGTATAAGCATCTGATTTGCTGTAAAATAATGTGACACCACGGGTGATTATTTCTTACACAGAATACTCCATCATCTTTAAGCAAATTTGGAATATTAAATCTACTGAAATAATACACAAATACTTTGTTTCAACATGCAGTGTATTGGTAATGCATCCATCATACAGTATGACACACATAGCCAGCTGCTTCATTTGCTTTTTAAGCCCCACAGGACATGATATCATCTGGGATGATGATCCTAAAGTCCAGTTCACTCATGTTTGTTTCCTGTTTGAAAAGTTCTATGGTTACACCACATCTTTTGTGTCTGACATTAAAACCTGAATTCCTTTTAATGGCATAAACAGAGTTTCAAGAAAATGTCAGATTTTGCTTTAAATACATTCTTCATTCATGCCTGCAAAATTGATGCGTTTCCACTTCTTTGTTTTGCGAAACAAGCCCAGTTAAAGTATAGTTTACCCTAAGGTGAAAATTTGTTTGGAATGACAGAGTGAATAAATGATGACACTACTAACCACGTCCTGAATCACCCTGAATTCAGTGAAGCTCCATGGTTTTTTTCTCATGTAATGCATGTTTTATTTTCATTTGTCCTTTTTACTTTTAAACAGAGCTTCATATGTTAACTGTTTTATTCTGCACCCCTCGATCTCTAACCATTTCTCAATTCCCCTGCTTTATGTTTGCATGGTTGGCTTAACTAAAGAGTCCACAAGCATTCCTGCTCGTCCATACTTACCCCAACCTGTTCATGTACCTCACAACCGGTCTCCAACCAGATGGCGGCAGCACTCCTCCTCGCCCACCTACTCAGACTCTGAGGAGGACCTGATTGAGTACAGTAGGGCTACAGTCATACGACAGGACGGCAAACCCACTGTAGGGCAGAGGAGGCTGATCGGCAGACCCCGAGCTCATTTAGAGCAGGACGACAAAAGCATGACCAGCCAAAGCAGCAGTAACAGATCTTCACACCTGTCAGGTGGATGGGGTGATGTCATTAAGCTCATAAAGAACGATATGAGTGAGCAAGGCTACCTCAGCCACAGCTCTGAGGATGATCTCTTTGAACCAGTCTATAAACTTGAGAAAATATTGCGACAGAAGCAGCAGGTCTCGGGAACGGGGCTGAGTCGACACAGCAGCATGAGGGAGGATCGTAACAGAATGTGGCAGGGAGACGGTTGTGGCCATAGAGAGAGTTTTAGGGAAAGACATGTTCATTTCCTGGATGAACGGAAGCGCTCTAACAGTTATCTTGCCAACGGTTGTAGGACCTATGAAAATGGTCACAGGGACGCTAGGGAAAGAGTTCAGTGTTCAGAAGGGATACTAAGAGATGATCACACACACCTCAGAGAAACTCAAGGTCTCCACACTCAAGCTCAGGGGTTTCGACGGAACATTTCAATGCGACGTAGTTATCATGGTAACATCAGGCGGACATCGGTGCGTGAGGGAAACAGAACATGCAGCGTAGATGATTCTAACTTGGCTAGACCAAGACCCTCAAATAATGCCCCCTCACTGCAGCCTAGAGTGCCACAGTTGATGGAGTTGGAAGTGGAGGACCGTTTGAGAGATTCGAGAAGTTGGGAGATGGCGAGAGGCAGAAACGCACGGCAGAGAGCTCGATCATTAACGGAGGATGAAAGGAGGATAGACCGATACCACAGGCGTGGAGAGTGTAGAGTGAGGCGAAGTCAAAGTGAACGCTGTCAGACCTTCGAGGAAGAGAGATCGAGCACAGAGGAAGAGTTGGAGAGGGAGAGCAGGAGGGAGGAAAGACGGATACAAAGACTCCAGTCTTGCAGTGGGCGCTCTTCTGGAGCAGGTAACCCCTCTCTGCAGTGTGGCTGAGCCTGTCCCTACATCTGCTCATTGCTTTCCAATCATCCCCAATCAGTAAACAAGAATTCCTGTGTGCTTCCGGTGTACATCTTGGGAGTTGATACCATTATTTTGGTGTCATCTGCTTTTACTTAAGCTTGATCCCTTCACCAGTGAGACTAGATCTCATCCTTGTTTCTCAAAAACCTCAAAATCTCATCTGCTTCTCTTTCTCTTAGAGCAGTTAAATATTCTTGGTTCTTCTTGACTTGGCCTTGCAATTACTTTTTGATTTGGCTCTTACTTTGTATGACCTTTAGGTGTGTTTTCAGGGCTGTAATCTACCCAGTAAGATTCCCAATGAGTTAAATCAAATGGAAATCCACATTCAGCAGTCTCAGCTAGAAGTGTCCAATCCTGGTCCTGAAGGCCACCTTCCAGGAGAAATTAGCTCCAGCCCAAATTACACCCCTGAACCAGCTAATTAAGGTCTTCAGGATTATTAGAACCTACCAGGTAAGTGTGTTGGAGCTAAACTCTGCAGGACAGTTGCCCTCAAGGAGCAGGATTGGACACCTCTGGTTGTGGCCCAACTGGCTGAAGGTGATGGTGGCCTGAAAACCCCTCTCCACATTATCTAGTTGTGATTTTGTCCTTATTGCCTGACAGGACCTGCTCTTAGAAGTGGAAGGGCTGCGCTTGACTTGGGAGATTTGGAGCAAGTGCTGCTGGACGAGGAGCTGGCCCGCAGGCTTCAGGAAGAGGAGGAGAGATTGGCCGAAGAGGTGAACTACAAGACCAAATATATCTACCGCAGTTTTGGTATATGCCACTCACTCCTTAATCAAACACACTTGATTCAGATCATCAGCTCATTAGACATTTTAAGACTCTAAGAAATTGGAGTGTCAGACAAATGAGACATTCAAAATGTTTGGTGTTGAGGGGCTCCAGGAACGTGATTGAATATCACTGGTATATTGTATACCAAGCCATCCTTCTGCTGGAGGGCCACTTTCCTGCCAAGTTTAGCTCTAACACACATGCCTGTAGGTTTTCAGGTGTGTTTAATTAGGGCTAGCACTAAACTCTGCTGGAAGGTGGCCCTCCAGGAGCAGGATTGAACACCCTTGGTATATACCATCATACGGCCCAGCTCTATAGTTTTAGTGCTCTTCCATGAAGTCTGTTTAATATCCCTATCAATAACAGTAGCAAAAATTCCTAAAATAATACTGAAGTGTGTTCTCTTCTCTCAGACTCCGCAAGGTTCCTCTCCTCTTAGAAGGGACTGTCCTATTGGAGACTTCAGGGCAGCACAGGTTGCTCAGGATGAGGTAAGCAGAGTTTGAATGAAGGCTACTTTTCCAATGCATAGATGGGTGCATAAATTGTCGTTTTGTGGCAGGAAATTGCACGTTTCATGCAGAAACAGGAGATAAAGACTAAACGGAGGTCTCGTGAGCTGGAACCTGTTCAAGAATACAGAGAGAATGATAGGAGAACAGCATGTGACAGACAGGTAGCCATACTTTTAGACTGACACTATCTTTTGTTGTTGCGTAACCATGTACTCATTACTAACTAACCAAAAATTCCAACTATCTGAATGTATCAAATGACACCTCTGCAGAATTGCCTTGTCCATGCATGTCTTGGGCACAGTTCCTTCAGATATTAGTACTGATGAACTGGTTAAACCTTACTTTTGATCATATGATTCATCAGTATTGCCACATGTGTTCTTTGGAAATATTGATCTTTCAAGGATGATTCACACTGACTCAGCAAACACCAATTTCTAACAAATTCTAAAACCCTGTTCGTGTTTGTTGGACCAGAGTGAACTGACCTTTAGTTGCCTTTTTTTGTAGTGGTACAAAGAAATTACAAAATAATATTTTAATTATGAATTTTGCTGTTTGATATACAGAGGCAGAGACTGGATTCCGAAGGTCTTCAATCCCCCGTTGATGACTTCACCCCAGACAATCAGCACCCTAGTCACATTTCCATGACAATGTAAATCACTATTTTCTCTATGAACTATGGCTTAATTTTCAGGAAATATTCTTTAACTTCCTTTGGTGTCACCACAGGCAACCGCAAGCCATCAGGAATATTGCAGAAGAGCTGGACCCCACCTTTCAAAGGAAGGACGCAGCTGAATCAGGTCAAAGTAATGATGCTCACATAACACAAACAGCTTCTAAAGTATTTATGAATGGTATGAATAATAATTATAAAAATATTAACTTATAGATTCCTGTCAAAATCAAACTTCACAACAAGTAGGTTTGTACAGCCCCTTGGAGGAACCTACTTTTGTGCCCCCCACGAAACGACTGAGTGACAAACTGGGACGAGTAAAGCCCAAGGAGAAAAAGGAAAATGCAAAACAGAAAGAGAAAGAGAACTGCAAGCAGCAGTGATGCTGGACATATAAAAGTTTGAAATCAACTGCAATACTGAATTAATAACCAAATTAGATTAAAGAAATGCATGCATGTCCTGGCAGTTTGGGGCTTTCCAGTCTTCTGCTTTCTCCAAGACTTGGGATACTTTTGTAATCAACAAATCAACTTGAACTTGCAAAACAGGGACACTCCATCCAGATAATGCTGCTATTATTAGTAAACATCTGTTTAAGCCATGTCATGCTCTTTTGGTTTGTTTCATTTTTATTTAGCAGCTGGTTAGAGGCTGGTATGTAACCACAGAGGGAAAGCTACCACTAGCAGTACTTGGCATTACACATTTGACTTCTGGGAAAACCTGAAACGATACTATGCTTTGATAAAGGAAGTTGGCACATGGTTGAGTGAACCTCTTTGGAGTTTTTCTGCATGACTCTTGATCTCTCAAGATATTCAAGCAGGCATTCTTTTTAAATTGCATGTACTTTTTTCCTGTATTCCAGGAACTACACTAGTCTTAATTTGCCCAAAGTGTTATTTTCATTTCTAATGGTCGCCTTCATTATGTAAGAACTTGTGAAAACTTTTTGCAGAACCTGGTCATGCATTCACATTGTAGAAATTAAACATTTACTGTTTATAATATTATTTTAATAATATTTAGTGGTTTACACCATTTTGGCTTGAGTCGTCTTCCTTCTTTGTAGTGTACATCAGCATAGTCTATATATATGCAGTAGTTTTGCCAGGCTGGAGGAAATGAAACTTCCATGTATTTATGTACTGATGCTGAATGCTAACATTATACTGTATTTGTTTTCATTGTATATTATGGCAACAATGTAAATAATGTGTTGTCATGAATCAGTAGGCCTTCATTGCCTATATAAAGTTTAATGAATGCTTTGTACAGAAGACATATATATATAAAATTATAATACCCATATCTTTCTTGATTCACATCAATAAACACATTTTACATTTACAGCAGCAATTGTGTGGAATTAAATTTGAACTGTAGATAAAGGTTAAGACTTTCCCTAATCAACAAATTCATGCAAATCTCTGCGGAAAGCACCTCAAACATCAATTTCTAGTGAGACCTTCTCTTCCCACAAAATGAAACTTCTGTGGGGAAAAAAAAAAAAAAAGGGATTTTTTTTTTGTTTTGTTTTTTTTCACAAGAGGTAGGAGCTGTTTTATAAACAGGATTACCCGGTATACGGCTTTACACAGTAAACCCATGGTGATGCATAAAGTGACATTAAACGGTGACCTTTTTTTGACAGTTAAAGACTAGCACCATTATCACATTGCTCACCCACCAGTTGTTCCACTCCTGTTCCATTATTGCTGTTATGCTTATAACGCCCTGAGAAAACAGCTCCTTGGAGCCAAATAATATGAGGTTTTTCTTTTTTGTGGATGCAGAGCTCAGCACGTTGGTACACGTATGTCTAGACGTGGGAGGAAAATAAAACTGGAATGCAAAATGATTCATCATGATTCCTAGATTAATAACATTACAGATACAGTAAATATTTTTCAACTCTGGTCATCAGGGAACTCCCACTGAGTCAGCAGGATATACAGTCCACTGAACAATCCTTTTAGATTAGATTAGATATGTAAAACCATGTCAGAAGCTACTCGCTTTAACTGGTTTATTGACCTCCATTCTCAGTGAGAATAAACTTAAAGGAAATCGTCCATGTTTTTGCAGTTTCAGAGGATTTTGTACCCAATAACTTGTTTAATGACCTCAGTATCCACTCCATGAACTCAAGGTATTTACCTACAGGAAATTCCCAAACACCTGGATTCTCAGAACCCTGGGGCAAGCTGATATACAATTACAATATTGCCTACAGAACAAGCCGTGCAGTATACTATAGTGCAACGGTAGGAGCTGTTTTATAAACAGGATTACCCGGTATACGGCTTTACACAGTAAACCCATGGTGATGCATAAAGTGACATTAAACGGTGACCTTTTTTTTGACAGTTAAAGACTAGCACCATTATCACATTGCTCACCCACCAGTTGTTCCACTCCTGTTCCATTATTGCTGTTATGCTTATAACGCCCTGAGAAAACAGCTCCTTGGAGCCAAATAATATGAGGTTTTTCTTTTTTGTGGATGCAGAGCTCAGCACGTTGGTACACGTATGTCTAGACGTGGGAGGAAAATAAAACTGGAATGCAAAATGATTCATCATGATTCCTAGATTAATAACATTACAGATACAGTAAATATTTTTCAACTCTGGTCATCAGGGAACTCCCACTGAGTCAGCAGGATATACAGTCCACTGAACAATCCTTTTAGATTAGATTAGATATGTAAAACCATGTCAGAAGCTACTCGCTTTAACTGGTTTATTGACCTCCATTCTCAGTGAGAATAAACTTAAAGGAAATCGTCCATGTTTTTGCAGTTTCAGAGGATTTTGTACCCAATAACTTGTTTAATGACCTCAGTATCCACTCCATGAACTCAAGGTATTTACCTACAGGAAATTCCCAAACACCTGGATTCTCAGAACCCTGGGGCAAGCTGATATACAATTACAATATTGCCTACAGAACAAGCCGTGCAGTATACTATAGTGCAACAGTGTAGTTTTTACATTCTATATGCTTTTATGGGGCTTTTCACACTGACCTTAAAGGGGTCATATGATGCGATTTCAAGTTTTCCTTTCTCTTTGGAGTGTTACGTTGTCATCTTTGCGTGTGAAACGATGCGACGTCAGAACGTAAGGGCCAACAACCAATCATAAACTAAACAGCGCTCGCCTCATTAATTACTCATGCGGTTTGTAGAGTTATCGCAACATTCAGCGTTTGAGAGGTAAATGTGAAACAGTGACGGAAACGCGTTAATTGGG
This sequence comes from Sinocyclocheilus rhinocerous, assembly GCF_001515625.1. Lineage (NCBI taxonomy): Eukaryota > Metazoa > Chordata > Actinopteri > Cypriniformes > Cyprinidae > Sinocyclocheilus > Sinocyclocheilus rhinocerous. Next base: position 833,186 of record NW_015647095.1, read on the forward strand.
GTGAAGAAACTATTTTAATTTTACAGTTGAAAGTTCGAAAAGTATGTTTAGCATAAACCGGATGGTACAGCCAGGAATAAATAAGCCCAACTGCTGCGTATGAGCGAGACAAGCTTTAATTTAAGCAGTTCATCCAATGATATTGACTATGCAAATAAGAATTTTAACCCGGGATTTACAAATGTAGCATGTGAAACCTTAAATCGAAACCTAAATGTCCAGGGTAAATTCCTAACCCCAGATAAAGAAGGAATTGTGAATGAATGAACAGTAAGTCATAATTTTGTTAACCCAGGGCTTAGAAAGGCAAGAGTTGACAATTTTACTTATTTTTAAATCCTAATGTACAAAACAGTAAAATGCACCAAAAAATCCTGAGGTCAAATGTTTAGTTTCAGCAGTTCACTTCCTACATGATACGGTCAACCACATTTAGCTACCAAAAAACTACTCTGCTGATTTCCAGACAATAAAAAAATTGAAATAAAAACTGGACAAAGAACTATTATTAAATAAAAATGGTTAAAGTGCAAACATTCCATTGAAAACAGTCTCATTGTGTTTATGTTATCCTCTTTGTTCTTGATCCAAAGATCATTTTTTTTAAATGGTGCTCTTTTAGAAAAAGTGGGGAAGCCCACCAGGGTATTTCAAGAGGGCTTTGACCTGAAAATGTGACACAAGCACCAGTAGATGACGCCTACTCTCATAAAAGTGTTGACATGCTGTCTGCTACTGCACACCTACATTAACAACCTCTCATCTTTGTGTTATTAAGGTGCACCACACTTCAGAAACTCCGACGTGAAAGTTCATTTTGTTCTTCAGAACAAATGTAACTCATTTTGTTCAAATTAATCACCGATACACCAACTGGAATGGCGGATCGACGCCCAGTCAAGTATGTATTTCACAGTTTAGTAGATGTTCAGAGGTTTTGTCCTCTTGTCCCTGTAGCAATGCTAAAGTCAGATAAAAAAAATAAATACTGTCCAGTAAACTCACACTATGAGTTTAGACTCTGAGTCTTGCGTATTGATGGATTCTGAGCTGCCACCCTGTTCCTGCTCAGGATGACGAAAACTACAGTCTTCCTGCTCAACAACCATTACCCTGGACTCGTCTGAGTGGTCTAAAAGAAAGGAATGACAATACTGTAAAATCAGACAATATCATGACAGGTAGTTTTATTCTAAGAACGCCATATAGGAAAGACAAAATGAACACAAAGGTTTAAGTGGTACCTTGGTCAGGGGTATCGGTTTTTGGCTTCTTCTCTGTTTTGTTTTGTGCCTTTACGTATGCAACCACAGATGCTATGATAAAAAGGACAGCCAAACCTGCCATCCCTGCAGCAATGAAAACTGGAAGCCAGTTTGTCTGTTCTAGAGGAAACAAAAATGCCCTTGAGGTTAGAATTTGATATTCATTTTAAAATATAAATCCAATTAACTTGAGCACAGCTCTGCAATGGTGATAATGTTTTTTTTTTTTCACTAGATATTTTAATTGACCATTTTCATCTTTTGCCCCAGTAGGTAAGAGTTTTGGTCTCGGTTCTGTAACAGACACAAAAACATTAAATGATGAGGCATGTTGCTTGCCATCCAAGTTATGTTCTCCTGTATTTTCTTCTTACCTTCTAAATATATGCATGTACTGTCACTGGTAACATTTCCTTTGACCAAAGTCTGTCCATCAGGACAACTAGAGAATGAATAAGAAAGTTTGAATGAGTTTTATGGCAAATGCATTTCAGAGAAATAATATTTAAAAAACAGCCAAGTGTACGCTACCTTTTTCTCCATTCTTTGCACACACTGTGGATTTTATCATTGAATTTTCCCTCTGGACATTTTCTACAAGATCCTGCAAGCATTAATTTACAGAATGTTATTAAAAAATAATACAGCATAACAGCAAGCAATTTGATATTAAACAGCCTGAGAGCTTCTTAATCGGAGAAGGTCAAGAATAGGGGTTAAATTCAAATCTTACGTTCTTTGGTGGGCTCCTCCCCCACCTTGCATTCATCAACACAGAAGGAACATTTGTTGTTTCCACACCGATATCCGTCCTTGCATCCACATACGGTATCGCTGCTGATAGTGCAAGGTTTATGTGTAAACTGATTTCCTGTAAACATGTACCAGAAAGATTAATGCTTACTCAGTATGATATTATGTATATATTATGTACTCGGCATGAAGCACATATCAAAGCTTATGATGATGCAGATAAATAAAATCATTTGTTCTCTCATAGCCATTTATTATCTTTTGCTAACCAAAATGGTAGTGAGGATGTAAAACTGGAGCATACCTATGCACTGGGTACATCTCAAACAAGATAATTTTAGATTGTTAACGTAAGTTCCGGGTTCACAGGGGGTACAGAGCTTTTCTGGGTCTCTTCCACAACTTTCCACCAAGCGGTTCCCTGTAACCACAAGCAGCTGCTTTCAGCATGGCCACTGAATCTCACACACATTTGACACTTATAGACGTATGACGTCAGCACTCTAATCACTAAAGGGTGTCCGAAGGTCTTAGGGATTTTTTTTTTTCATATCATTAAAATCCAGCAATAAAAAAGTTTTGACAAATATAAAGTTCAACTTTTTATCTGATAATATATTAACGTTTTAGTCCCACTGTATGTTTAACTGATGTCATACAACATAACGTCTGCTTATCTGGAATGACATAGGATAGTTACTGCTAATAGAGAATGACACCCACTGCGTCTCAGAAGGTTTGAAAATGGACATTTCGAGTAAGCTTTACAGAGCTCCTTATTTACAGTAAGATTTCTAGGACAACCCTTTGGGTTCTCTAAGGATGATCTAGTCATCTTTACGCAATGACAGAACAATTCATGGATTTCCCTTTGAGTGCTAAACCACATCCTTTTCATGTGACACTTTCAAAATGATCTGAAACTTCCTTCACTAATGTGTAATTTCAGTGATAATCTGTAATCCGCTTTTTGGCATCTTCGATATTCCAATAAATTATTTTTAAAAAGGAAAATTATTAAATTGCACCTTTTTAAAATTAAGATACATTTTTACAAGAATATGTCAGTATTACAAAAATATTATTAGGTTACATAACGCAGTACATTGCTGTCAGTAAATGTCTCTGTACCTGGCTTGCATTTCTTGCAGCAGACACCATCGTTTCCATTAAGAATCCAGTCATCACATCCAGTGTCAGCACCTAAAGTGGAGTTCAGTACTAGACTGAATATTAGCAAAATCCTTGGAAGTCCTCTGAAAGCAGCCAACATTTCTTCCTGCACAACAAATAAATCAATTTAATAACTAAGGAAGATTGTTAAGCAATTATTAATTAACTGTATGTGTGATATAATACAATATAATTGTTTAATTACACTGACACTAAATGACACTACTGTCTTCAGTAGAGCTGAACTGAACTTTCATAATGAATGAACTTTACAGTTATTGAACTGAACTAAACCAACACTGAACTGACTGGAGCTAAACAGTGACACTATTGTCTTGCTACAGCTGCTTTATAGCAGAATTTGGATTTGCCACATTTTTCAAGTTTGCATCATTTATTCTGTTACTTTCCTGTTTAATAATGTGTTGCTGCTTTGAAACAATCTCTACTGTATAAAACACTACAAAAATAGATTAATTATTGAAATATTATTATTAATTAAGTGTAATTCATTCATTAATCCATTCAACTCTGTCAGCAGTGAACAGTGAAGTAAAATAGTCTCAATTAACTTCTAAAATGCTCAAATGATTAAATATTTTTAAATGTAGCATAGAAATGTAGCATAGTTACAATTATGTATATATGATTAATATTAACGAATTAGTCACATGTAAATAATATTCTCTTACTGTTTTCAGTGTAGTGGTCCTGACTCGAAGCAAACGCGCACTAAAATGAGAATTTCCACTGGCTCATCATTTAAAGATCACAAAATTTACAATCTCTCACCCCAGTAGGCGGGTCTTTGACACGTTCTTTCTCTCTCCGTTTCTCTCCCACACACACACACACACACACTGTAGCTCTTTCACCTCTGTCAGTTTGACTTTTACTTCATCGTCTTCAGTGTTTGTGTCCTCACACATTTAATGTCGCGATATAAAGCGTTACAGCGAACAGAGAGAGAGAGAGAGAGAGAGATAGACCGCTATATACACAGACAGTACTAGCTGCGGCTCGTTTCGGAAGCTGCGTGCTCCGGAGGTCGCATTTGAAGGCTGCATAGTATGTGCAGTGCATACGTCATTAAGGATGTCTTATTTAAGAAAAGTAACCATAATAAAATTCACTGTTATTCCATGTGAGGTTTAAAATACTATAATTTCTTTTTTACTTTGCAATTTAACATTACTTTTCTTAAATGAGACTTTTCCGATGACGTATGCAGCCTTAAATGCGACCTGGAGGACGCAGCCTTCTAAACGAGACACAGCTAACTGTTTGCACTTTAACAGCTGGTTAATGACACATCATGACTCAGTTCTCTCCAAAGGACTCGTGGCCATCACCTGCCATGTCATCCACATTAGAAACTCTGCGGAACAGCAGTTTCGACTTCCTCATAAGGCTATATTTTAATTCTTTCCTTATTAGCCTACTCCTGCTTTTGGAATGGAGTATGAAAGAGGCTTGGCAGTAACCTAAATTTCCTATACTTTTTAAGAAACAGTTGATTAAGTCATTGCCCCAGCAGGCTTGTGACTTTTTTTTTTTAGGCAACACAAGGAAAAAAATACCCATAATGAAAACAAAACATGCGTGTTATGTGGTCATTAAAGCGTTTTAATGCACAATAAGATTAAGATAAATGAATTTGTATAAGACACTTTTTGTAATACAGTCTTGAGCAATGCAAAAACCCATGAAAGCCACATTACACAAATAATCCAGCCCAAACTGCAGTATCATGCTGCTTTCACGCTGTCATAATTGCCCAGTCATTCTTGAGAAGTGGGACAAAACAGGGTGCAAAATTGAAAAAATAAAACCTTGTACTCAGACAAATGAAACGACATTTATGTATCTTATATGTACTAAGCTACTGAGCTATGCTTTGATACAACCTCCCAACTTTTCTCTTTTTTAACAAAATGTGCTTTTTTACCTTGGACTGTGTAATATAATTTCAACTTTATCTTTAACAGCACTCAAGATGTTTTTAACATTTCAAAACACATTCTCGTGTTAGCAGACAGATTACACTTTCACATGTGACCAACAATTCCACAACAAATATAAAATATCATAATGAAATATTATCAAAATTTTCAACTGACGGAGGTGACAGAACTGACGGAGTTGACACAAAACAAGCTCTTTTTCATCATTAAAAAAACATTTTTATCCATTTTATTGCATATGAATGATTGAACCCTTCTCTGTGGACACACTGTTTTAGAGGTAGTGAGAGGACATTAAGAAACACAGATTTGGTATAATAATGAGAAAATTAAATTGAAGGTGATAATTGTGTTAAATACCTTCTATTATTAATCCCTCATGACATTTAAAATTAAAAATATTGTTATTTTTTAAAGCTAATAGTAGTTACCATTGCTGGACCTGTTTTGTCCCACGTCTCAAGAATGACTGTGCACCGTCATTTCTAGATGACAGTACTTGACGTAGCTACTACTATGAGCTGTTCACGTCCTCGGACTCTGACTATGAATTATGACAACACTATCAGCGTCCAAACATAGCGCCTAAGTAATAAATTGTACAGCCATACAGCCGTAGGCTACAGCCATATAGCATATAGGTAGATTGCACATTCGACCGCTCCAGTCATGTCCGCCATCTTGGAAAAGTCTATATGTCATCACCCACAATAAAAATCAATACGTTTTTTAAAATACAACAACATTGTGCAGCATCTGGTTGTAAAAATTGCCTTAATTGAAATTCCTGAATAAACTGGATAAACTTTCACAGGTAAGAATGTGTTGGTTTGTGCTTTTAATATGTAATATTACAGGTTTTTTAACTAAAGTAGGCTACCTTTTAAATGCCGTGTTAGCTAACGTATTTGTCTTGTATTGTGTTAGAAAAGGCATCTGCTGAAGCCTATATATATATATACACACATGCCTCATTACTGGTTGTTTATATGGGCTGCTATATGTAAGCCGTCAGGCCATATTGTGAACTTTCAAAGCCTGGAACAATCAAGTGCAAGTAAGCGCTATAGCAGGGGTGGGCAAACTTGGCCCTTCCAGGCCACTTTCCTTCAGAGTTTAGCTCCAACTCTAATCAAACACACCTGAACCAGCTAATCATTGTCTTCGAGACTACTAGAAAGCTACAGGCAGGTGAGTTTTATCAGGGTTGGACCAAATCTCTGCAGGAAAGTGGCCTGGAAGAGCCAAGTTTGCCCATCACTGCTCTATAGTAATTAGCTGGTAAAGTGTATTTACTTTTTGTAGAGTTCACTAAAGTTACCATGATCATTGTAATGGTCAAAGCAGATGTCAGTAGACCGGGAAGATTTGAAAATGAGTGGTTCATTCATAAAATTGTACGAACTTACCTTAACTCTGCGGAAATACAAACAGAAGACAGAAGACGATCGAATACAGCTCTAAACAAGGGCAGAGCTACGTACGGTCAGATACAAGCTGTAATTACGAGTTCTATGAAGACATGAACACTTTTTACGATCTCGTAATTATGAATCGTGCAAGACATACCCACCTTAACAATTTCAATATATATATATTTATCTTGCCAAAGTCCATACACATTACAGATAACTTCTGAAGTAACAAATAATTGACACATCCTTCTAGATACAAGAACTTTTTTAGCCACATATTCTTTTTATATCTATTTCTTGTGAAAGTGGATTCAAGAGGTTAATCAAGACATGTTAAGATGTCTAAAATTATACTGTTATTTTGTAATCTCTTTTTTTTTTTTTTTTCTATGGGCAATAAAGTGCTGCAGTGACATATTCTCGTAGGCCAACCTGGAAATCTGCATTATCCCAGTTCTCTGAAAGCGGACTAGTGAATAAAGGAGTTTTCCTGTTCAGTGTGATGATGTGTAATGCCCCCGACAACCTCTGTAGTCCCATTTAGCCACTTGTTAGCAACCACCTTTTTCAAGATAACTAAAATCCTTTTTAAAAAATCATGCTGTAAATAAAACATGAAAATATCTTAAACTTGTGTTAACCACAGACATTGTTTTAGGCATTTAACCAGAAACCTACAAAAAAAAACAGATTTTGAGACATTGGCTAAAGTGCTAAAATGCTAACACGTTTCTGGGTTTTGGCCTACAAAAATACATCATCCCCGCAGCGCTCTATTCCCAGGAGGCACTTTCAAAATACAGTAAATGACAAAAGAAACCAGCTGAGTAATGAGGAAATATGATTAATAATAAAATGTAAAATTAAAAAATTAAAAAAAGACCTGAAATGCTCTTTAGCTTTAGGCAGGAAACGATGTACCCTCCAGACATGCATTAAAGATCTCATCATACAGACAAATTAAAATAATTAAATGAATAAATGAAATAACAGTTCCTTATAACACAGATATAAGTTTTAGGTACTGAGCCATTGTCGCAGCTAACTTGAGAGGAATGCCATTTTCTTAAAGGGATGTGGCTAAACAGCTCTATCACATCTATCACTATCACAGCAGCCTGTTAGTTGCACTAATGTCACAATTTTGTACCACTTTGCTCTTTAAACATAGCCCATAGTTGCAACCTTTAAACAGACACTATTTTTCATATCCAATAACATAAGTGCTAATACTTCCAGACAGTGTCTCACACTTTTTTCCCCATTAGTTTTGTCTACATAGTCTCATCGTTTACAAAAATTAGGCTAAATTCAGTAGTGCTATTCTAAAACACTATTATGTCATGTAATTAACTAAAAAAGAAAGCTAGTAAGCTTCTGACACGTACACCTACATTATTACCACATCACACACTCCCACGCTGACCTTTTCATTGGAAGGTTAAATGTAATCGTCAGCCCACAACAAACACGTCATTTGCAGCTCGATTCACTTAAGAACCTTTGTCTAGACATCATTTGAAGTGGCCAGAAAAGAAAAAAACACCAGTCTATGCATCAGACTCAGCATATATTTTACACACGTTGCTAAAGACTCAGAGATATACATCAGTGTGTCACACCAAGGCTAAGTATCATTTAGGCATCTGTTCTTTCCACTTGACACTTTCCCTCCCTTTAAATGATAAGCATTTTGTTTGTTTGCTGTCAAATAAAAAACACTTTGTCAAGGGGCCTAAGCTCACTTCCTCATACTGAGAAGCTGCAGTAGTGTGTCACAGCCAGAGCAGGGCACACTCATGCAAATGTCTTACAAGTAGCAGGGAAAACACTTCTGTGCGTATGACAGTAAGTGTTTCAGAATCTACGTCTCAGGCTTACCATCAACTATTCTCTTTAAAGAAACTTTATAATGATGTAATATACATACATAATTTATGAGGTGTAATAGACATTTAGCACATGCAGCACATTTAGAACGGTTACTCAGAAATGTAATTTACATGGTTCATCACTATCAAGTGTGGATTAAAAAAAATACCTGAGCAGTATAAAATACCTAAAGTCATACATTGAACATACAGTAGATATATTTTTTTATATAACAATGTGTTTATTCTACGATAACTTCCAGCTGGATGTACATTATCCCATTAACTTGCCACATAAGTAATTAATTATACAGAAATATGAGAGTTCAAATATTTTATGTACATATTATAATGTATGGTCGTATCACTAATTACACATTTTTGGTATACAATTAGTATTAGTTGTGTTTTGGAAACAATTATGACAAATGATATCAAGAATGTGTTCAAAACCTACAATATTGCCAGTTATTCAGAATAGATTTCTGTCTCAAGTTTTGGTACTTGGTAACTTTAGTTTTGAGATCAACTTTTCTGATCATTGGTTCAGTGTGGAAAATATGTTGTTTTACCACTTCACCAAATCTCTGGAGATAAGACCCCTATCTGAAACTATGCTTTGGAGATGTAAAAATGATACCTTCTCACAAGTTTCATAATACTATAGATGCACACACAACACAGAGCTTGTCTTATAAATTGTATAATCTTGGGCGTACAGGACAAAAATGAGAAGACAGGAGACATCTGTTCTTTGAAAACGATCCGGTGTTGTGGCAGCACAAATCATGCAGACAAAACAGATAACAGATATCACTGCCGTAAGCTTTTACCAGAGACTCCAATGTTGTCCGCCAAATAGAAAATAGAGACCTGATGGTGCCAGACAGTAGACTAAAATAAGCTACTTTTGTAACAAGATGTGTTTTTGAATAAAGAAAAAAATAAAACACTTCCAAGACAATGGCTGGCCACTTCTTAATACATACATTTTTATTTTCTTAGATTTATATATATATATACTGGAGACCTGATGGTGCCAGACAGTAGACCAAAATAAGCTACTTTTGTAACAAGCTGTGTTCATGAATAAAGAAAAAAACAACTTCAAGACAATGGCTGGCCACTTCTTAATACTTAAAAGTTTATTTTCTCAGTTTCATATATATTTATATAATATATTTATGTTATCATATTTACAATTTATTATTCCTCTTTTGTGAAGAAACAATAAAGCAAACCTCTTTCACTGCAATCAGCGTTTCATTCTAAAGGGTCCAGAAGTTACATTCCAAAAGTGCTTAACAAACTCTTACTCTTTCCTGTTTTGGCTCAGGCAGATAGGTCAGTTCATGGTACGGAAAATTACGAACAAAGACAACACCTCACTGCTTTTCCAGTAAATTTGACCATAACAAACATCATATCCTTCCTCCAAAAACAACTGTTTTAGAACAAAAAATCATGACTCGGTAATTGTCAAGGGACTTTGGTTAGCCTATCTGTCTGTTTTAATATCTCTGTTATAACTTACAAGGCCTACTACCATTCTACTGCATTAACTGTACAGTGACGTTCGTAATACAGTGGTGAATACTAAGACAACTGGTGACATCTGAACAGTCAGTTCACAGACGCTATGAAAAGCACCTGTTTGTTATTGTTAAAAATGTATCATGTACATTTAGAGTTCATGATGGACATTTGGCAACCATGAGTCCAAAATTAACATCTGAGCATTTATTTAGTGATAGCTTAACATGCTATCAAGTTAATGAGGGAATTCTGAGTTGTAGCCTCACAAGACAATATATTCAGCAATGTTTAGGGACGTCAATTGTCATTATGATGTCTGATTGTCAACAGGGTTATGACTTTGTGAACATTTTAAGTCAAATGCAACTGTGTAAGGAAAAAAATCATCCAGAGCGTGAATACATTTAAAAGTACGGACTGTGTAAAGAATCATGTTGTCTGGCTTGTAACTTGTGCAAAGTGCAGAGCAGCTGAGTTAGGAAGCAGACAGTCTGATACACTGACTTTCCTGTTAAAAGCTTATTAGTTGTATCTTGTGCTGCTACTGCAGTATTGTAGTTTTTGTGTCAGTTTAAATTATCTCTGCAGTTGTGCTTATTTTTTTTAAGTGTCCTTCGCTGATCTAAATAACATTGAATGGACATTAAAGAAAGAGTTGACCCAAAAATGAAAAATCTGCCATCATTAGCTCACTCTTATGTTTTTTTTCCAAATACTTTTTCTCTTCTGTGGAACACAAAATTTTTTTTTTTTTTTTTAATATCCTGGTCATTCCTTTCCACATAATAGAAGTAAAAGGGGACTGGGGCTGTCCTGAAAAACTCCAAAATGACAACAACAAAAAAAAAGTAGTCCATGCAACAAAAGTGGGCTATATTTCAAGTCTTCTGAAGACATACGATACATTTTGGTCACAGAAAGCTAAGCTGGTAACTAATGATAAGCTTCTCTTTACCCTTCCTTCCTTCCTTCTCCTTTTATGGTGTTTTTTTTTGTCATTTTGTAGCTTGAAAGCCCTTGTCCCTACTCACTCTCATTATATAGAAAAGAGTTGTCAGAATATTCTGGTTAGAATATGTTCAGGAATAAAAAAAAATTGCAGTGTTAAGTATTATTTATATGCTATTATATTAATATTTTTAGTTAGCTTGATTTGAAAGTTTTAGTTAATTATGTGAATTTATCATTTTTATGAGTTCTTTTTTAATATTTCTATACAATATTTCTATATTTTATTTAGTTTAAATCATTTTAGGAACACTGCTGTTGTCAAGAAATGTTTAGTTCATTGTTTGTAAATTGCTTTAATGTATAAAAATAAAGTTAAAAAAAAAAACATTTTAGGACTTCAACATAAATGTATTTCTGTTAGTTGCCAAGGCAACATTTCTAATTTTCACTGAAGTTTTTCATCTAATATTTATATTTGATTTCAGCTTTATTTCAATTACTGAAAACTGTTTTTAATAGTTTTAGTTAACAATTACAACAGTAATTTTTTGTTCCACAAAAGAAAGAAACAGGATAAATGAGCAAGTTGCAAAAGTTCCATTATTGGGTGAACTGTCCCTTTAAATGCTTTAAATCGGGCTGTCAGTTTGTACATTCTCAGTGCAGGGATCGTCAGTAGCAAAAACTGATGAAGCAAACTGCTAATAACCCATAACCTGCAGGCTCGCTGTTACATATAGAGGAATAATTGAGTTCAAAACCATCATGGAACTGTGGGAAATACATTACATTTTAGTCTCAGTATGGGATTCAGTTGATCATTTTTCACAGTGAATCAAATCAATTTGATGTAAAATGCTATAATAGATAGATAACATAGATATGTGTGTGTGTGTGTGTGTGTGTTTGTGTGTTTAGTCGGAAGGGGCCGCCAGCAGCAGCAAACATCGGACTGAAAGCTCAGATGGTCTGTATTACAGCTTCCAGTCGGGAATGTTTACAGCTGCAAGGAGCCGTACACACGCATTGACACAAATACACTCTCAGTATTATCTAGCAAACCACTCAGAACTGAGATATTTGTTTTATTGCATGCATGTTTTAATGTGAATATGTTTTTTTTAACTTTAATAATCTTTGTGACCATTGCAGCCTTTTATTTTAGCATGATCAGAAGACTTTCTGTGGAACACAAAATTTTTTTTTTTTTTTTAATATCCTGGTCATTCCTTTCCACATAATAGAAGTAAAAGGGGACTGGGGCTGTCCTGAAAAACTCCAAAATGACAACAACAAAAAAAAGTAGTCCATGCAACAAAAGTGGGCTATATTTCAAGTCTTCTGAAGACATACGATACATTTTGGTCACAGAAAGCTAAGCTGGTAACTAATGATAAGCTTCTCTTTACCCTTCCTTCCTTCCTTCCTTCTCCTTTTATGGTGTTTTTTTTTGTCATTTTGTAGCTTGAAAGCCCTTGTCCCTACTCACTCTCATTATATAGAAAAGAGTTGTCAGAATATTCTGGTTAAAATATGTTCAGGAATAAAAAAAATTGCAGTGTTAAGTATTATTTATATGCTATTATATTAATATTTTTAGTTAGCTTGATCTGAAAGTTTTAGTTAATTATGTGAATTTATCATTTTTATGAGTTCTTTTTTAATATTTCTATACAATATTTCTATATTTTATTTAGTTTAAATCATTTTAGGAACACTGCTGTTGTCAAGAAATGTTTAGTTCATTGTTTGTAAATTGCTTTAATGTATAAAAATAAAGTAAAAAAAAAAAAACATTTTAGGACTTCAACATAAATGTATTTCTGTTAGTTGCCATGGCAACATTTCTAATTTTCATCTAATATTTATATTTGATTTCAGCTTTATTTCAATTACTGAAAACTGTTTTTAATAGTTTTAGTTAACAATTACAACAGTAATTTTTTGTTCCACAAAAGAAAGAAACAGGATAAATGAGCAAGTTGCAAAAGTTCCATTATTGGGTGAACTGTCCCTTTAAATGCTTTAAATCGGGCTGTCAGTTTGTACATTCTCAGTGCAGGGATCGTCAGTAGCAAAAACTGATGAAGCAAACTGC
>NW_015647095.1:846348-849432 GCF_001515625.1 Sinocyclocheilus rhinocerous
TTTTTTTTTTTTTTTTAATATCCTGGTCATTCCTTTCCACATAATAGAAGTAAAAGGGGACTGGGGCTGTCCTGAAAAACTCCAAAATGACAACAACAAAAAAAAGTAGTCCATGCAACAAAAGTGGGCTATATTTCAAGTCTTCTGAAGACATACGATACATTTTGGTCACAGAAAGCTAAGCTGGTAACTAATGATAAGCTTCTCTTTACCCTTCCTTCCTTCCTTCCTTCTCCTTTTATGGTGTTTTTTTTTGTCATTTTGTAGCTTGAAAGCCCTTGTCCCTACTCACTCTCATTATATAGAAAAGAGTTGTCAGAATATTCTGGTTAAAATATGTTCAGGAATAAAAAAAATTGCAGTGTTAAGTATTATTTATATGCTATTATATTAATATTTTTAGTTAGCTTGATCTGAAAGTTTTAGTTAATTATGTGAATTTATCATTTTTATGAGTTCTTTTTTAATATTTCTATACAATATTTCTATATTTTATTTAGTTTAAATCATTTTAGGAACACTGCTGTTGTCAAGAAATGTTTAGTTCATTGTTTGTAAATTGCTTTAATGTATAAAAATAAAGTTAAAAAAAAAAACATTTTAGGACTTCAACATAAATGTATTTCTGTTAGTTGCCAAGGCAACATTTCTAATTTTCACTGAAGTTTTTCATCTAATATTTATATTTGATTTCAGCTTTATTTCAATTACTGAAAACTGTTTTTAATAGTTTTAGTTAACAATTACAACAGTAATTTTTTGTTCCACAAAAGAAAGAAACAGGATAAATGAGCAAGTTGCAAAACTTCCATTATTGGGTGAACTGTCCCTTTAAATGCTTTAAATCGGGCTGTCAGTTTGTACATTCTCAGTGCAGGGATCGTCAGTAGCAAAAACTGATGAAGCAAACTGCGGGAAGTAGGCCTTGTGCTCTGAAAGGGTTGAAGGCACTCTCCTGTCACATAATATCAACAAAAAATTCACAAGGATTGCCCATAGCGTGTTGAAATGACTGCCGACTAGCGGTGAGTTCTGGGGGGACGTTTCCTAGCTCCCGGACTGGGGGTGCCCCAGGTGGGCTGTTGCTTGCTGTCGCTTTGGGGGCGAGGTGAGCGAGGCAGTAGGGAGGGGGCAGACCCGGCGGGCCGTACGAAGAGCCGTGACTTCTCTCACTGTGGGCACAGGACAGATGATTGGGCTGAATGAAAGGGGCATGGCTGTAGGTGAAGCTGTGGCTATGCTGCGAGATGCTGACACACTGGCCGTGGCTGTACCCAGAGTGAGTGTAGCTGTGGCTGGAGTGGGCCTGACTGGCAGCAGAGCGGCTGTGGCTTTGATGACTCAGCTGACTGGGTGCTCTCTCACCCCTCCTTACGACCCACGCTCCCATTTCTGGTTCACTTCCCCCACAGCACGGTGCCTTATGGTCCTTCTCTCGAGGGGGGGGTCTCCGGCCTTTCCCAGCACTGGGGTTGGAGCCACTGCTTCTGCTACCTGTGGTGAGAGATAAATGTATTTGGACAAAAGTAGTATTATTTTCCCTCACAAAACCATATGCTAACCAGACTTGACAAGCAACGGCAGCCATTTTTTTCCATTTTACCCGAATTTCGAATTACAGCTGTGACAAGCACATCTAACATTTGGTTAGTTGCTTGATTTGTATTTCTGCAGCGTCAACCCACGCAAAATCTCATAAAAACCCAGCTTCTCATTTACACTACGTTTCAACTGTTTGAGGACAAATGAGTACCTTTATTTAGCAATGATGCATTAAATTGATCAAAAATGACAGTAGAAAGACTTTTACTTTGTTTTAAAAATGTTTAAAATAAATCCTGTACTTATGAACTTTCTATTTATCAGTGAATCGTGAAAAATAAGAAGAAGAAATTAGTGCTGTCAAACGATTAATCGCGATTAATCGGATCCAAAATAAACGTTTTTGTTTACATAATATATGTGTGTGTACTGTGTATTTTTATTATGTATATTTAGATACACACATGCATGTTTATATTTTAGAAAAATATGTTATATTTGTATATTAAATATATTTATATATAATATAAATATATACATGTAAATACATATATATAATGTAAATGTAAATATGGTATATATCAAAATATATATTGTATGAGTGTGTATTTATATATGCATAATAAATATACACAGTACACACACATATATTATGTAAACAAAAACTTTTATTCTGGATGCGATTAATCGCGATTAATCGTTTGACAGCACTAGAAGAAATGTTACGTGAGCACCAAATCAGCATATTAGAATGATTTCTGATGGATCATGTGACACTGAACATTGCAAATTTGCACTTTGTCATCACAGGAATAAATTACATTTCAAAATATATTAAAAAGAGAAAACAGTTCATTTTAATTGTGATATTCATACTATTTTTACTGTTTTTGATCAAAAAATTGCGTAAGAGACTTAAGAGACTTTTTGAAAAATCTTAACCAAACCACAACTTTAGAACGGTAGTGTAGCCTATATTAAACATCATAAACATCAAAGGACAGAATGATTGTGGAAGCTGACAAAGATCTAACAAATCCCTCATGTTGTGCAGCACCATTTTTGTTCTCAACTGGTCTTTTTGGTCTCATTAAAATAAAATGCAAAAATGTCCAAAATATTAACAAATATTCAGTATGTAATACTAAAAACAACCAAAACAAATTCCGCAATTCTGACAAGAAACACCATAAAAAAGCTGTCTGGAGAAGCATCATGGATGGTACATGTTTAGTTTTACGCTCTTCATCTGTGCTCTGATTGGCTGTAATGTCGCACCTGGTTAGGACGTGGTGTGAAGGTCAGCAATACCATGAGGATAATTAACATCAATACATCAACAGAAGCGATATGGTACGAATATGAACA
Source organism: Sinocyclocheilus rhinocerous (assembly GCF_001515625.1). Taxonomy (NCBI): domain Eukaryota; kingdom Metazoa; phylum Chordata; class Actinopteri; order Cypriniformes; family Cyprinidae; genus Sinocyclocheilus; species Sinocyclocheilus rhinocerous. The sequence continues at coordinate 849,259 of NW_015647095.1, forward strand.
TTTTGTGGTGGATATGCGTTTTAAAGGGGTCATATGATGCGATTTCAAGTTTTCCTTTCTCTTTGGAGTGTTACAAGCTGTTCGTGAATAGATAAGATCCCTAAAGTTGCAAAGACTAACCAAAGAGATATTCTTTTATTTGTTAAGACTCGTCCACACCCTCCTAAAACGCCT
>NW_015647095.1:849863-860287 GCF_001515625.1 Sinocyclocheilus rhinocerous
ATAAACGTTTTTGTTTACATAATATATGTGTGTGTACTGTGTATTTTTATTATGTATATTTAGATACACACATGCATGTTTATATTTTAGAAAAATATGTTATATTTGTATATTAAATATATTTATATATAATATAAATATATACATGTAAATACATATATATAATGTAAATGTAAATATGGTATATATCAAAATATATATTGTATGAGTGTGTATTTATATATGCATAATAAATATACACAGTACACACACATATATTATGTAAACAAAAACTTTTATTCTGGATGCGATTAATCGCGATTAATCGTTTGACAGCACTAGAAGAAATGTTACGTGAGCACCAAATCAGCATATTAGAATGATTTCTGATGGATCATGTGACACTGAAGATTGGATTAATGGCTAAAAATTCTACTTTGTCATCACAGGAATAAATTACATTTCAAAATATATTAAAAAGAGAAAACAGTTCATTTTAATTGTGATATTCATACTATTTTTACTGTTTTTGATCAAAAAATTGCGTAAGAGACTTTTCAAAAATGTTGAAAAATCTTAACCAAACCACAACTTTAGAACGGTAGTGTAGCCTATATTAAACATCAAAAATATACAAGGACAGAATGATTGTGGAAGCTGACAAAGATCTAACAAATCCCTCATGTTGTGCAGCACCATTTTTGTTCTCAACTGGTCTTTTTGGTCTCATTAAAATAAAATGCAAAAATGTCCAAAATATTAACAAATATTCAGTATGTAATACTAAAAACAACCAAAACAAATTCCGCAATTCTGACAAGAAACACCATAAAAAAGCTGTCTGGAGAAGCATCATGGATGGTACATGTTTAGTTTTACGCTCTTCATCTGTGCTCTGATTGGCTGTAATGTCGCACCTGGTTAGGACGTGGTGTGAAGGTCAGCAATACCATGAGGATAATTAACATCAATACATCAACAGAAGCGATATGGTACGAATATGAACATTTTGTGGTGGATATGCGTTTTAAAGGGGTCATATGATGCGATTTCAAGTTTTCCTTTCTCTTTGGAGTGTTACAAGCTGTTCGTGAATAGATAAGATCCCTAAAGTTGCAAAGACTAACCAAAGAGATATTCTTTTATTCGTTACGAATATGGTAAGGGGAGTAACATTTCCGTCACACGCTTGAGGTATTCGGCCAATCACAACGCACTGGATAGCTGGCCAATCAGAGCACACCTCGCTTTTCAGACCGATGAGCTTTGTAAAAATCGACGCGTTTCAGAAAGGCGGGGCATAGAGGAGATACAATAATGTACAGTATGTGGAAAATGTTTTTTTTTAACCTTAAACCGCATAAACACATTGCATTACACCAAATACACCAAATAATGTTCTTTTTAGCAACATCATATGACCCCTTTAACCAATGTCAGCATTGAGAGTAGGTCAGAATGACATGGATGGCCTACATTTTTGTGATAATACAGTTCTTGGGAATGCAATAAGCTTCAACTCACATCATACAGTATCATGGAAATATTCACTTGAACTTTTCCAAGTTGATTCAGACTGGCAAAAAGAGTAAGTGTATTGCATAACAACTTTTCAAAGGATGAGAATCAGTCAGATTCTCATGCACAATGAGAGTAAAACTGCACATGCCCACACAAGAAACACAAACAAACAACACAGCTGGGGAGTCAAAATTGGCACCCCAATGATTCATATGCCATATGATGACAAACCACTGGAATAACAAGATGTAAAGGAGAAAAGTTGGGGCGGGAGGACGTTTAAATGAGAGTGCTAATCTTACCGGTTACCCCTTGAATAGAAGAAAATTCCATCAGTCTATAGACGGCCAGCAAAAACAGAGGGAATATCAGAATTATGACATGTTGCCCAACCAGATCTTCCATCTCACACTCCCACACCGAATATAGCAACAAGCTCTTCAAAAAAACCCTGCACCCCAGTTTCTGTGATGCCACTATATGTTATGCTTCCGGAAGCGACCAAACTTGAGTATGTTGGATCGGAGTTAAAAAAGTAATTACGATCAATGACATTTGCATTATTACTGATTCACATACCCAAATCTGTATTAACTCCACCATGCACATTTATGCAAAGGGTGGCATAAGCAGTGTAAATTATTTAAAAGTCTGGCCATACCACATATATGGAATATCCAAGTGAATACAGCGACAATGATGATGCTCTGAAAATGGAATAATTGAAAAGAAAATAGTTGGCATTTGAGATCTTGATTTAGTCTTACTGTTAAACCAGATTTCATTATTTACTTTTTTTAATTCAATAAATAAAGTCATTTAATTTAAAGAAAAGATAATTGTAACACTCAATAAATGTAACAATGATAAAGATAAAAAATAAATTCTCAAATATATAAATAAATTTCAATATATATATATATATACTTATGTAAATAAAAGTAAAATGTTTTGAGAAAGTTACAGAAAAGGTCATTAATTTATTCTATTTTATGATTATGATTACTCTTTATTATTCATGTATTATATTATATATTATGCAATTTTATTTACAATTAATCAAATAATTATTCATCATTATATCTTCTTTAAATATGTTTGTATTGTTTTGGGCAATTTAGAAGCAATACAAAAAATATCAGAATTTTTCCTGTTTGTGTAGTATATCTTTAGGGTTTAATGTTTATTAAAATGTATTTGTCAAAACTTTGTCATGCATGCTGTTTGGTTACATATAGTCAGGTGTCAATATTAAAGTCTGTCCTAAATCTTTAACTCATAATATGTCTAGTACCTTGAATTAAATAACACCTCAATTATAATCATTCACATGATAGATCATTTTCATGTCCAGCAATGGTGTTACGAATGCAACATCAGCCTTTGTTAAACTTCTAGTTTAACTGTATCTGACTGATTAATTACTATGCATTTGATTTACATGAGTATCAACTGCTAATATGTCAAAATAGTTGATTTTTAAAACTTAATATTTTAAATACTTTCTGAATAAATGGACAAACTGAAAAGTGGTCTAATCATGCAAATATGTGCACATGATTTACTAGTCTTGTGTCAATGATGTCATTCTGGCTGGGTGCCGTGTTCATTCAGGTACTGAAAGCAAAACTCAGTCTGCATGAATATATTGTAGTACTGTACCTAATCATCCTTCATGCAGATTTACAACAAACCCACTGATGGTTTCCATTTTACTGTAGTAAATTCCATTTACAATACATTTGAGCAGTTAGTAACGTAATAGTTGTTACTTAACATCATTAGGCACACCTGAAACTGAAAGAAAAAGTCACACAGGAAGCTCACGGGATTGTGTGTGGGGACGAGCGTGGAAAGGGGTTTTCCCTTTTATCCATCAGTGCATCATTTACTGCGCTGTCTTACACACAAACAACACCCACCTTCGCTCTGTTGGCTGCCTGCACTGCCACTGTGAAAACTGTGGCAAGGGTCCGAGTATCCAGGAGGGAAGCCCGGTGGAGGAGTGGGGTAACCTGGGTAAGGGAAGGGCTGACCGCCGAGGGGCCAGGGGTTGGTTCCTGGTGGAGGAAGAGGAGCGAGACCATCCTGGTCAGAGCCCCCACCACTAGATCCCTCATTCAGATTGAGAGAAGCCATATCTGAAAACAGAAGAATTTCAATATCATTACAATTATCTATATTTCACGTCATTTTAATTGTAGTATTATTAATGATGGTTTATGACTCTAAGCACCAAATCTTTTACTTTAACCTTTAAGCCAGATCTTATCTTAATGTATTAAAGGTACACTAGTGTTCATAAGTTGGTGGGGTTGGTCATTTCTTTTCTTTTTTTGACAGAAATTAATACTCTTATTCAGCAAAGATACATTAAATTGATCAAAAGTGATAGTAAAGATATAATCACAGTTTTTAATGCTGATAATAATCAGAAATGTTTCAAAATCAGCATATTAGAATGATTTCCAAAGAATCATGCAACACTAAAAACTGGAGTAATGGCTGCTGAAAATTCAGCTTTGCCATTACATGAATAAATTACATTTCAAAATACATTAAAATTGAACACAGTTATTTTAAATTCTAATACTATTTCACAATATTACTATATTTTTGATCAAATAAATGTAGCCTTGGTGATATAAAAGTTAACAAGAGAATCTTTATCAACTGAAGAAGTGTGTGTTCACTGTACTTTGGCACAGGTCTCCAAAGGTGTAGTAGCACTGCTCCGAGAAGGTGATTTTATTGACTGTGTGTCTCAGGTAGCCGTGTTTCAACAAACTGCTGCCGTATTTTCTAGCATCCCGACGGTCCTTGAAGCCCTCCACCCGTGAGAACAACCAGTCGACAACATCAGCCCCTGGAACACAGAGATTGAGCAATGAGAAAAATAACACTGATTACATTGATTATACAAAACATCTACCAAAAACTAGATACTTGCAAAAAACAAGGCACAAGGAAAGTATCTCCCACCCAAAAAATTCAAACCACAGCAAAGAAAGGCACAAACCGATGACAGCGTTGGCTATAGTGATCTTTAACCACATTCGGTCTCTAATCTCCAGGCCTGAATCTGGTAGCTGCATGACTTTTACTATAGTTGCCATGTCTGTTTTTGACACTGAAAGGGGGAGGTCATCAAACTCTGTGAAATGAGAGAGAAATGACAGTGTTGAGCATCATAAATCTGCCATTCTATTAACAGATGATCTCTAGGACAGTGACTTGATTATATGATTATACCATAATGGGGGTATGGCCCAGAAAGTGCAGTAGTGTGTGAGATCCAGGCAGCAGGGTCGATGGGTCTCACCGGCTCAGCTGAGGACAGACAGATGGCAGAATTTAAGTACAATCCAATAAAACTGATCCAAAAAATGAACTGGATGAATGCAGCATGGGTCTTCATGTCTATAATTTAGCTGCTATAATGGCGGGCGGTAGGTACCTCTAGGGATGGTGAAGTAGCTTCTAGGAGAGGGGTCCCAACATTTCGCCACTGTTAGGCTTATTGGCCTGTAGAGGACAAATGAAACACAAAACCATGTTAAAGAGAGCATTCAGATTCACTGAAAATGTATCAATCAACTGAGGTGTAACATCCAATCTCACCCAGGTTTGGAGACAATCTCCCGTAGAATCCTGACAGCATCATCATTACTCATGTTCTCAAAGTTCACGTCATTGACCTGAGGAAATTATATTTCCATTAAACCTCCCATCATTTGATGCATTACATCAGATGAAGAGTTTTTTTAACTTGAAAATTGCTTACATTTCTTAACAATAGTCCCTATGTGTTTAAATGCAACTGTTGTGCAGAGTCAATATGGAATCATAATGAACTGTTATTGTATTATTTGTAGATGCTCCTCCACTATAAGTTTTTATATATATAAAAAAAATATATATATATATATATTCATATATGAGGAACTTATTTAAAGGACAGTACACCTAAAAAAATCTAAAACAATTGTATTATTATTTACTGACTTTAAATAGTAAAAAAATATAAATTAATAATTATTAATAAAATAATACATTTAATAAAATAAAATAATGGATAATAAAATTATTATAAATTAAAAAATAGTCAAATTACTACAAAACTCATATGAGTTAGTTTCTTCTATGGAACATAAAAGGTGAATGAAGAAAATCCTGGCCACTCTTTTCAATAAAAAAGGTGAATGGAAACTAGGTGTGACTTAGACGCTCCATAAAGGTATTATAAAAGTGGAACAAATGACTATATTCTGAAATCTGATAGCTTTGCGTGACAAACAGACCAAAATGTACGTCAACTTGTTCCTCACATAAAGCTATTATATAAAATAGTGAATTAAGTAATATGGACTTCTTTCATAGTGCATTGTTACTACAAATTGCATAAAAAAAGGATGAACAGCATGTCTCTTTTTATGTATAACAATAGAAATAAAATCAAATGAGTTTGGAACAAATTGGTGAGCAAATAATTACTATAAGGTGAATTAATTCTTCAAAAGAATGGCTTTAAACAAGCCACAGTTTCTTAGTCTACCAAACTGCCTGTTTGTTTACATATGTGACCCTGGACCACAAAACCAGTCATAAGTTTAAATTTTTTGAAATTGAGATCTATACATCATCTGAAAGCTGAATAAATAAGCATTGATGTATGGTTTGTTAGGATATGACAATATGTGGCCGAGATACAACTATTTGAAAATCTGGAATCTGAGGGTACAAAAAAATCTAAATATTGAGAAAATCGCCTTTAAAGTTGTCCAAATGAAGTTCTTAGCAATGCATATTACTAATCAAAAATTAAGTTTTAATATATTTACAGTAGGAAATTTACAAAATATTTTCATGGAACATGATCTTTACTTAATATCCGAATGGTTTTTGGCATAAAAGAAAAATCAATAATTTTGACCCATATAATGTATTTTTGGCTATTGCTACATATATACCCCAGCGACTTAAGACCAGGGTCCAGGGTCACATATGTGATGTTTTATGGTCACTTGGACATCATTCTGCAAAATTCACCTAATAACACAGGGTCATCTAACCATTATGGTTTCTAAATCAGATCACCAGGGTGAGGAAAATCCCTTTGTTATGTCAATAAATGACAAAAGACTTGAAAGCACCACTCTGTCCCTTGTTGGTCAATGACACCAAAAGGTCCTTTAGCAGGAAGGAAAGGGAGTGGAGCACAATAAGTCAACAACACAGGGAGGTGACCCAAACCTTGACAATTCCACAAGTGCATTTAGAAACTAAAAAGAGAAGAGACTTACAATAACAGGCCCGTTTCAGTTCTGTTCAAGGAATCATTGCAAGTGTAAATGATCTATTTAAATTTGACAATGTCGCAATGACATTGAGGATATAATCAAGATGATTTTCCTGGTGTTCACATTTAAGTGGTATTTACCTAATAGAATGACATAAGGGTGAGTAAATCATGACAGAATTTCCCTTTAAAGGAGTAGTTCACTTCAGAACAGAACAGAACAGTTGATGAGCACCATTGCCTTCCACAGTATTTTTTTTCCTACTATGGAAGTCAATGGTGCTCATCAACTGTTCGGATACCAACATTTTTCAAAAATATCTTTGTTTGTGTTCAACAGAAGAAGGAAACTCATACAGGTTTGAAACAAGTGGAAGGTGAGTAAATGATGACAGAATTTTCATTCTGGAAGTGAACTACTCTTTTAAGTAACATTGTGGATCCTGGTAATTATTTGGAAGCATATTTTATTATTTTTAATTTTCCTAAAAGTGCATTAGACCAGTGTCTAGGTCCCTCTTGAAAGTGGTTTCAGACTGCTGATCATTTCACCTGTAACAGCATGTCTCCAGGCTCAATCCTGCCGTCAGCCGCCACCGCTCCACCTTTCATAATAGAGCCAATATAGATGCCTCCGTCTCCTCTGTCATTACTCTGACCCACTATACTGATACCCAAGAAGTTGTACTTCTCTGTGAGAAAGAGAGATAAGGCTGTGAACTTCCAATGATGTGTTCATCTATATTTAGAGCACACTAGACCTTGAAATACAGGAGGTTCGGTTTATTAAGCAGGTGGAGTGAAAAGATAAGAGATAAGAGGGAGGAGGCACAGGGATGGATGATGGGAAAAAGAAAGGAGTGATCTAGTGAATAAGTTCTTACCCATATTGAGAGTGACAGTGATAATGTTGAGGCTCATTGTGGAGTCTGTAATACTACTGAAGGATGAGGACTGTCAAAAGAACGTATAAAAGATTAGTACAGATCAAACACAAATGTGTAGAGATGTGTACTTTTTCCTCCACATTCTCACCCTGTCCATTTTGGTGACTTTCTGCCTCCGTCGTCGGCGTTTGTGTCTACGCATGAGGTGTGATGAAGAGCTCTGCTCGGTTGAACTGCTAAGTCTGTGTCTTCAGTAAAATGAGAGGTCACAGCAGAGATTAACGCTACACTAATGAAGCAGCATGTTATTATGAAACTATAAGTGCACTATTTTAGTGGCCAAGCATGATCTCCAATATGAGTTCAGTTTTGAGGTCAATTCAAGTTTGGTTCTTAATTAAAAACTAGTGTTAGTATTCATTTTGACAATAACTGTTTTATTCTGACTGGCACTAAAGCATTCACACACAAAAAATCTAAAAAGGTTGTACAAAATACCAAAATTTACAGAATGATTATTGCTAAGAGTGTCATTCTAAGGCTGTGGAAATCAGACACTGTTCCCCCGTTTAAGACCTCTGGGGCCGGTTGCATAAAAGGTTTAGACTAGTCTTAAAAGTAAGTCATCTAATTATTTTTTTTAAGACTGGTCAAAATTGTAAAAATTCGGTTACATAAAATGAAATTTTGTTGAATCAAAAATACCAGTCTAATTACCCCTTGGTTAACTGCTAGTTGGTCAAACTAGTTCTTAAGATACTGTCTTAACATAGAGGCTGAGTTTATGCAACTGGCCCCTGGTTGACCTATCTTACTGGAATATTGCACATGTAATGAGTCCGGTAATCTTGACAAGTTTTACAGTATATGGCAACAATGAATTTGTAGTAAAAATGCACTATAAAAGAAATCCATATTACTTAATTCACTATTTTATATAATAGCTTTATGTGAGGATCAAGTTGCTGTTGACTTACATTTTGGTCTGTTAGTCACACAATATATTGGCATCATAACTGTTACAGCTTGATATTAGAGATCTATTTTTTATTTATTTGATAATAGAGGTTTTTAGATTACTTTGCGATCATTAACATTTAATAAAACCTTTCAATTTTTTTTTTAGATTTTTTAAATACAGTACATTATGATGTAGTGGTACCTAAAATAATGATTAATGATTTTAGTTTTTATTTGAATTTTTTCAATTTTATCAGGACAAAATAGGAGAGCATTTTAATTTTAATCATGAATGCATGAACTATGGGAAAGATTAAACATGAATTCAAATTTAATTTTAATTCAAAATTTTAATTCTTTGGCCAGCTTTACAAATTAAATTAGAGTGAAATGTTGTCATGCCAGTGGGCAAATAAGTACAGTCATTGTTTGAAAGAAAATGAATCCTGCACTCTGAGCCAAACAAATTTACATTTCATTGTTCCAGGGAAATGAAACATTGAGTAATGTCTGACCTGTGGGCATCCTCATCCTCCTCGCTGTCGATAAAAGAGCTGGATTCCAGCTCACTGCTCATCACTGATGCGCTGTCAAAGTCAACAGCTGAGTCACGATTCACCCGCTCTGATTTCGAGTGACCATTCACGCGAGGGACTGAGACAAAACAAAAAAGACAGTTTAAAAGGAGGAAAAACAACACTTCAAAGTCAGAATACAGTACATAATTCTGGGAAAGGCATAATAGCCCTGAATGACAAATTTGATAAACAGTAAAGTGTTTTCTTGATAATGAAATTATAAGCACAGTCTTTTGTTTAAACGGAATTGAACCCTGGTCCATTTAAAAGCTTCAAACAATCTACAGAGGAAAGTGTGCAGTCATAATACTCAAATGGGCTTTATGCTGAAGAACTGAGGGTTTATGAAGTTACCATCACATCAGTCAAAAAACATGCTGGGGTATACATACAGAGACAAGGACGAAGCTGCGTCTCTGGGTGGCATTGGATGTGCTGAAATGGTCTGACCAAACAATAAGAGCGATGTGGACCCCGAGAGCGACCGAAACATTCCAGTACTGCAGGAGTGCCCATTTCAGACCACTACCTCCCACATAGCCACTCATATGCACAAATCAATCACAGCTATTTTAGCCAACCATATTTGACTCTTCACACAGACAGAGGAAGCTCTATCATTCCTCTGCCATGTGTGAGTTCACAGGACAACAGTATCACCTCAACGAACAAGGGTACAAGCAGAGGCCTGCGGCGAGATGAGCTGCATGCCTGCAGCCTATCAGTAGCCCTCTTTTTCAGAAAGGATGGTCCACAGGTGGGTAATGCATTTATAGCCTCTCCAGAGTCCCTTTAGGCTCACTTTAGTATGCTTTAGATGTCAGGAAAGAGAGATAACAGAAGATGAAGATGAATTCGCTCAAGATGTGGGCACCAAAACAAATCTCTGGAAATGTTCCCTCTATATCTGACTTCAGGAGATGACCTTATGCCTGTGAAGCGCAATATTAATGTAAGTGACCAGTATATTCATACTAAAATCAAAACAGGCTATAAAAAGACTAAAATGCTTTTTTATAAAAAGCCTAAATCCTTTTAAATTTGCTGAACTATTTCTAATGTTTGCTAGTCCAGTTAATTCACCCACAAAAGTGAGTGAAATAAGACTACTGATCAAGAGATTATTATAAATCTTAAGTAGATTTTTTTATATGGTAAGTAGAATATACTTATAGACACAGGATTTTATATATATATATA
>NW_015647095.1:860334-867834 GCF_001515625.1 Sinocyclocheilus rhinocerous
AAAAAAAAAATATATATATATATATATATATATATATATATATATATATATTACAACTCATAATATTTGTATTTTATCTATAACTTTACTGAATGTATTTTACTTTATCAGTAATTCATTCCAACTACGTATAAAAACTGTATTTGTATCAACATACAACAGAGATTTTAACAACATAACTCTTTTTTTTCTTTGCATACAACACTAGTTAAAATTAATTATAGGGGGTGGTGTACAAAAAGTATAAGAAATCCTTACATTAAGATAAATTGCATGATTTTATCATAAAACTTAAATATCTACACAAAATACTCTTGTTATCAGAGAGATGCATTTGTCTTACCTCCTCTGCTGCACAGTTTTCATTACAGTGCTGCACCTCTCATTAGCTCAGATCATGTCTCATTTCAAGGGCTCAATGAAACGTAACCTCCTTCACGTGGGAACTCGACTGTCTATCAAATATGCCCCCGCATCAGTTTCCACTTTAACAGCACAGGAGTGTGTAAGACAATGAACAAGCTCTGACTGAGGGTGCAGTCTACGCTACTCACATATAAGCCTCTGGGCAATGCTGCCACTGATAACTGATGACTTTAACACCGGTAAAGCTGTGCACAAAGAAAAACTGTCATTTTGTTGTGCATTCACGATGACAGTAAAACACCACACAACGATAAATTCACGAAATCTTGCTTAACCTAAAGACGAGCCAAACCCAAAACAAATTAACACCTACATGTAACCCAAACAGCAAAATGGAAACTGAATATCGGTGGCTCAGCATGGTTAACAGATAAGTGCCTGAGGCTAGAAAAGAGATCTCCTCTCTCACTCCTTCTGCCCCTACGGCACACACCTGTCCTTAATAAGCAAACACATATTTTTCATCCAATCACACCCAGCGGTGGTCAGCACTGGGACAACCTTGACAAATCACCCTCTGACTCCAAAGGATTGACAGAAAGTGAGTGCAAAAGCCATCTGAATTTTGCATTTGTTGCTGTTGTAATGAAAAGGTGAATCTGCTTTTCTAAACAAAGAACTAAACAAAACTTTATTACAAAATTACAGTGCTGCACCTCTCATTAGCTTGCAACATTTCAAGGGCTCAATGAAACGTAACCTCCTTCACGTGGGAACTCGACTGTCTATCAAATATGCCCCCGCATCAGTTTCCACTTTAACAGCACAGGAGTGTGTAAGACAATGAACAAGCTCTGACTGAGGGTGCAGTCTACGCTACTCACATATAAGCCTCTGGGCAATGCTGCCACTGATAACTGATGACTTTAACACCGGTAAAGCTGTGCACAAAGAAAAACTGTCATTTTGTTGTGCATTCACGATGACAGTAAAACACCACACAACGATAAATTCACGAAATCTTGCTTAACCTAAAGACGAGCCAAACCCAAAACAAATTAACACCTACATGTAACCCAAACAGCAAAATGGAAACTGAATATCGGTGGCTCAGCATGGTTAACAGATAAGTGCCTGAGGCTAGAAAAGAGATCTCCTCTCTCACTCCTTCTGCCCCTACGGCACACACCTGTCCTTAATAAGCAAACACATATTTTTCATCCAATCACACCCAGCGGTGGTCAGCACTGGGACAACCTTGACAAATCACCCTCTGACTCCAAAGGATTGACAGAAAGTGAGTGCAAAAGCCATCTGAATTTTGCATTTGTTGCTGTTGTAATGAAAAGGTGAATCTGCTTTTCTAAACAAAGAACTAAACAAAACTTTATTACAAATTAAACTAAAATCAAATCAATAGTGAAACATAATTAGATCTGTCATTATCAGAGAAAATAATTTGTGAATTTGTATATATCAAATAATAATAATAACAATTATATATGTGACCCTGGATCACAAAACCAGTCATAAGGGTCCATTTTTTGAAATTGAGATGTATGGTTTGTTAGGTAAATACATGCATGTGTGTGTTATTAATATATATTTTAAAACATTAATCATCAGAAAACATAAGTGTTAGTCTTTACAATGACTGAATGCTCTATCATGATAACTTTCTGGGCTTAACAGCTCTACTATGCATGACTATTTTTGGAGAAGAAAAGGGGAGCTGACCTGGCTTCTGATTTCTGATTTCTCACACGCTCTACATCCAAAACCTCCAGAGACACACCGCACAGATACACGACTGCTCCAGACATACACATGCTAAATGAATAGATGCTTTCCTTCAAAGACAGACTCAAAAAACCCAAGTACAGTGTGGATCACAACCATTAAACCAAGTGTTGGGGAGCAACTAACTGAAAGTACTGACACTACAGAAGCACTCCATGGGGTCTGATGTCTATAACAGACAGTCGGAAACACAGAGTTTCAACGAATATCCATAAATCATCAGTATCTTCAGCAAGCACACGAACACACACGCAAACACCTCCATCTGTCTCTTGTGTCTGACGGTGTCGCTGCTAATGAAGCTGCACTAATTAATGCGCTTGGCACTAATGAGGTGCAAACAGCAGGAGAAATAGAGAGGAAGAGCATAAAATGATTCCAGTGGACAGAACTGGAGAAACAGCGGGGCTTCCACAAATACGTACATCAGATAGTATGAGAAGGAAGCAACCCTGTACTTTCCTATACAGTAAGAGGCTGAGGAAATACAACTTTGATAATCAGCTTCAGCAATGTAGACATTCTAGACATAGCTGGGACTTTCTCAATCACCTTAAATTCTATTGACAACACACACACCTTTAATCTTTTCTCATTGCAGGCAAAAGAACCTATAAGGAGCCAAGAACATTCTTTGTTGATGACAGAATATTTTTCCCTGCAAAAGGAAGCTTTTATGCTTCCAAGTGGCCTCTCTTTACCCAGAGCTCAAGTCAGCATGCACACCAACAAAAATAAACTTTCTGTACTAGTTTAAAACAAGCAAACTTCCAGCAAACAACCACAGAATGGGGACATGCTGGGGGGGGGGAAATCAACTACATCCTGCAACACCCTGTAACAAATTTTAGAGTTTTGAAAGTGTTTGAAAGTTGAAGTGTTAACGTGAAAGGCGTATTTGAGGAAAATTATGTCATTATTTATTCACTTTTTGGGAAAACTGTCATACACTACCATTCAAAGGTTTTTTTAAAGAACAAGATCTTATTCAGCAAGGAATCATTAAACTGATCAAACGGGACAGTAAAGACATCAAATGTTGCACTAGATTTCTATTTCACATAAATGCTGTTCTTTTAAACTATTTATTCAACGAATTCTGAAAAAAAAGTATCACATTACAAATCACATCACAAAATGTCTGTTTTTAACACTGATAATAAGAAATATTTTTTGAGCACCAAACCAACAAAACAATAATTATGAATGATTTCTGAAGGGTCATGTGACACTGAAGTCTGGAGTAATTATGCTGAACATTTAGCTAATAATAATAAAAGTTTCATAATATAATTTCTTACTGCATTTTCAAATAAATGCAGCCTTGATGAGCATAAGATACTTAAAAATCATTTAAAAAATTTTACCAAACCAAAACTTTTGAACTGTGGTGTAGATGTGAAAAAAATAAACACAGAACTCACTTTACATTGAATTTTTAATAAATATAAAAAATACATTCATTTGTTGGTGTTTTTTTAATGCTATGAGGATGCTGTTTTTAGCCTGTCCCCACCTCTGAATTATTTCTGTATTAACAAAAATGCATATTTTCCATGCAAACTCTTTCTTCTGTAAAGGGTTATGTGTCGACCCTGTTACCATTATACTTTTGCCTTTTAAATTAATAATTTAATTAACTCCATAAAGAAAACAAAATGTCATCACCCTTTTAGGAAAGTGTTTTCCTTAAGAAGTTAAACCCTTTTTTAAATATATTTATCTTATGTTTTGTTAAAAACAATTTCATATAACTATTTCATTTAATTGTTTTTTTTTATTTGCACTACTAAACTCACCTTACAAAACAAATAGAAACACGTTTTGTAATGGCCCATCTATAAATATTGTTACCTTAGCAGTAGCTGTCCTAAAACAACATTACATTTACCAACTAAAAAGCTGTTTTTTTGTTGTTGTTTTTTTGTCTCACGTGTCTGTGCTTGGAATATTTCATTCTCCCGCCAGACACTCATCGCCTGGGGAAAACACCTGGGGCAAGAACTCTCTTTACAAATAATGTCATATGTGTCATATGTTTCCTGATCCCTGGCACATGATATGTGATGTGTGTATAGTGTGAGAGCAGGTCTGTTTTGCTGAGTATTGTTCAAAGTCACTCACTTTCTCGTGCCCTCCTGTGAGCTCGCTCCCTCTCCCGCTCTCTCCGCTGGCTCTGGAGAGACTCTGTGTCCAATCCATCCCGACTGCTCACCGCATTGGCACTAGTACACACATACACACACACAAAAAGAGAGAGGTCTTTATTATATAGTCTCAAAACCATCTCTATTATGCCGAGTCATAATACACTTGGCCACAAAAGTAGAGAAATTGTTCTGGGAAATCTTCTGAAATTATGATTACCTACATTCAATTTCATCGCCAACAGATATTTCATTGTTTAGGAGTATATGATTTACAGCCAAGCATTTTCAGCAGCTGTCACTAGTTATTCAAAGCTGAGAATGTATGGTAAAAAGTGTTTAGGACCATCCGAGATGAACTGCGGCCCAGGAGTTTCAAATCCTGCAGGGCTGCAGTTGGGCCCCAGAAGAGCAGGTTGGGGGTAAATGGGGCCGTGATGCAGTGCGGGAATGAATAAGTGTATGCGGATATGCCAAAGGCTAGTTATTCTAGCAGAGTGGTTAGAATGCTCAGGGCAGAAAAGAAACATGAGGTTGGTGAGAACAGCTCGCTGTGACACATGCAAAGATGCTCACACATGAATGATAACACATGAGAAAAAAAGCATTCAAAAAAGCACAAGTCATTTTCGCATGGGTCCTCTGGAAGAAAAAAAACGATAAAACAAGTTAGCATAATGGCTGTGAGACTGAGAAAGTATGTATGTATTTTAGCATAAGAACATGCATCCAGGATCATTGGTTCAATTTCCAGGAATGCATAAATGCAATCTTGAATGCAATGTAAGTCACTTTGGACAAAAGCATAAATACATATAAATATAAATGACTACCACACTATTACTACCTACAGGAAAGAGGCAGTACACATTTAGTAGAGATTTTATTTGCATATTATTACCGTTACCTGTTTTGCATAATTATTATTATTATTATTTTTACTTTATTTTTTCTTTCATATCCCTTCAAGGTTTTTTCCAGAAAATAAATTTACAGATATCGATTCACGCATTTAAATTATAATTTCACTTGAAAGCAGTGTATAACAACTGACATGTATTCACATCTTAAAGGGGTCTTATTATGTTCTTTTACAACGTCTTGATTTTGTTTTGGGGGGTGTACTAGAACAGGCTCTCATACTAGGTTGTTCGAAAAACACATTATTTTTCACATATTTTACATTATTACAACACCTCTCTCCCCAGTTTGGCATGAACGGCTCGAATAGTTCCTGTATTAAATGAAGGCCCGCCTTCTGAAATACGAAATGTGCTGTGATTGGTTAGCTGGGCCAGTGTGTGTTGTGATTGGCAGCACCCGGCGCCTGGTCGGGAAATGTCACGCCCCTTACCAAAGCCGCCTGCGAGCTTCAGTGTAATTATTGCGTCAATATCAAATCAATTTGAGCGCGATTTAAACCGGGATGATCGTAACTACTCTAAGTTCGTCTGCCTTGGGAAAACTAGCACGTCTCCGACATAGTGATAACACTCGTTGCCTTCTCTAGTGCAGCTCAACCAGGTCTCATCCCATTCGTCGATATTTGTGATATAACAAATCCCGGAAAATATGCGTTGTAGTCCAAACGAGTCGTTCGTTGTAGTTTTTGAAAAGTGATTTCTGTTAAATAAAATATCTCCTTTTGCAATGGACTTTGAGCTTTGTAACTTTGCAGATCTTTTTTATGCTCAAACAGCAACATTACAGACTAACTAAAGTTGAAAAAGTGAAAAAGCATAATAGGACCCCTTTAAGAATTCACAAATCCTTATCTTTGAGTTTTGCCATTTTTCTCTGTATTTCAAATCTGTTTCTATAATATATTAGCCCAAAGAGAACAAATATACAGAATAAAGTTATATAGTTACACTATAAGGCTTGTGAATATCCACTGAGCTCTGCAAAAAATCTATTTAAACCGGCTCATGGATAAGAAAGTTGAAAAACCTTTGTAATGTTAGGACACTATTTAGGGGAAAATATCTTAAACAAAACAAACAGATAATGCTTGAATGATTTTGAGCCAGAAAATTGTATCTTCCCAAAATTTACTTGCATCCACATACCAAAAAGGAAAGTCCCACCCCTCAAGCACAATTAGCGCAAACACAACGCAGTGTGCTAATGTCTCTCTCTGCTGGATAGAGCCTGCTACTTCAGCAGTATGGTGATAATTTACCTAAAGTACATCAATTAATACACCAGTATCCATGCATTAAATCAACGGTTAAGACAGAATTCTGTGACACAGGTCTGTGTTGAGACCAAACTGGAGGGAGAAACAAAGCTAAATGAAAATAATAAAAAAGCTTCTAATGGCAAAGGTGGCACAGAGGCGCTTCTGTAGTGCCATTTAGGTCTAGACTCTAGAGTGTTTAATGCTGCTTAGACACGGCAACTTACACAGCAATTAAAACTGAACGCAGAACAGGCATAATTTAGTCTGGCTTTGTGTTTTTACACTGAATTTTGAGCAGGCACTGAGCAGTCTTAAGCTGTGTAAAGATACCTTTATATAATCATGCATAATTAGGACAGCAAAATACAAATTCTTGTGTAATTTTAAAACAAGAGAGAAATCACTATTTGTTTAGTTGCTGAAAAAATGGCCTACAAATAACGTCCCAAAATGAACAAAATTCTGAAATACAAAATACACATAAAATACATTTTATCATACAATGGTATTAAATACCAACTGATGCATTTATTGCACAGTTCTTGTACTCTGTGAATATATGTTGTATAGCAGACGGACGGTTTAGTCCTGGGGGGAGACCGAGGCAGCTGTGTCACCCTGCAGAGCCCACGGGGCAACGGAGACGGGTGCTTTTAATGTCCACTAATCCGGATTAGCTGCTCAAGGGACAGTCGAAAACATACTCTCCTCACCCTACCAAATGTATTCAGCAGGACCAATAAATAATGCACAGCACACAAAGAGCAGGCAGAGGATAACATTTGGTTACTTACTAATGCTTACAGTGAAGCTTTTATCATGGAAATGAGGGAGATTTCTTGTGGGAGAAACATTCATATTAATTTCAAGCAAAATTGGCTGGTAGGCTGTTGGAGAGACACCGGGGAAAAGGACAGGAGAAAGGAAGCGTTCTGTGGTTCACCTTCACATGTTCTGGCACTAGATGGCACTAGACACTTTGGAAAACAAGTGGTGAGAATTCTT
>NW_015647095.1:869104-881720 GCF_001515625.1 Sinocyclocheilus rhinocerous
AAAAATGGTTTTAATTCAGTTATTTCTATCTTTTGCTGTAGTGTGTCAGTAGGAAATATCAGTTTACATTTTCAAACATTTATTTTGCCATTAATTGTAATAATCAAGTGAGGTTTTTGTTTGCACAAGGAGTCTGACAAAAGCCAGTGCGCCACACAGAGATCTCATCATCATCATCCAGTCTGTCTGGAGTGACATGAAGAAACAGAACAAACTGAGACAGACTAAATCCAGAAGAACTGTGGCAACGTCTCCAAGATGCTTCAAGAGACCTACCTGCAAAGCTACAGTACTGTTAAAAGTTTTAGGCACTTGTGTAAAAATGCTGTAAAATGAGGATGCTGTCAAAAATAATGTCATAAATAGATTTTCTGTATCAATTAACTTCTATTAACTAAATAAAAAAAAACATTTGGTGTGACTATCCTTTGCGTTTAAAGCAGCTTTTGCCCTAGGTGCACTTGCTCATAGTTTTTAAGGTAGCTTTGAAGGTAGGTCTCTTGAAGCATCTTGGAGACGTTGTATTAATCATACTGACCCCACACTTTTGAACAATGGTGTATGTTAGAAAACTTTTAAGATGTGTACATGGGTCTCATGCATATTCAAAGGGTTATAAAATACATGAAAACAACATGAAGAACTTGACCCTCCGACTTAAATTTATAGATTACATTATCTTTATTTGTCATACATCCAGTTATAATGGGTAAGTGTCCTTCACTGACTTCACTGGTTTACTACGGGCCTAAAAAGTGAGTAATAAATGTCAGACAAATTATTTGCATGGCATTACTCACTGGAAAGAGGGGGGTCTGGAATCTCCAATCCCTCCAGTTCGCTCCAAGGGCGGCGGCAGCTCTTTGTGGCTCTCTGTGCACTGAGATCCCCCATCCGAGTGTGTGCCTTCAGCCAACACCAACTACAGCCAAACACACACACACACACATACAATTACCTACAAAGGCTTCAGGAAGAAACTCTCCAGACTAACTACTAGCCCTGCATAAATAAGTAGACCAGCAGAAGGAAGAGAAGAGAGTGTATTTGTTTGAGCAGACAGGAGTGTGAAACTTGGACCCTTTAAGGCAAGTCAGTTCACTTGGCAGGCTTCGCGATAAAAGCCCTGGGCCGCTATTTCAACATATTTCAAATCAGCAATAAAATATGACCACAATGGTGTAATTATTGATGCATACTTTGCTCAAATCACACAAAAAATCAGGTTGGTCCAGTTAAATTTCATGCAATAGAATAGCAAATATTTCTATGAGCAGTTCGACTCCTCTACCTCATTCTATCAGAGACAAAAAACGGGCCTTATGATGTGGTTAAGTGCTTTCACGATCCAAATAATGGGCGGTAGATGCGGATACCTGAGGATATAACTCTAAACACTGTTGTTCATATTCTCTACACAAACCAATGATAAAACCTTGAAGTAAGGCAGAAATTGAATGCACTATGTTAAAGCAGTGATCATGTTATGGTATACTGAAGGTCTCCGTGTTTGGACAGCAGGCAGTGAAGCACATATTTTAAGTGCAGCCCAGCTCAATGTCATGTAACTCAGCATGTCTGTGCAGCTCTCTGCAGCTGGAGGCTCGCTGGAGTCCACTAACCTGTATTTTACACCTCACATCAACTCTACACAACACTATGGGTATAACACCTGCTTGTAGGAGTGTAGATGTGTATTTTAGAGGCAATTATCAGATTCATTATTATGCTTTGCTTTTGCTGCCACTATCATGTGTAAATATTTAAACAGTCCTGTATTTATATGACGTTTACTCATACAAATTAGGTCACAGAGTTTAATTCAGATTGCCGTCCATTTTACTTCTGTAATGTGACATGAAACAGGACATATTCAACGACAAAAATGTCAGAGCGGACTTGATTTTATCCATCGGGTAGTGATTAGATCTTGAAAAGTGGTTTATACTGTAATTGTTAAATAATTACAAGGCTTTCGTGTCATCACACAAAACGGAAAGTTTCAGAGGCAGAGCAGGTTTAACATTTTAATCAAAGATTATAAGTATAAACATCATTTGTATAAACAACATTCACTGTTTACAATTAAACCAGGAGTGTGTATTAAGAATGCTGGTTTTCTGGTTTTAACTGGTTTAAGATGGTCTCCCAGCCTAACCAAGCTGGTTGGCCAACTGAAAAACGGCTGAATGTTTTTAATTCACTAAAAGGAGCTGGTTCATAAGAGTCATTGAGGAATCAGACTACACTGGTCACGCTGTATTGATTTGTTCACTAAAAAGAATCAGACTACACTGGTCACGCTGTATTGATTTGTTCACTAAAAAGAACCAGCTCATAAGAGTCATTTGTTCAGGAACTGGACTACACTGGTCGTGCTGTATTGGTTTATTCACTTAAAAGAAATAGTCCATTAGAGTCACTTGTTCAAGAATCGGACTACACTGGTCGCGCTGTATTTGTTTGATTCACTAAAATAAACCAGTTCATAAGAGACATTCGTTCAATAAACAGAACATTATTTGCGCTTTATTGGTTTATTCACTAAAAAGAACTACTTCACAAGAGTCACTTGTTCAGGAATCGGACTACACTGGTCGTGATGTATTTGTTTGATTCACTAAAATGAACCAGTTCATAAGAGACATTCGTTCAATAATCGGTTTACATTAGTTGTGCTTTATTGGTTTATTCACTAAAAAAAAAACTAGTTCACAAGAGTCACTTGTTCGTAATCGGACTACACTGGTAGCGCTGCATTTGTTTGTTTTACTAAAAAGAGGTGGTTCATCATAGTTGTCATTTGTTCAGGAATCAGACTACACTGGCCCCATTCTATTTCTCTGATTCACTAAAAAGAACCGGTTCATAAGAATCATTAATTCAGGAATTTATTATCTGTGTTTGTTCCTCTAAAACTAGCCAACAGACTGGCCTGAGAGGCCATCACATAAGCTTAGGCTGTTTTAAGCTGGAGTTTTTTCAGCAGGGTTGATAGTCTGATATTTCATAATGTCACAATCTGTCCAATACAGAGAGGAGGGCACCGTCTGTCTCACTTACCCAAGACACCACTCTGCCGTTGAAGCAGGGCAGCTTGGCGTTATCATCAGAGATTTCTTCTTTGACGACTCTGCGGGAAAGAACACAAACCGTTAGGGACTCTGTGAGACCAGCACCCAGGATTGTACACCAGTGTTCCCATCTATTTGCAAAAGCTGAGGCATACTGAAAGCATGTCACGCTCAAACAGCGGAATTTTCCACTTAGCTCTCAACTGCTGGCTGCTCATGATGAGAATGCTGAACGCCCCTGTTGACCGACTACTCTGTTGAAAACTACTCCGTTTTACAACGGGCCTCATTAGTACCTCATGCACATTCCAGATTACCTACTAAAACTGCTGCTGCTGCACTGATACAGTGGCTTAGTATAAATGTAGATCTAATGTTTCTCTAAGTGTGTGAGCGTTTATGAGTATTGAGGGTCTGTACATATATACATTCAAGTGTGGGTACATTTATATGTGTGAAAGGTACAGTAAGGGTGTCAGGGCACAGGAGGTTATTAATAGAGTGAGTGAGTGTGTTAGCGGAGTGTCCATCCCAGGCTGTAAATTCCCTACATAAATACTACACAGTTACCCTTTAACCCTCCCAGTCGAGGTTCAGCAGTCACGCACCTGCTGGTCTCCTGTCACTGTGCACAGGCCTAGTCCATACACACACATACAAACCACATGAGACTGGCAAAATCCCTTAAAGGGGTCATATGACGTTGCTAAAAAGAACATTATTTTGTGTATTTGGTGTAATGAAATGTGTTTATGCGGTTTAAGGTTAAAAAAACATTATTTTCCACATACTGCACGTTATTGTTTCTCCTCTATGCCCCGCCTTGCTTTCACAACAAAACACAGCGTCTCCATGACATTGTGGCGGCGGCAGCAACAGTACTACAGCGAGAATCAAAGTTACGCCTTCTTTCTTTGAGTAAACATTAGGGCGGTGTTATGCAAATCTTCCCACACAGTGACGTAGTCTTAACTTTTATAAAGAATATCTCTTTGGGTTATCTCTTATCTATTCACGAACAGCTTGTAACACTCCAAAGAGAAAGGAAAACTTGAAATCGCATCATATGACCCCTTTAAGGCTTCATTCACAGCCTGACAAAACAGGGTTACTGGGGATGCACAATATATCTGTGACCGTACTGTTAACATCAGATCATTTAGATTTCAACTGATGGTATAACAAATCAGGAAAAAATTTGTGTCATTTTAAAAGGCTTTTTTTTTTTTTTTTTACATATTACCTTATTTTACATATATATCTAATAACTGACCAAATAAAATTATTAAATAGAACATATTTGCATATGAACAAACACTAAAATTACACTGATTTCTCCCAAGCCAACAAGTACAACATATACAGTAACCACTTGCTGTTAAGTAAGTGAGTCTTAAATTGTGTGTTCACCAACCACTCTGACTGATATAATTGTCATTGATTCATTAAAAAGTATGGCTCTTAAGAGTCATTGCGAATCAGACTACATTACTGTATTTCTGTATTTCTGATTCACTAATTCAGAAGACTCTTTCTCAGGTTTCAGACTACATTGGTTGCATTGTATTTATTTAAATCCCTAAAAAGAACCACTTTATAAGAGTCATTTGTTTGGGAATCTATCTACACTGGCCATGCTGCATGTTGATGATTCACTAAAAAAGTACGATGGTACTACAATGGTTATGCTGCTTTTGTTTGATTTGCTAAAAAGAACCGGTTCATTAGATGAGTCAGGCTATACTGGTTGCTCTGTATTTATTTGATTCACTAAAAAGAACTGGTTCATGAGAGAAATTGTTTGGGAATCTAACTATACCGGTTGTGCTGTATGTTTCTGATTCACTTAAAAGAGATAGTTCTTAAAGAGACATTAGTTCAAGAATTGTACTACACTGTGCTGTTTTTGTTTAATTCACAAAATAAAAAAATTAGCCATTTTGTTTATCAGTCGTTTGTTTGGGAATCGGACAACACTGGTCAAGTTGGATATGAACCTGTATATTTCCTCTGTTCCCAACCTAGTTTTCAGAAAGATCCCAAAGCTTAGCACCTACAATCAAAAGTGACGGATCAACATGAATTCAAACATTTCTCCAATTCTTCAAATATGTCAACAATTGTCTCAAGAAACGTCTGAGAAAGGTTACAAAGTTCACATCTAAGGCATGACAGTGTGCAACTGATGTCATAGATTATTAAAGGAACAATGCCTTCAAGTAGTGTAACCACAGATCTTATTTTAATCATAAATCGAACACAGCCACTCTAAAAACCCATTAGAAGTTCCTGAGGGAACACATGGCTAATTAGCCCTCCAGGTTTGCCTACATCAAACCTGCTCTTTGCAGCATCCTCCTCTCTGTTTTTTGTCACTACTTCATCCATGAACTAATTTTTTTACAATTTTAAACCTTTGTTAACTTCTTGTGTTACTGTCTCTTTAAGATGAACTGCCTGTGTTGCAGAATTCCTCCAAATCCCCACTGGATTAAAGTATCTGCTAAATGAATAAATAACAAATAGATTTAATATCACAAATCATATTTTGACCATATCAAAAATCAATATTGTGCAGTGCTAAAATGTGTTGACAGAACTTGAGAAATTCCAGCATCCTGTCGTAATTATAACGTCTTCCTCTCCACTCCTCCAGAACTTCCAGGTCACATCACCCACACAGCTGTGAGACCGAGGAGGTGAGTTGAATGGGACTGAAGGATGATGATAACATGGGCTTGTTGGAAAAGTAACAAAACAAGGAGAGCTGCCGCAGTCTGTTCGAGTGCCCTGAGCCCAGCACAGGAAACCGGGGTGTAACTCTGTCATGGGTAGGAAGTGTTTGTGTCCTCTCAAGAGGTCTTTACAATATACAGCAACATACAGCGAGGAGTGTGGGGGTGGCCATAAGGAAGTGTGGTTTGTCCAAACTCGCGAGGTAACACCTTTGATTACACACTGGACTATAAATCTGTTCTTCTGGGTAATAATATCAGCTTTAAGCTTAAACATGTCTTGAAACTAGCTAACAAGCTTTCTTAAAGGGATAGTTCACCCAATGAAAGTTTTGTCGTCATTTACTCGTCGTTCCAACTTCTGTGTAACACAAAAGAAGATATTTTGAAAAATACTGCAATTGAAGTCAATGTGGTCCAATGTTGTTTGAACAACATGAGTAAACAACATTTTGGGTGAACTATATGTATATACAAGCAAAACTATATTTGTCTGAGTGGTTCCAGCCTGTGCTAAACTCCCCAGCATGATGCTAGCGTGCTAAGGATGGTTGCCAAATTGTTGCTGTGTTACTAAGGTGTTCCAGTGCTGTTATTGTTAACTACAGCTAAAACTATTAGAAATATTTTCATTAACTTAAATAAAGCTGGAATAAAATATGATTAATAAAAGAAAAACTAACTTTAAAAAATAGAAATGCTGCCTTGGCAACTATCTAAAATACATTTAAAGAACAAATTGAAGTACTAAAACTGAAATAAATATAAAAAGCTAAAAAGAAATATTTTAAAAAGCTTACATTAAAAAAAATGAAAATAAAAAATGAAAACACAAAAATATTATTAAAGTGCCCCTATTATGGGTAATGAAAGGTTCATATTTTGGTTTTGGGAGTCCCCAACATCAGGTTGACATGCATGCAAGGTCAAAAAACACTTTCATTGTCTTATAATATGCATTTATTTTTACCTTACTTGCTCAACGACTCCCAATTGTGTACAGCGTTACCGGGGAAACAGCTATTTTTACTGCTCCAAAAGCGGCACCTAGTGGCAAAGAATGAATTTGCATTTTCATTCAGACCAACTCGAAAAGACCAACAAGTGGGCGGCCAATATGCTAATGTTTCATGTTGACCTCAACGGCTTGGGATTCATTTTAAAAAGACTCGTTTCAATGATTCAGAGTCGACTCTTTCTTTTGAGAGACAATAACTTTAAACACGGTGCACTTTCAGATTTAAAACTTTGCAGGATGTTTTCATTCACTTAGAGCTGTGCATGAAAGGTAATTTTCAAAAATCCATAATAGGGGCACTTTAAGTTTAAATACTGCAATATAAAATAACACTGGTTTTATAATCTGCCAAGCAAAAATCTTAAGTCGGATCACTTAGAAAATAAAAAGCATACTTCTCAACAAGCCCCACAATTTAATGTACAATTGATATTTGTAGCCCAAACAGCCTGAGTTTAATAATTAAGGTTAGTGAAAAGAGTAAATAGTGATGCAAGCACCACTGGTGACATTCACATTGAGATCTAACAGATGAAAATCAATATATAACCATGCACATGCCCTTCTTCAGAAATCTATAGGGTTTTTCTGACTAGCAACCACATGGTCATGATATCATTTATCTACTTCAGGGATTTCCTGTGATGTGGGACCGTTCCATCTGTGAGCTGCGGCACAGCTCAGCATGATCCTATAACAAATAATGAGGGCCGAGACGAGGGCCAATCCAGTCCGATTAATGCCTGATAATCAGTCAGTGAATGAGACCATGAGATTATTTCACTAAACGCATTTTATTTCACCTACAAGCTCTTAAGAAGAGAGAGGCACTTCCATATCACTTCCAGTCAAATGCCAACCACATCCCTCTGTACAACACGCAACAGCAGCACTTTAAAAATTAAACACAACTGAAATCTTTCTGTGAAGTCAATGGGGGTCTTGGCCTGACACTGAGGAATTCACTACAGCGTAACCATTAGCGCAACATGTACTGAACAAAGGCTGCTTAAAAGCAAATGAAATCCATCTGGATCATTATTCCCAGTCTTCATTCATACGCTCCACTGATATCTTGTTAAACACATAAGATTTATTTAAGATTATGTTATCCAACAATCACACACAGCAGAAGCAGTGAAATGGAGGTAACTGGAACGCATCGGCCCTCAGAGAGATGGTGTTTGGGTGTCTGCACTGCTGTCTATCCTCAAAGCCGGTTTACAGGGGTATTAACAGACTGCGGTGGATAATATCAGAAGATATTATCAGAAGCAGCAGAATGTTGTTTATTATTACGGAGGACACACACAGTAGGGATCTATGGCAGTAATAGTGGGATTAGCGATGTTTATGTTGGACACTGTAGGGCTAGTTATGATGTGATAATAAGGGGTGTGTCTCTACGCTATCCCAGAGTTCATAGGTTCATCTCATTGCTGATCTGTAAATGTACATGTTAACTAACCCGCATTACAGAGGCCCATTTTTGTGCATTTGAGATCTCAAAAGGCGTGTGCTGGTTGGATTTCTTCCTGCTTTATGAATGGTTGAAGAATGAACAATGCAAGGCTGTCTAAAAATAATGTTCGCCACATTTAGCTGCACACAAAATAAATCAACTCCCTCTGGGATGCATTTATGGTTCAGAAATGTGTCCAGATCCAAGCTGTGACTCATAGTTTTGTAGTCAGCATACTGAACCTCAAAGTAGGACTGCTTGGTTATGGCAAAAATCATAATCATGATTATTTTGTTCAATATTGCAATCATGATTTTTTTTAAACATGATTAGGAGACCTAAATCTTATGAGTACACTATTTTTTCATAATAGCGATATATATCAAGTATATTTTGATGGACAAAAGATTGCTATAACAACACAATTTTATATACCAATGAAATTTCACAATTCTTGATACAATTTCGATACCACAGCAGAAAAATACTAGGCTAATTAATCTAAGTTTAAAAAAAAATCCTCAAAAATAAATTTTTGAAGAGAAGTAAATAGTCAGCAATATAATAAAAACAAAGGAGAAAATTATAAACAATATGACAAATAAATAAAATAGAGAAATGATAAAAATGGGGGGGGGGGAGCTTTAAGTTTGGGCTTTTAAGGAAGGTAGAAAGCACAATTTTAAATGAAATAATAATAATAGTTTTATCTTGATTTTATCTTGATTGTTTCATAATCACTGGAAGCAAAAATCGAAATTGAAACTAAAACTGAATTAATCGCACAGCCCAACCTCAAAGTATATGTAAGCCCATAAGGCTAGGCCCAAGTTGCTACTTAGCACAACAAAGTAGCCAAGGAGAACCTACCATAGCAGTCTGGCATTGAAGGTCAAGCTTTGTTTGTTCATGCAATCTACTTCAAGGTCACCAGGGCCAACTGTGCACCCAGTGCTAGGTGTGACAGGAAAGCAATGCTGTTAGTAAACTATCCTATGTTAACAGGAAAAGCAAGTTTTTTGGAAGATCGTGCTAGAACACCAACATGTGTTGTGGTGCATATGTGCGTTTAAAAGGGTCTGATGAATGGCAGGTTAATAGCCTTGTGGGATTAAAGAGGCCTTCAAATTAAAATGTTGAGAAATAACCACATTTCCTACTGCAGAGGAGCATTCCTATCCTAGACATATCACTAAACATCTGTGCCTGCTGTGTGTCTTTTTTTCCGATTAAATGAGACATCTCTGAACAGAAATAATCCAGAGACTCCTTAGAAGTTAACATGGGAAGCCTAGATCAAATGCATCTATTTATCCATCCATGACATTACATAGCAGATATTACAGCCGAACACTGTCACTTTACCATCACTGTGAATTACCATTCACAAATCACATTACAGAGACAGCGATAACAAAAGAGAGAAACAATATTGTTGGAAACACTTGCAGAATTTTTTCAGATTTTGATTCTTTGATGAATGATAAAAACACTGACAGTCAACAATGTTGTTGTGAAGTTGTGGAAGGTGTGAACACTAATATAGTTAACGTTATAGCTATAGTTATCATTCTTGGTCTTCTTGGTCTTCAGTCAGTTCAATTAACTTGTGAGGAAAATAATTTAAAAGAAGCTAAAAACTTCCAATGCCACCCAGAATTGATTATGTGGTATTTGCTTAAGTAAGTACCAAAAAATGAACGGCTTGTAATTATTCACTGCTATTCTTATTGCTATTATAATGTAATATGTACAACAGACACTGTTTCTGTTAAGGAACATAATTTCTTGCAGAATAAACTTATTATTGTGCTACAGCTTCAGTATTGTTAGAATATTGCCCATTCAAAACACTAGGTGACATATTATTAATGGCTATGAACACTTCTCAAATTTGACTCGATTTCAAAATGAACAATGTCTAACAATCAGAGAAAAATATAAAGCTGAAAGGACAGCTGCTCGTTTTATCTGACAGCCTGTTTGCCATTTGGAAATATTAGGCAACTGATCCATTCATGTTGGGTGACACTGACAAATTAGAAAGTTAGAAAGACAGTTCTGCCTGACAGCTGCTGGTTCACAGTCATTCAATTCCCCTCAACTAACCTCAGTCTATTGCTGGTCATTTTGAAGTGACAGAAAATGACTGAAAATCTGCTATACTAATGAGTTTGCTGTCTGAACAAATTAGGACCTGTGAGATGTTCAGTGGAGTTAAAGATTATGTTTGATGTTTTCTTCTGGTCAACACTGGTCAGTGCATCTGACCCATCAGTCTAACATGGAAGTAATTCTGATCAATTTTAATTAACGTAATTGAGAGTGCTGTAGTTTTAGAGTTATAAAAGGTGCTGTCACTTTCAAAGAGCAGGCTGACTTTGTCATGTCATGTTCAGATTTTCTATTACGATGCCTCTGAAGGCCTGGCTTTAACTTCAAAAGCTTCAAATCGAAGGAAACCAGAGCACAAGTCACTGTCAAATGGAGTTACAACACAAGACACTGTATTAGGAAACAACCATGATATATTTGTACCATGTGGACAACTGAAGCATGCCACTGGAGTTGACAAAATTAGCTCTGTTGCAGTGCATGTGTGGTGCTGTGGCAAGCCATTTAACATTTTTCATTAAAACTAACTAGTACTTACTATGTTACTAGTAATTATTTTAAGTAATCAAACAGTGACTGGTATCTTTCTCAATTTTACTAATAACTACTAGTACCTACTTAATTTGTGTAATTCAACCTATTCAATTAGGGTGCTTTCACACCTGGCCCGTTGTTTCAGAACCTGGCGCGTTTCCCCCCTTAGCTCGGTTCATTTGGGCATATGTTGTTTTTTTAGCTTTGTTGTTTTGCTAATACTTCAAAATGAACCTGTGAATGTCTGTGGGTGAGCACATCTTCGCCATTCAAAACCAAAGTGCACTTTTTCTTTTTATAATGCCGTCTTATTGCTCTTCTTAGGTGCATTTTAAAAATGTTTTCACGATGAATCCTGGACTCCTGCTCAAAATGATAAATTAACATAACAGCTACAAAAAAAACAACAAGCCCACGAAGCTGTTGTTGTTCCATCCTGACGGATGACAGCCGTGACAGCTAAATGGAATCCTGGAAAATAAACCGTGGAACTTTGACCAATGAGAGAACAGTTTACTCGCGA
Source organism: Sinocyclocheilus rhinocerous (assembly GCF_001515625.1). NCBI lineage: Eukaryota > Metazoa > Chordata > Actinopteri > Cypriniformes > Cyprinidae > Sinocyclocheilus > Sinocyclocheilus rhinocerous. Next base: position 880,566 of record NW_015647095.1, read on the forward strand.
AGAGGTGTTAGTGAGGCCAGCAGGGGGTGCTCACCCTGTGGTCTGTGTGGGTCCTAACGCCCCAGTGTAGTGACGGGGACACTATACTGACAAAAAGCACCGTCTTTCGGATGAGACGTTAAATCGAGGTCCTGACTCTCTGTGGTCATTATAAATCCCAGGAGGTCTTTTGAAAAGAGTAGGGGTGTAACCCCGGCATCCTGGCCAAATTTGCCCATTGGCCTCTGATCATCATAGCCTCCTAACCATCCCCATATCTGCTGATTGGCTTCATCACTCTGTCTCCTCTCCACCAATAAGCTGGTGTGTGGTGGGCGTTCTGGCGCACTATGGCTGCCGTTGCATCATCCAGGTGGATGCTGCACACTGGTGGTGGATGAGGAGATACCCCCTGACAATGTAAAGCGCTTTGAGTGCCTAGAAAAGCGCTATATAAATGTAATGAATTATTATTATTATTATCATTTTCCTAAGGATAACATAAGGGTTGGAAAATGTCACCTTAAGTGTTACACAAAAGTCTTCTACAAGTCATGATCGGACGCTTTATATGTTAAACAGATTTTAATTTACGCATTTATTCACATACAAACACTGATCAAATTACATACAGACCATAATTAGCTCAAACATGAGTGCGTCACACTCAAGAGCAAATTTCTATTCCATAATATTTTATTCCTGTATTTTCCTACATATTACCTGGAGATGACTTGAAAAACACACATAAACCATATATTGCTGCAATCGTGAGTTTATTGTGTTTACGTTTCTGCTTTTTATTCAGCTTATAAAATAGGCTACTTCTATAAATCCGGTTTGGACTTTCTGCGCGAGAGCACCCTCCGGCTTCGAGTATGAATGAAACACACACTGCATGAGAGTTTAGCACTTTAATTTAGCGGCAGCCATATCACCCTGTAGCCCAAGACTAGATACCCACTGAAGCTAAGCAGGGTTGAGCCTGGTCAGTACCTGGATGGGAGACCTCCTGGGAAAACTAGGTTGCTGCTGAAAGAGGTGCTAGGGAGGCCAGCAGGGGGTGCTCACCCTGTGGTCTGTGTGGGTCCTAGCGCCCCAGTATAGTGACGGGGACACTATACTGTCAACAAGCACCGTCCTTCGGATGAGACGTTAAACCGAGGTCCTGACTCT
>NW_015647095.1:883093-903300 GCF_001515625.1 Sinocyclocheilus rhinocerous
AAAGTCTTATGGGTTTGAACTGACACGAGGATGAGTAAATGATTTTTCAGAATTTTCAGTTTTGAGTGAATTATCAATTTGGGTTTCCATCTCGTCTGGTCCTTCTCTTTCATATTTGGTTTTCTTTTTTGTTTTCCTTATCCATGTTATATTGTTTTCTGTGAAAACGTACACCGCTATCTGCATTAACAAATAACGTGACCATGGCAGCAGTCGATTTTTTTAATGGCAAAACCTGGGTCGCTGTCGTGAAACACTTAACGGTTTCCCTTTGCTAAGGGAAGTATTTAAGGGATTATATGCAACACCCTTAAGTCAATCCCTTAGGTAAGGGGAAATCACGCCTTAAGTCTCAGGGGGTAACTGCGGTTCAGACAGTAATAGAAACCAGTAACTGTTAGAACTGTTATGGAGGGGGAAAAAATAAATAAGTTCACAATAAGGTCACTGTTGGGGAAAATATAAGTAAAAATAAATAAATAGCAGTATGTACTGAAAAATCACTAGAGAGTGATGTAATAAATACTAGTAACTACTGGAATTAGTACTAGTCCAATAAATATCCAATTAAAATTAATTAAACTTGAAATTGAAAGGATACTAGCCAGTACTGGATTACTTACTAGTAATTACGAAATGTAACATAATGTAAAGACTAGTAGTTAGTAAGGCCTTCAAGTGCACCTGGGAAACACTTAGGCTACCCCTGAGTCAGATAAAATAATAATTAATAATTGATTACTAATTTGAATCAGTACATTATAACGAAAACAATAGCTTAAAAGATGCAGGTTTTTGCGATCACATCATTTCAATCCAGTAAACTCCTGTCCAACAATATATAATAAATAGATATAATATAGATCCGTTTTTCAGCCATGTTTCAATCGACACGCCCCTTCCACGGTGAAAACTCGGCAACTCGTTTATCATCTAGAACTCTTGGTTATTCATGTGCTCTGAACTGGTAATTAGGATAATTTGATACTTCCGTCTTTCACTTTAAAGGAAAACATACATGTTAAAGCGGCTTGCCACAGTGGTGGAGGGTTCTGAGTCGAGCACTCGCGCACTTTAGAACACGGGTTCAAAGCAGGTGCCAGCAGCAACAATGTAGCAACGTCACAACAAACGAACAACCAAACGTTCTAAACGCTTTCCAGGTTTGACAGCGTCTATAAGGCATGTGGGTCGATCATGGGTGTGATCGTGTTTTTTTTTTTACTAAACCACACTACAATATAAGCAAATCATATTTCTCCATACTTACCCGAAATCCTGATCCATAGATTTGAAAAAGAATTTATAACTGTTGACCGGACGGTTGTTGAGGACATTTTTAAAATCCGCCAACGTGACTTTTTCCGGAGAAACCGTCAGTTTCACTAAATAAGGGGTTTCTTCTTCGTCGATATGGTATATAATTTTGGTCTCCGCCATGAGTAGGCTTATATGGGTAGGAGGAAAAATTGAAATCGCATCATATGACCCCTTTAAAAACTGTACTTCATGTCCTTGCAAGACAAACCTTTGCAAATTTTAAGGGGTTTTATGTATTTAAGCCTGTTTATTTATTAAGGGGTTTCAAACATTAGATTTCAAAAGTTTACATTTAAAAAAAATATTTAAAAAAATAAAATACTCGCAAACATAAAAACATAGCATACAATTGTTGTCTGTAAATTGACAAAACAGAGAACTACTGTCATTGATGTTATAGATTTACATATCACAGATATATCACAAATTTAATTTTATTGTTATTTGTTTGTTTGTTTAGAACCAAACAAATTATACAAACGAGAATATATAATCAAACATGTCAGAGATATATAGAAAAATATACAGAACTATGCAATTGTATGTACAACATTTGTACAAATTAAACAGTTGCATTCTTTGTATTGCTTTCAGGGTTTTACTTTTAGATATTGTTTCCAAATATCTTTTTAATGTCCGTTTTTAAACGGTTTAAACATATAAATGTTTCCATTCCATTTGCTTTTATGAATATAATAACAAGGAATTATAATAATTAAATCAAACACATTAGATTTGTCTCACAATCCAATGAGGAACACATCATCACATCAGCTTAACAACAACCATGTACCTTAGAACATTCCCAAAATAAATTAAGTCTTTTTTTTTTTACAAATAACATTAACTTTTATATTTAATTGTATTGTTATATTGCAAAATTCTACAAATCAGTTTTTCAATACTGTATTTGAATAGAACATACATGGACAATAAAATGAATGAAAAATACTAAATGTTTAACTATTATAAACATTTCATACATTTATAGATAGATAGATTGATAGATTGATAGATAGAATAAATGTTCTGAATTTGTGCAAGCAAGCATGAGCACCAGGTACAGACATTTTGTGTTACAATATATTTTCTAACAGCAGGGGGCAGCTCTGTTCTTCTCTATACTTCCTGTATTCCTTACGTTATTTGAAAATTGTTTCGGAAACACGTCCAGGCCTACCAAAAGTAACACAAACTCCAGGCCCCAATCAGAGTCAATTAAACTCAGTGCTCACATTCTACATTTCACACTCTGCCTCACTGCACACGACAATTAAAGTGAGCTTCCTTTATTTATTAAACTTATTGGAGTTGATTCCACTGGCTCATGGATTTAGTAGTCAATCAAAACAACTTTTTGCAAAGAACATTCTTTTTCTTTGCTCAGTTTGTACTTAAAGTACCAATTTGTCTCTTGAAATGACCTGCTGTAAATGTACAAAACATAGCTTGTTTTAAATATTGCACACCGGCACAGCTAGTTCCCCATTCCTGTGGGACGTATGATATCAATTAAGACACTGCGATCAGAATCTGGTAACAGTGGGGCTCAACATTTGTAGACAACATTTGTAAAGAATGTAGACAATAGAGCTACAATGCCTTACACATGGAAAGAATGAATCTTAAGAATGAATGAAATATTTCAGAATCAACTTTATTATGTTTGTACATTGGTTCTCTATACCAACATGATCATTTATTGCCATTTTAAAGATAAAAGTACACTCCAGATCAAATAAAAACTACTGCATAAATGCTTCATAACCTATGTAAATGAACATCACTGACCAAGGAAATTGCTGAAAAACTGATGATGGAAAAAGATAAATGGGACTTGCTCATATAGCAAAAGCAAATAAGCTACAACTGTACCATCTACATAATGCTGTAAAACAAATACTGTAAAAAGACAATGGACCAAAGAAGTCCGGGTCAACAGGGCTCAAAATTATACGAGAAGTAACATAGAGATACACATACATCAGAATAACAAAAACAGCACATTTAATTGCCTTTGAGGTTCACTTGTGTACCATCTTTTACTATTTAGACCTGAAGCCACAGCTATTTGTTTGCTTCCTGAGTTTTATAAGAAATTTCCATTCAGATTCAGACATTTACAGTGGTTTCTACCACACAGAATTTGAGCTATTTCACTTTTTAAATGTAGAAATTTAACACAGAAGAGTACCAAATGCTGAATTCAGCAAATTGCTCTCCCACATTTTACATATGTTTAACTTGAATTCAATAGATTACCATTACGGTACACTGTGATTATGATAAGAAAAACATATCAATTTAATTGACTTACCAATATCAACAGAATTTGAGTATTATAAGATCATGTAAGCAGTAATTATGCTGCAGAAAGACAGTAAGTCCATTCCTTTTCTCAATGTAAATGTAAAGTCCTTGAATCTCTTCTCATTCAGCACGCTCTGGACCAGCCAGCAGCTCACTATGAATCACGTCCATGACATTCTCTCCATTTCTTCAGTTGAGAGAGAGGAAGACAGAGGAAGAGTGTGTTAATACATCACAATGCATCTGGTTATCCGGAACGAGATTCACTAATTGAGACCACATTACCTCTGTTTAGATCAATAACTTTTGGAGAGGGATAGTTGTTTGCCGCTGCCCTTTCTTTCATTATGTTGTTCTTGTAGTCTAAATAAAAATACAAGGATTTCTTCAATATATGCTGATATAAATATGAAAACATGAAAAATTATGTTAAATCACCATCTATTAATATACATCAGATGAGAGATATTCAGCAAAAAAAATATATATATATCACTGAAAATTCCTTGCTAAAAAACAATAACCAACCAATTAAAAAAAACAATCCTGTGGTAATTTAAACCAAGAGTCTTGTTCTTGTGAATACTGGAGGAAATAAAAATGGATTCTTTAGACTTTCCAGAGCACTAGTTACAGCATCTACAATCTTTTCTGGTTATTTTCATAAAGTCTTAATTTTTAAATGACCTACTTCAGCTTTAAGAGAAATCATGGAAAATGTGGTTGCACTTACCCAGTCGCAAGTCCTCCTGATTGTAGGGTTGCAGTTCTGTGGCATCGAGCTCAATGGATGTCCTCCGACCCCTGCCAAGTAAAGCAAAAGTTATGCTTTTTATGTATTAGCGAGTGTAAAATGATTATTGCGGACTCAAAAACACTGAATGAAGCTGAATTGACAAAACTGGAGAACTTTATCAGTCCATTTAAATCCTTACCGTTCAGACCATCGAACCTCAAACTCAGGCCCTGAAACAGATAGGTCTATAATATGAAATGTCAAAAGAGAGTTCAGTAAGATTCAAGCCTATAATCTCAAAGGTACTAATTATATATTTAAATGTGTTCACCAATCATCCACATGATCCTACTTTTTTTTCTGCAGTGCCTCGTGGTCATAATGATGCCAATGAGCATTAACAGAAGCAGCAGGAAGATTGCCAGGATGTAGCCCACTTGGTGCAATAGGTGAGTTTGATTCTCAGGCAGAATTACATTGAGGACGTGGGGCGCTTCAACCATGTTTGTATCTGCAAAGAAAACATGAGAAGACCAGATGAATGAGAACTCTTAAATATCTGATTTTAAAACATTTAACTACTTTATGCTGTACTAAAAGGCAGGCAAGAAAGAAAGCCGAAAAGCCCTGATTACTAGTTTGTTTTTCCCATTTCACCCAGGCCTGGCAGGCGAGAGGGGAGAGGGACAAGGTTTCATGTCAGAATGGCCAAAACAGGCGTAATGAGTTCCAGACCTGATGTCATGCCGCAGCAATGGAGAAAAAAAACACAAACCACAAGAACGGGAAGCGATAGTGCAGGCGGAGAGAAATACCACCACTTCATGGTCAGTCTGTCTGGAGACATTTTCCACTTATTTAGTGCCCCACAATAAAATTGAGAATTTAGATTTAATCTGCTAAATCTTCAGGGATCGCATGTCAGTAGTGTTTATACGACCAAATAAACCAAACAAACTCACTGAATGCTGCTGTTTGTGTGTTTTACAGTATTGTAAATCTTGTTCTTGGCTTAACAACACAAAAAATGACTTCTTCATCCTAAAACTAACAGACATTATGATTACTTTGAGTCATTATGTCTCATCATCGCAATGAACAATGAAGAATCAAATGAGTTGCACATGGTAAGTGTTCATATTTGTATAATACTGAAGTGTTTAACATTTAACAACGCAAATTGTATTGGAATACAACACATATAAAAAATGTGTGTATTATTTATAATGCCATTTTTGTTTATTGTTTAGAGGACAGCCGGAGAGAAAAAAAGAGGGAAAAATTAACTCATCCAAGTTAAACTGTTGAATGTGCATTAATCTCTAGATAGTGTTAAAATTTTAACAAGAACGTTAAAAAAATATATTATTTAATATCCTTTAAAAAATAGCAATATTAAATTTTTTTTAAATGTTAACTATTTAAAATTTTAAAATAAATATTATGTAAATATATTAAATTAAAAAAAACGGAAGAATTAATGAATTAAAAAATTTATTAAAATTAAATATATTTATAAATATTTTTGTTTTCTTCCCATTTAAAAATTACAAGGTCACATTCAGACAATGCACTAAATCTATAGGATAGCTGACTGACACCACTTCTAGTAGAGTGGGGCAAAATGTTTACAGACATGTGAGGATGTGAATCTAACACAGACCATTCCCGCTTTGAGCTTTCATGTTACAGCGGGCCAGATGTTGTACAGATGTGGCTTTTCATGTCAAAAACCAGCCCATTGCCAATGCAAGATGGGGAATATTGTCAAAATTTATTAAAATTAAATATATCTATAAATATTTTTGTTTTCTTCCCATTTAAAAATTACAAGGTCACATTCAGACAATGCACTAAATCTATAGGATAGCTGACTGACACCACTTCTAGTAGAGTGGGGCAAAATGTTTACAGACATGTGAGGATGTGAATCTAACACAGACCATTCCCGCTTTGAGCTTTCATGTTACAGCGGGCCAGATGTTGTACAGATGTGGCTTTTCATGTCAAAAACCAGCCCATTGCCAATGCAAGATGGGGAATATTGTCTGAGCAATGATGGTAAAATCTGCAAACCCCCTGAAGAAAGCAAGACGTTGCTGTGACCTTTTCTGGGGCTGTTATAGTTTATAAAGTGAGCTCAGCCATTGCTAAGCAGGGGAAATATGAAGCACTCTTCCAATAAAACCTCCCCCACCTCCTTTATGACCTATTCACTACATTTCTGTTGAAAACATTCACTCGTACAAACTCATCTTTACAAGTGTTTTGTAACACAGAGACGGCAATGACAAAGCCAAAATTACTGGAGTGAGTCAATCTGAACAAAGGCAAAAGACAAAGGCATTTTAGACAGCTCAAAAAAGAAAAAAACAAAGAGAGAGATGGAAAGAATACTGTAAAATTCCCACTGCATAATGGAGAAGACGGAGCAGAAAAGTAAACAGAGAGAAAAAGGCAGGAAGTAAATGTAGTTCTCAGACAACAACCCCCACAAACCCAAATACACACGTAAAAGGAGGAGCTGATTTAGCTGATTAGGAAAACACAGAAATATATGTTTAAAAGCTAGGAAAAAGAAAAGTGCACTGTTTTGCAAAAAAATATTTTTCTTTAAGTCTTGTCTGTCATGCAACAAAAAAGGAAAAGAGGCAGAATTTTTTGAAGAATCATTTGACAGATCCTGCCATACAACGTCTGGTCATAAAGACTACAAAGAAAAAAAGCACCATAAAAGTGATCCATACAACTTCTGCACTATATTCCAAGTCTTCCAAAGCCATATAATAGCCTTTTATTGGATCTTGACTTTCCTTTGTCACTTTAAGATCAACAGCTCATTAAAGTTATTCAAAAACTAATGAATTCAAATTACACCATACAGGACTGGAACCAAATTAGAGTAAATAATGACAGAATTTTGCTATTTTCTTCTAAAAAATCAACAATGCAACAAATAAAAGACCTAAATCACATTTAAAAAGATTCTCTTACTTGGGTCATCAGCAGGTGGGACAGGATAAGAAGAATGAGTTTTTGGTGCATCAGTAGAGGCACGTGTTGGAGGCAAAGGCTGGACAGAAGGGCCGACGATCACCCTAAAGATTCGTCTTTCATGTAGGCCACAGTAGTGATGGTGAAGATGGCAGGAATACAGGCCTTTATCAGAGGGCTGAATGTTGTGGACGCTCAGGGAGAAATCCCCCATGGAGAAGGCATCGGTTGAGATGTTCATCTTATTCCGGAGGAAGAGCGGCCCGTATTGCTGATTCTCTCCAGAGGCGTACATATCGATGAGGCGGTCTGCTCGGTCATGGGTGACCCCAGGTGCCTGCCAGTCCCAGCGGACCACCTGCTGCTGGCCCTCGTCCCTCTGACTGTCTGTCCACAATTGCCTGCGGTTCACACAGGGAAGCACCACACTCTTCCCCACCAGAACCACAAAAATGGATTTATCACCATCCCAGACACGTTTTTCCTTTCGAGCTGCAGAGATTGACATTTTTTAAAATAATAATAACGTTTAATTCATATAGTGTTAAATTAAACATATTATTAAAAAAAGATTACATTTGAAAATCATAATGTTTTATGCTCAACTTGGTTGGATTATAAGCACAGAAATGACACACTTCAGTTTAAAGGGGTCATATGATGCTTTTTTAAAGATCATTATTTTGTGTATTTGGTGTAACAGAATATGTTGACATGCTTTAATGTTCAAAAAACACATTATTTTTCAAATACTGTACATTATTGTAGGTCCTCTATGATAGAATAGAATCAGCTTGTAACACTCCAAAGAGAAAGGAAAACTTGAAATCGCATCATATGACCCCTTTAACGTAAACATGCCTAAAACTATGGAAGTACAGAAGCTCATTAACAAGTAAAAAAAAAAATGAAATAAAGCCACATTGTGTGATAAAAAGTCACATTGTTAGACATAAAGACACTATGTGAGATAAAAAGTCACAATTATGAGAAAAAAGTCATATCGCAAGATAAAAAGTCAAAATTGTGAGATATAAAGTCATATTGTGCAATAAAAAGTACTATTGCAAAATAAAAAGTCATAATAGAAATAGAAAGTCATTTTGTGAAATAAAAAGGCACATTCAAAGATATAAAGTCACAGTTTTTAGATATAAAGTCAGTGACTGAGAATTTATTTATTCACTTTTTAACGCCATGCCAGCATCAAGGCTATTTTCATATTTATTGCCGATCTCTGAATAAATCATACAAGGTATACAATTAACAAAAGGTTATAAAAGACATTTCAGATGTACACTAGACAAAAATTCTAAATAAAATTCAGGTGATACATTTGTAAATAAATCAGTTAAACACACCTCTGAATAAAACCGTTGTCTATTTACATTAAAAACAGTACAATCCAATAAAATATGCTTCACAGTCACTTTAGTTTGGCAAGTAAGGCATGATGGTGATTCTTCACCTTTTAATAAACATCCATGCGCAAATCTTGTATGACCTAAAAGACACCTTGTAAAAACAACTTGATCATACCTAGATTTAAAATTAGTAAAAAAAAAAAATGTTTTAATCTTACACTAGGATTTGTTTCATATAGTTTATTTGTCATGACTGAGAAATAAACATTCTCAAATGCGTAAAATAAAGTCACAGTTGTGAAATGTATAGTTGCAATCACTTTTTTTTCTAATTTTTAATTCTGAGGTGGAAAAAGTCTTCCTTTCTTGTGTTTTTCAGTTTTTAAACAAACAATAGATGTGAAGCTTATTCTCTTACGTGATTTAGTGACGTTGAGCTGGATTTGAATGGACTGGTGGACCTTGCAATAGTGGTGATGTAGGTTGCAGGTATAGATACCTTTATCATTCACGTCCACATCTGCGCAAACAAAACAGCAACAGAAGAATGGCAGGTATTAAATATCACGAGAAAAAGAATCAAAAGAGTGACATCGACATGGTCTAAAAGGATGAACCTACTATTAATAACTAGTGAGAAATTTCCATCGCTGAAGGCGTCTTTTGAAATAGTAATTCGGCCCCTGTTGTAGTCGTTGTACAAGCGCTCTCTTCCCGCTGAGAACATATCTAAAATGCGCTCCACAGTGTAATCGGGTTGGTTCCGGATCAGGTCCCAGTGCACGACGCGCTGACGGTCCCGCAGGCGATCCTGTCTCCAAACCATCCGCTGGTTATGACACGGCAGTAGAACATCAGACCCGGCTGGAACAGTAATGTTCCTTGCCTCCACAACCACACTTGGCATGCTGTTTTGGGCCCAGGCTAAAAGACATGCACATACATTACATTATATATTAATCTGGGTTTATGCGGTATGAAAAAACATTGGGAAACTGTGACCAAACAACTGTTTTGTTGCTCACTCACCACATGGTAAGATCAAGGCAGTCCAGACTGAAATGAGAACAAGAACACAAGCCTTAGAATTACTGAAGGTGTAAGTCACACTTAATGACATCATCTGAATATGTAAATTTGGCATCTGCCCTGTAGATGTTTCAAACACCGAACTCTGCCCCAAATCACTGTTTGCATCAGTCAGTGTTTATATTGTAAATGCAGACACATTAAAACAGTTCAGAACTGCATAAGACTTATTACTAAATACTGCATTTGCTGCTATGCCAACACAAAGAGAAACAGCACAGAGGATCCATTCATTCCCTCTCAGCAGTCAGACCTGTAATCCAGAAGATAAATACTGACTTTCTGAAGGCCTCAGTCTCCACAACCATCACGAAAACTACAGCAAATGTCACCTAATCAGAAAAAAAATCTATCTATGGTTACGAAATAGAAATGGTCAAGGTCACAGTACATGGACAGTCAACTACCACCATCCAACACCAGATGTGTAATCATGTGAGGAATGCAAGGGGTGAATTTGTGATTTGCTTGTTCATTTTTTTTCTTGTCTAAACAAGATTTGATCATCATTAAACATTGACGTGTCTTGCCACATTAAACTAAATCTATAAAATGAAATAATAAAATGTATATACTAATGAATTCATTTTAAAAATAAATAAATAAATAAAAACAGAATGCAAGACAAGCAAAAAATGACTGTCTGCCTCTGTAATTCAATTAAATATATTGAGGTCAAGAAAACAAAACAGGTCAATGGCATATTTTTGTTATAATGCAAAGAAAGAAAGAAAATAAGAAAGAAACATGTAAATGCTAAAAATCCCATTAAAAGCAAAGTAAAAACTAACTTGTATGAACGAAAGAGAGATTATGTTTAGGAGGGTAGTGAAAGCAAAGTATGGCCACAAAGAAAAAAAATTTCAAAACCCCAAACCCTGTAATTGTCTTTACACGCATGACAGTGTTTAAACAAGAAGACTATTAAACATTTACGTGTCTTTCCACACAAAAGACTACTATTTAAAAAAAAAAATTTGAATGCAAGGAGAGCAAAAATAACTTTTTGTTTTTCCCCATCTGTAATGCAACTTGATTTATATTCTCAGACCAGGTTTTACACTCTTTTAACAGAAATAAAAGAGAAGTCATGAAGAAAACATTGCTAAATTCCCCTGACAAACCTGAGAAGTAGCACATGTGGAGAAAAACACATCGTTTACTACTGCTGATGTTGCAGAATGAAGACGGTGACTCACTGACTCGTTCATAACTAACAAACAGAACTGACTTCAGTTAGAGGAAGCCATAATTTAGTGAAGCACAACAACACACACTCTTTAAATCAGACAAAGCTGCACAATTTAAAGAGACACGAAGGGGGGAGAAGCAGGTTAACAGAAAGAGAAAAACTAAGCAGCTGCCGTTTTAAGACGTTTAATCTAAACCGTTCTGCCAAATATATAGACAAATCAGCATATATTTTTGACACAGAAAACTGAAAAACAAAGGGAAGGAGAGTTGGCAGGACGCCAGCACGAGACTTACTAAAGACAAAATTTAATGCACAATTCCATATTTACTTTGAAGGATGCAACACAATGTTGTGTAGGTAAAAAAATTCAAAGCAGTAAAAATTAAATTAAATAAGTATGGGAATTCGTTAAGAATTATTTGGCTACTTACTGTATGGCACAAGAAACATGTCCGAAAAGTGGTGAAGATATTTGTTATTTCTGGCGCGAGATGAAAATGTTTTTCATAGGACTGTCACCTCACCTCAGAAGTTTCGTCGACCAGCGACAGAAAACAAAATCTTTGCCGTCTGCTAATCTGGACCACTAACATGCTCCTCCTCCAGAATATTTACCATCATGAAATACTAAACTCTCTCACATTACTTGCGAATATTTCATAATTTATACCGGGTTTCAACAGCAACACATGATCATATCTACATAATAAAAACGTATTCGGGTATATATATATATATGACCCTGAGGCTCAACTATTTTCTGCAATTCTCCAGCTGTGGTCCTTGGAGAGTCTTTAGCCACTAAAACGCTCCTTCTCAGCGTGCATTAGGACGATATAGACACACGTCCTCTTCCAGGCAGATTTGTAATATTTTCTGTTGATTGGAAATTATTAATTATTGCCCTGATGGTGGAAATGGGAAGTCTAGCTCTTTTCTTAAAGTCACTTTCTAGTTTGTGAAGCTCAATTATCTTTTGCTGCACATCAGAAATGTATTCTTTGGTTTTTCTCATTGTGATGGATGATTAAGGGAATTTGGCCTTTGTTTTCCCTCCTATTTATATTCCTGTGAAACAGGAAGCCATGGCTGGATAATTTCATGTTCATAATCACCCTGGTATGCTCAAAATTGTAAATATGAATGGGAACATACTTCACAGATATTTTACTGATAAGAATTTCTAGGGGTACCAATAATTGTGTCCAAAAACAATTATTTCATAATGAGATTTCCCCCCATTTTCAATTGTTTTAGTTCAATGAAAGGTTAGATATTTGTGATTTAACTTAAATGATTTTAGCAAATGGCTGCAATATAACAAAGAGTGAAAAATTTAAGGGGGTCTGAATACTTTCCGTACCCACTGTATATGGCCCTGTATATATATATATATATATATATAAAATTCTACAACAAATATTAAACTTACTATTTTTGATATACACATAAACGCTATCGCGTATCAATGAACTCATTAATGAACATCATTAATTATATGGAATACTTGCACTTTATTCATTTCAAAATATATTTAATGAACATCTAAAAAGATATATTAAAACTGTGGTAGACAACTTACATATAATACATTAATAATACAAATTATTTAGTAAAATCATATAATTAACTAAAATAAAATACATCTGACATTTAACAGGTTATTCCATAGCATTATAGACATAACATTATTATTTTATTTTAATTGTTGGTTTGGAATGAGGCCTGTGAGCCTCAGGACTAATAAGATACACTACAGTATAGTAAATGGACTACACTACAGTAGGCATGGAGATGATTTGCTTCACCCTAGTGGTGACTAGAGAATATAGTTTCTGAAAAAAAAAGGAGATGGGTTTGTTTGTGTCATTCATATAAGGTGTAGGTGATATGGGCTGTTAAAACATTGCACAACTAAGAGGTGGGAGATGAGGCCTTTTTATTGCAGTAATGAGTACATATACAGTACATATGGATTTCAGGTCACTGTTTTGTTCCAGATGCAGTAACAGTAGAGTGAATGGTATTATGAACAAACACAAGTCAAAAAATATTTAAATAGCACAGATGTTAATTAATCTCTTTTAGTCTGACTCGTTCTGACATAGACTTTGGGTGCTGTACATCCATCTGGGGCTCTCTTCAGTCCAGCTCGCCTAACGATTCGGGCAAGATCTCTCTCAAACTTAACCTGAAAATTTAAGAAATAAATTGAATGGAACACAATACATCAGTATGGTCTAGTCTCTAAATGTAAATGTCTTGTATTCGCAAAACACTTCAGAGTTTGAAAATACAACTTCGTTTCATCAGATAGGCTACCTGTTTCTTTTTAATAGACTTTTACCCCCCCCAAAAAAATACACAGCTTATGACTTGAATACCTCTGCACCCAATCTCTAGAATAAGGAAGTCACTTTTACAGCACCTTCTGATCACACTGCCAAAAAGTGATGTTCTTCCTTAGTATTTCTGTATTGTTTTTCAGTGCAAATGTCTAAAGAATCTTAAATCAATACACATTTACTTCAGAAGCATGTTTTTTGAGAAACTGAGCTTGATTAAAAAGTGAAAAAGAGAGGTAATGATTAAAACAAGAACAAATATTTGCCAATGGGCTTAGAAAATCTTTATTCAAATTGAAAACAACTTTTTATACCCCAATGGCAGGTATTTGTTCTTGTTTTAAGCTCACTTAATTTTGTCAGATTTCTCAGAATGCATGCCTTCCTGTGTTAAAATTTGCATATCAGTAAATGTACCTTGATTTAAGAATTTTTCCATATTTGTACTGTAAAACAAAACAAATACTGAGAACATTTTTTTTTTTTTTTTGCAGTTTATGCAACATTTCATGCCATGACTTTATGAATTTAAGACTATACACTCCAATTTATGACCTTTTTAGGCCTTAATTTGTTGAAGGGTGAATTTGGACTTTTTAAGACAAATTTAACACCACAGAATCCCTGAATATACTTCGTTATATTTTAAATCACATAACACAAAAAAACACTATTTACTCTTGATGTCTAGATCAGTGGTTCCCAAACCTGTCTTGGAGGACCCCCTGCCCTGCACATTTTGCATGTCTCCCTAATCAGACACTTTAGTTCTTGCAGTCTCTACTAACAAGCTGATGAGTGGAATCAGGTGGTGTGTTAGATAAGGGAGACATACAAAAGGTGCAGGCAGGGGGGCCTCCAGGACAGGTTTGGGAACCACTGGTCTAGATGACTAACATAACTGACCTGTTTTTTCTTCCTCCTGACATCTTTCACCCTCCTCCTCAGGAACTTGGTCCGTTTTAGCAGCTTCTTGTATTTGTGCCTGTTCATCTTCCTTCGTCGGATCTGCAGCACATTCTTGCAGTTCAGTGGTGTTGAGCTTTCCCCATCCTCCGGTAATGGCACCGCAAATGGAGGCAGCACCATGGATTTTCCCAGAAACTCACCTTCATCCAAAGGCGGTGAAGCCTCCAGCAATGGGGGGAGAGAGTAGCGCAGAGAAAGCCAGCTTTCCAAGGGTGAAACTGATAGTTTACGGGGCACAAGAACCTCCTCTAACTCTGGCTCAAGAGGTGTCCATAGTTTGGGTGGAAGTTTGTTGTCAGCGGCTGAAGTGAAGCATCTGTTTGAATATTTAAGAGCTCTGAAATGAGTAGAATGACAGTGTTGCACAACACTGCATAACGCCTGGCTCTGGTTCTGCAATGAACCTGGAAAACAAAAGAAAAAAGTATGGGACATTGTAAAACTATCTAGAAAAATGAAATGTGTTATTGATGCAAAAATTGAATAAGCTTTACCAGACACTTTGAAAAGCAGGTTCAGCCGTGAAACCACCCTTGGAAGAAACATGGTTTACAGTCCTATGGCCGTTGCACCTTCAAGAGCATCATGGACTGAAAATATAATATACAAAATATATAGTTGTGTAGCTTCCAAATGGGTGTTTCGTTAACCACAAGCAATTTTATGTCCCGGGGATGATTTTTACAGATTTTCTTTGCAATATATAAAGGTCACGATAAAGCTGTCTTGGAAACTAATTATTTGCAAAGCAATGCATGTATCTTTTTAAGCATAAACGCATAAAATAGCTTGAAATGTATATATTTTATTACTACTATCCTCAGTTGTGGTTTCCATCACGACCAACAACTTTGCCACTAAGTATTTCTAAAGTTAGTGTATTTTTAACCAAAAAGACATGGTTAAAGTAAATATGGTCAGTAAATGAACAGCATGCTTTAGACGAAATACGAAAAAATTGCTATAACGTTAGCCTTAGCAACAGCAACACTGTAATCAGGGTACAACTAATAAAATCACTATTTATATATATAAAATCACACAAAACTGATATACTGACAGGAACGTCACGGTATAGACTACACTGTATAACGTTACTATTCAGTTCATGCTGGAGGAGTCTTTCATTCATCTTTAATTCAAGCCAGCTGTTAGCTTGGCTTCATAGCGTTAGTATTGGGTGATAAGTATATAGACATTAATACATCTGTAAACAAGTAGGCAACTCTTATGCTCTTTTAAGAAATACCAATCAGATCACATACCTTGCCAGTTCAAGAATGTTCAATGTGACTCTGTCTATTTCCGGTCCATTGAATATGGAGGTTCCCCTGAGAACGGATTTAACCTTCAAAGGTTCCGAGCCAGATATGTTGCGGTACAAATAGCTGTTGTTCTGTAGGCTATGTCTGAGTCGAATCATATATTTTCCTGTGTCAAATCCTATGGTCAAATCAGACTGAACGGATAATTCCGGTTGTTTTGGGAAGTGTAAATATCACCAAAATATGGTCAAATATGAACGGAAAATTATCATTGTCGTTGTGGATAAAAACGAATGAAATATCCCGATATTCTAAAAACGTTAAAAATAGAATAATAGTATTGTTTTATAAAACAATCTTGTGTTTTTTTTAAACAGTCTAACATTTTCAAAACAGAGAACGAGTGTCTTTCTCACGTCTTGCTATGTCACATGTTTCTCCTGTGTCGCAGATTTCCCAGAATCTAAAACCGTGCTACTGCTATTTATTTATGTATTTATTTATTTATTTACGGAACAAATAATATTTACAACAAATATACAAGAAGGGATCATTTAAAAAAATACACAATAATATACCAGATAGTCTACAGAAGAAAATAAATAAGTTAAAAAGAAGATAGATAGATAGATCACAACTGATCACAATTTTCTGTGCAGATTTTCTCGTTTTTTTTTCTTTAGTCCTTTTATTATTTTGTTTAATTTGTTGCGTAGGTCTATGATGCCTTGTGCTTGTATTTATTGCTCTTATTGCAATTTATTTATTTATGTCTGTGTTAACTACTTTTGTACTGATACGGTAAATAGCCTGTGTCATCTTTTCCAAAATAATAATAATAATAAATAATTTAAACAAATAAAAAGGGATCATTTAAAAAAATACACAATAATATACCAGATAGTCTACAGAAGAAAATAAATAAGTTAAAAAGAAGATAGATAGATAGATCACAACTGATCACAATTTTCTGTGCAGATTTTCTCGTTTTTTTTTTCTTTAGTCCTTTTATTATTTTGTTTAATTTGTTGCGTAGGTCTATGATGCCTTGTGCTTGTATTTATTGCTCTTATTGCAATTTATTTATTTATGTCTGTGTTAACTACTTTTGTACTGATACGGTAAATAGCCTGTGTCATCTTTTCCAAAATAATAATAATAATAAATAATTTAATTGAGAGGTTAATTGAGAATAGCAAGCATTTTCTCATTCTTAATAGGCATATGAGAAATACATTTATTTATACAATATTTCAATGCATTTAAAATGATGTATACAATATTTATTAAAATATATTCAAGAACATATCAGTGAACATTCCACTTAATTACATGTATGTGTCTTGAATAAATATTGGCACTTGTGTCATTATAACCATGAAATTCATATTCTGTATTGCTTTAGCTGGCAGCACCATTGCACATACCTGCTTATGTAATAAAAGCGGTCTGTTGCCTGTTGTGTACCTTTGGTGGATCCAAAAGGCAAAACTCTGACCATGAAGGTCATGAACTCTCTGAACTCAGTAGCATAAATCTGCCGGAATTTGGAACAGAATCAAACCCCAGGACATCTCAGTCATTTTATATTTGATATTCCCTTGGAGAGATATGCAGGTAATTTAAGCTAATATTAGATCCATGCTGTCTCATCTGAGGTTTTCAGAAGATAGAATTCATATGTGACAGTAATATCACTTGCCAAGTCATGTTATGTAAGTAAAGTGTTTTGCCAAGACTGTCTGTCATTAAAATTAATGTAGCCAAAAAAAGGCATGTGACCAGAAACACCCACAGAAGAACTGTCAACACGGTAAAGTAACTATAATTAAGTCTTATTTTTTTAATAAGTCTTATATTTAGGAATTTAAATTTAGTACATTAAATGTGTTGTGAACAATCAGAATTGAAAAAAAAAAAACAATATTTAAACAAAGCAGTTAAACAAAAACAGAGCAGAAGTGGTGGTGATAGTTTCACTATCTGCAAGGCAAGGTAAATATATCTGGAATAACTAGTCCTACAGGATGTCTATATGAGTCAACCATAAATATTTACTGCAGCCTTAAAATGAAAACAATAGAGAACTTTAAGTGTTTTTCTGTAGGGCGTTTATTATTAACCAGTGGATATCTTCAACAAGATGATGATAGTGCTACGTTTCTTGTTTTTCTTTTTTCTTTTTGGTTATCCAGCATAATTAGTAAACACAGTGCAGTGTCAACAACTCTCAATGACCCACTTATCAGTACATAGTTAATAGGTGTGCTGTTAGATTTTTGTACCTCCCTCCCCTCACACACCCCCTCTTCTCATAGGCTGCTTCGCTCTTAGCAGCTTGTCTGTCCAATTATGTTTTTTTACATGCCTGAGTGCTGGATATGGTATCATATTCACTCCACAATTAACAACAGATATGCTGTAGGAGTCTCCACCATTTTAGTTTGTCTATTTTGGCAAATTATGCATTAGAGTGCTCTTTAGGGAAAAAAAATACATTTTGCATTTGCAAAAAATGAATTATATTTACATTAAAGAATTAAGCACGTGGCACTGCAGAAATGAATTAAATTCATGAAAAAAATGACTAAATAAAAATTATTGACTGTGTTTTTTATGTATTTAACCTGTTAGGTTAAATACACTGTAAAATGTTACATATGATATTAAATAGCTAAATATACTTAAGATTCATGTACCTCTAGATATAAAAATCCCAATAGCTATTAATTTCAAATCAAAACAAAAAGTTTAAAACTTAGGCTACAGGGTTCATTGACTCTCCAAGTTTCATGTTCACGAATACAGGATATTATTAATTATATTAAATATAGGAAATAGGCTATAGAATATAGGAAAAGATTTATTAAATTTGCATTTTAAAGTAGTTTTGGATTAAAGAACTGTAGAACCATATGGAACTATACAGCTTAAATAAATTCACTCGATAAAAATGATTGACTATTGCGAATTTATCCGTATTTAACCTTTTATATATTGCAGAATGTCACACCTGATATTCTGCAGCAGTTTAATTTTACACTTTTGTTTGTGCATAAACCGATGGCGTGACGTCATGGACAACACCCCCGGCCAGCCCCTGTGACGTGGGTTCAGGGTACTTATCCGGGTTTAAAGCTAAAGCTAAAGAAGCCGGTTGTCGAGCATCGTCAGGCCGCTGGCCTAAGCGACTACGTTTAGTTTTTATTTTAAGTCTAACGTTTTTGTGAGGTACGATGGCTCTTTGAAATGGCGCAGAAAGACACGCTGTTACATCTCTTCGCAGGGGGGTGAGTGGAAATGACTTTTATATTCATATGAAACCGAGGATGACGGTCCCCAGACTGGAAGGTCGATAGCAGCTTTAAACGTAATGCGGCGACTTGTCTAATGTCACACTCATCTCAGAAGAGAAGACTGTTTTTCTCTTATCAATATCTCTTCTGTGATATTTTGAAGATGAGTTCAAATTAAGACAGCTCTTGTTAGCTTTTAGCTAGCGGTGAAACTAGCCAGCGCAGCATCCAGTCACACGACCGAAGCGTTTTAGATTACGTTTAAATACGCGAGCGTGTTTAGTGCTCAAATGACATTATTATATAGATAAGTTGATAATACTTTTATTAACTGTTGTAAAATGTTGCCTGGTGAGTAAAAACTTTATTTAGGTCTAGCCTGTCAAAGACAGAGCAGTGTGTTGCATTACGTAATTATGTCATGAGCCACGAGAGACGAGACGAGGTTCATCTCTCGCGAGCTCTTCATGGGCTGCTATTCAAATTGAAATATATGCATATGCATGTGAAATGTTGATTTATGAAATTACTAAATAATCGTCATTCGCAGAGCTAGTTTGCACCTTTGTATATTTAAATAGAAGCGTCTTGCTTTACATAAATGCATCCAATGTCATTCCGCGGTTATTTACGTCCCGCGACCCGTATTTGATATCAGTACTTATCTACTACTCCTTGAAGACTACTATTGATTTATTGGTGTCATTTTGCACTCGTGAATGTCATACTTTCTCGAGAACGCGCCTGTGTTTTGTGCGCATTTCAATGCGTTGTCTTTGCGCAGGCTGCTCAATTGCCACCTGCTAGTAAAATGTAGCTGGAGAAGTGCTTGCTTCTTTCAAGGACAGAGAGCTTCATACTCGTGTCAAGAATGCAAAAGCATGTGTACTAGACTAGAGAGTAATGAATGTAGGTGAACGTGTGACTGCTTTTTTTAAAAAGTACATTTGAAGTGCATGTGTTGTTAGTATAAGATTGTAAGATTTAAGAAGTGTTTGAAATGGGGTTGAAATAAAAAGTAATTCAGTCTTTTTTTCATGTATACAAACCCATTAATACGATTTGTGAAATTATGAAGTGATTTTGTAAAGTCGAAATATTGCACAATAATTAAATAATAGCGTTTTAGTTATTGTACTGTTGGCAAAACATTTGACAGATTTTTTTTCCAAAGTATTTTAGTTTGTATTATTTGGAGTGTATTTTTTTTCTTTATTAGGATATAATAAAAAAACATTCTTTGATTAAAATGTATTGTATAGTGCTCATAATAAATATAATTTATTGTCAAAATAAATGCAGCAGCTTTGCAGAACACACACAT
>NW_015647095.1:903315-913112 GCF_001515625.1 Sinocyclocheilus rhinocerous
TATATACATACATACATACACTTGAAGGCAGACATCACATACATACACTTGAAGGCAGAAATGATGTCCTCAAATGAGGTCAGAAAAAACTGTAATGTAATTGTAATTTTCCTGCTGTTTTCATATGGTGAAAACTTGATAGGCATAGAAGGATGTTACCACATCAGGTTTTGCATGTTGCCAGTTATTTCTCAGTTATATAACTGAAGTTATAAGTTAATAATTTCAGGTTTTGAGCTCAATTAAACATTAGTTAGATTCAGGTGACTTGTTGTGAAGGGCACAGACATCTGCATGTTTGTTTTATTCAAACATGGGCATTATATAATCATGCCCCAAGCTTTGTTTGTGTTACAAAACGGTCTAAACATTACCATTGGTGCTCTGCGAGCTAGATGAGAAGGCAAGCTGTGTGAAGTAAGTCAAGAGGAGACTTGCATCAGTGTTGGGCTTAAGGCTTTTGTCGAGGATGTCTGCCCTTGTAACTGAATGTGCTTCTCAGACAGATTTGTGATTAATCTGTCCTTTATTTCCTGTCCTGAGGTCAGAGGCATTGTGTTCTTCACATGTCTTATACTTCTCTAACACAACCCGTGACCTGTGTCAACATATTTTGACTTCTGTGAAACATGATCTGTGATTTGAGATCTCGCAATTTATTTGCCTCTAGTCTCACTAGAAATAAACATGACAGGTGATTAAGTGTAATTGCTATGTACTTTGGTTATAAAAATGTCTTGCAGGTTGGACTGGATTCTTCCTACTTCATTAGTTAGCTTTGTTGTTTTCATTTGTTTACATGGTCATGTCCTTCATCTCCGTTTTCTGATTTGATTTAGAGCCAATTAGGTTAAACCAGTGTAGGACTCTAATCCTTTTATTTTGTAACGTGAATCACGATCAATGTCACCTACGTCACATTGTGTCATTTTGATGAACTTCAGTTTGTTTTCCTTGACCTCACTCTCATACTCTTGACTCTTAAAACTGCCAGGAAGGTTGTCCACAAGCGTTGCTGACACACACACATATACTTGTGTCTAAAGTTTAGTTTGAACTGGATTTTAATGATACCTCAAACAGCAAATGTTGTAATGGCAACCTTTATCAAATTTTGTACTCACAAGCTTATGTCTGTTTATTTAATCTAGAGGTCCTCAGCGTTTTTTGGACACAGCCCAATTTTTAGGTTGCAAAATTCTTTTGAATTTATATTATTTAAACTTTTTTTTTATTATTAGTTATATACAATATTTCTTCCGCATATTTATTTTAGTTATTTTAGATATGTTATAGATATTGATACTCTATCATTCAATAGTTTGGGGTTGGTAAGACTTATTTATTTTTTAAAAGTCTCATGCTCACCAAGATTGCATTTATTTGATCAAAAGTACAGTAAAAACAACTGAAATATTGTGAAATATTATTATAATTTAAAATAGCTGTTTTCTATTTCAATATATTTCAAAATGTAATTTATTCCTGTGATGGCAAGGCAACATTTTTAGCAGTCATTACTTGAGTCTCCAGTGTCACATGATCCTTCAGAAATGATTCTCAAATGCTGATTTGGTGCTAAAGAAACATTTCTTTTTATCAATGTTGAAACCATTGTGCTACTTAATTTTTTTTTTGTCATGATTCTTTGATGAATAGAAAGTTCAGAAGAACAGCATTTATGCAAAATAATCTTTCCTGTTACATATGACGAATTTAGTTGCTTAATAAAAGTATTTATTTTCTCCACAGATGTGGTGGAACCGTAGGTGCCATCATGACCTGCCCCCTGGAGGTGTTAAAAACCAGACTACAGTCATCTGGCCTCACCCTCAGACCCGTTTTCCAGGTCCAGCTGGGCACATTCAATGGTGCTGGCGTCATTAGACCGGGACCCGTCACCCCTGGCTTGCTACAGGTGTTACGGTAAGCAAGGAAGTACAAACAATATGACACAGTCATCCACCCTGAATGTAGATCCAGAACCTCTGTGGGGCGGCACTGCTTGACTTCTGAAGTCTTTTATGTGGATGCATTTAGCAACTGGATTTGATCTTTTAAATGAAAGCAGATTAAAGCAGCTCTTATCCTGCTGTTAGCTGCTGCAGTTGATGATGATAAGGGGCGGGGTTTGTCTTATGTAAAGGCAAAAGAGATTACAAGTGCTCTCTGTCAATGTCTATTATGGGTAATTGGGCATGGCATTGCTCTCAGGAACCGGCACTGTCACATGATGCCTTCTTGCTGTGCTCGGGTTACTAGCCGCAAACACAAGGTGTCCCTGACGAAGCGTCTCTGAGGGAGTGTACGGGTCTACGTGACTTCCAAAACTTCAAGAGAGACATTTCAATTTAGTCGAACTGTTTAATATCTATCTTGGAAAGGACACCATGTTTAGCCTTTATTCTTCATGAGGAAGCATTTACCTTGTGACTCATTTTTTAATAGTTTCTAGTTTATTATGCTCTATCTCTATTATGCTATTATGCACATTATTACAACACCTCTCTCCCCAGTTTGGCATGAACGGCTCGAATAGTTCCTGTATCAAATGAAGGCCCGCCTTCTGAAATACGAAATGTGCTGTGATTGGTTAGCTGGGCCAGTGTGTGTTGTGATTGGCACTAGGCTTGCTGCGATAGACGGTGCTGACGGTGATACCGCCGCAACATCGGTTACGTCACTTGCCCACCGCGTCACCGACCTTGACGCCTAACTGCCGCTAATTCGAAAGTAAAATGCGCACGGTGCTTTTAAGCTATAAAATGTGTTGTAGTCCAAATGAGTCGTTCGTTGTAGTTTTTGAAAAGTGTTAAATAAAATATCTCCTTTTGAAGTGAACTTTGAGCTTTGTAACTTTGCAGCAGATCTTTTTTATGCTCAAACAGCAACATTACAGACTAACTAAAGTTGAAAAAGCATAATAGGACCCCTTTAAGGAAAAAGTGTTGAAGTAGATGTTTGAATGGAAGTGATATGTGATGTATTATCAACCTGTAATGACAAAAAGAACTTCTGGAAAGTCACTTTGTGAGAAGCATGATTCATTGGTCAACATTCAGTATTTATCTGATAAAGAGGGGTTGTTTCATATGGGTGGCTTATAAAGAAATGAATACAGGTATGTGTAAAGGTGTCACTAGTTGTGCAGCATAATTGCAGTGTTCAAAACAAGCTGTGTAGGTGGATTATAAACTGGTCTCGTGCAGTCTGACTGAAATGCCACACAGTAGTGTTACATCTGTCTAAATCTCATCTCTCTGTCCTCATCAGGTCAATTCTAGAGAAAGAGGGACCAAAATCTCTATTCAGAGGATTGGGCCCAAATCTTGTTGGTGTTGCACCCTCAAGGTAATGGTTCAATTGGTTTTTGTCCAAATCAAGGTTAGATTATAAATTACCCACTCTACAATTTGTTATGCATGCATATATAATATATACATGCATGTATACTTTAACAAAAAAAAAAAGTATATTAAAAAATATATTTAATTTTTTTTCTATCTAACAATAACAGTGCCTTTCCTTGTAGCATGAATTTTGAATTTAGGAAAACAGAAGTTGGTGAAGGAGTTGTCACTTTTTTCCGTATGCATATTCACAACAATAATACTGTAATATACAATAATAAAACTGCAATGTAATTGTATACTAAATTTCTCCATAACAATACCTGTACCTTTCCTTCTGACTTTTGTTTGAATTAGGAAAAATAGTTGATGTTTAGATAAGGTAAAAAAAAAAAAAGACAAAATTCTTATAAATATAGAAATAAGAAGTATTGTTAATTTATTTCTTATTGAGAATTTTTTTCCCTCAGGAACAATAGCCATACATTTCTCATGCTAGCTTGCTAAATTACATTCAAATTAAAATGACTTATAAGCAAGCTAGAATTTTTTTCTTCACTCCTCTAGGATGTACTTATTCTGTGAAAATGCAGTCATTGTTTCCCACAGTCATCATGGCATTAGATCTGGGTGCTTATTCAGCTCTTTGTGCAGTTTGTTCCAGACATTCAGCACAGAGAACGGACTGCACTGTCAGGGACTCTCACTGCAAGCTGTTTGGCTTGATAAAACATTGGCAGCCTTTCAGTGCGAACAGCCCTTTTTCATATTAAAATGAACTCTGCACCGTCATGCGTGGAGAGAGGAAGCAGGGGGTGTCGAGTTCAACAGAGTAAAGGCACTGATATTCTGTTCTCCTTCTGTTCTTCTTCAGGGCGATCTATTTTGCAGCTTATTCAAAGTCAAAAGAGACTTTCAATGGCATCTTTGTCCCAAACAGTGGAATTGTCCACATGTCCTCGGCTGGCTTTGCAGGTGATGCCTTAAGGTTTTTAAAAGAACATTTATGCAACATTGCAAATAACATTTCTCAGAACTGTTTGATGCTTTCAAAGAAAGTGGGTGTTTGAATCGCTAATTGCATTGTTTTTTTTTTTACAGCATTCGTCACAAACTCCCTGATGAATCCCATCTGGATGGTCAAAACAAGAATGCAGCTTGAGAGGAAGTATGTTAATGCTGTAGACTTTCACCCTGTTTTACTCTCAATAGGGAACTTGCATGAGGGCATGACACATCTGTATCAGACCCTTGAGTTGTGGCCCTTTTGCGTGTGAGGGTAACACATCCCCAGATACCGTGAGGGGAATGAGTTTTCTTGTGGGTGGGTGTACAAACTATTAGCACTGTCTCTGTTACGCAAATGTCATGATGATTAGCATGTGATCCAGTCTGCTGCAGTGCAAATATCCACCTTGACGCAGCCGTCGGGGCTTAGCAGGCATGTTCTATATTTGCGCTATCAAAAGCGCCAGCAGTAAACTGCTAGGGTCAGATGAGAGAAGTATGTCAGATGGTACAGTCTGAAAATAGTCTGGCATTTAATTCTCCCTCCCACTCTACACGCAAACCACATTGTGCAATGCAAATTAAAGTTGCAAGTGAACCTTTCAAAGTCTTTGACCTTGATTTTAGTATTCAGTACCTAAACTAGGTTTTGAAAGCAGAACTGTTACCTCCGAGTTAATGGTGTTTAATTCTACATTCTTGAAATTTCTTCCTGATCACCTGACCGACTGTCTCTTTGTCCTCCAGGGCACGTGGGGAGAAGAAAATGAATGCGTTACAATGCGCGCGGTATGTGTATAAGACAGAAGGTATGCGAGGTTTTTACCGGGGCCTGACGGCGTCATACGCTGGCATTTCAGAGACCATGATCTGCTTCCTTATTTACGAGACGCTGAAGAAGTACCTAGTGCGGAGTCGATTCACCACGCCTGACACCGACACAGAAAAAGGCGCTTCAGATTTTCTGGGCCTCATGGTTGCTGCTGCATTTGCCAAGGGTTGCGCCTCCTGCATAGCTTATCCACATGGTAGGTTGTTATTACCTGTCAGTCAGTGTAAAGTCTAAAGATAAACATAGATTGCTTCCTCTTTAGCACTAAGACCTGCACTTTTATGACAGGACCTGGAGTGCATGAGAAATACAGTAAAATAACATTTTTATAGTTAAAAAAACAAGTTATTACAACAACATGCAGTTATTCATAATGGGATGAACTGCTAAAAACATTTGCAAAGTTCTTTTGAACTTGTTAATCAAAAAAATAAAAATCAGTTTTCACAAAATATTAAGAAGCACTTTTTTCAATATTGATAAGAAATCTTAATAAAGCATAAAACAAGCATAATAAATAAGCATAGTACAATGATTTCTGAATGTTCGTGTGACACTGAAGACTAGAGTGATGGCAAATTCAGCTTTGTCATTACAGGAATTTACAGGAATAAATTACATTTTAAAATATATTACATTAGAAAACAGTTATTTCAAATTGCAATAATATTTCACTATTTTAATAATATTGATGTATATTTTTTTTGATCAAATAAATGCAGCTGTGGTGAGCATAAGAGACTTCTTTCAAAAACATTTTAAAAATCTTACCGTCACAAAAATATTTAAATGGTATCAATCAATCTTTCTTTATTACAGACACGAGGTCCAAATAAAAAAAAAAACAAAAAAACAGGACAATAGGACAACATATACAACCCACAGCATCTACCCCACACAATAAAAAGTTACAAAATACAACAATACCAATGTCTCCACAGCTTTGACTGATACCGTGTAGTACTAACCCTTATATTTGATAGACCCACAATAATCTCATTTTTTTGAAGCATTTAGCCGGCAGATAAATCTATACATAAGATTTCGTAACAGTGCTTTAAAAGTGATTACTCTTGCACTCACAAACATTTCACTTGCACTATGCCATCTAGGTCTCTTTAATAAAATTCTCATTGCATCATTATAAGCTACTTGCAGCTTCTGTAAACTAGATGTTCTATAGTTGAACCACAGATGAGCAGTATAAAGTGTTGTACAATATGCTTTAAAAAGTGACACCTTCACCTCATCTGAACAGAAACTAAACTTGCGTAAAAGTATATTCGCCTGCATATACATCATACAGCGTTGCCTTTCAATATCCTCATCGTCTGTCATGCGTTCAGTGATGAAATGTCCAAGGTATTTTACTTTAGCACACACAGTGAGACTCTTATTAGACAACTTGAAAACTGGAAATTTTATACTTTTATCCTCCTTAGTTCTGCAAATCATAACCACACTCTTATCAGGATTATATAAAATATCATGTTCAAGACCATAATCAGAACACATAGTTAAAAGCTGTTGAAGACCAGCACTGCTAGGACTAAACACCACAAGATCATCTGCATACATAATATGATTCACTAGAATATTCCCAATCATACACCCAGTTTTACAAGCATTCAAACATTCAGATAGATCATCCATGTAAAGATTCAACAGAATTGGGGACAAAATCCCTCCTTGTCTCACGCCATTACAGGTAGTGTATAAATATATACATTTAAAGAAAAGACCAAAAAACATTTAAAACCTTAAAAAAAATTTACATGTAGATATTTAAACACTACCATTCGAAAGTTGGGGTGTCAGTAAGATTTTTAAAAATCATGCTTTTTTTCAGCATGGATGCATAAATTTGTTCGAACGAGACAAAAAAAAAAAAAAAAAAAATTTTAAAAAAGTTTTATTTTAAAATATTAATAAATAATCTACATCTTCTCATTTTTAATGACCAAACCTTTCTTGGTGTGTTTTCCAGAGGTAATTCGGACAAGACTAAGAGAAGAGGGAAGCAAATACAAGTACTTCTTTCAGACGGCGCGCCTTGTGGCGGTGGAAGAGGGATACGCAGCTTTTTACCGAGGACTCATTCCACAGCTCATCAGACAGATCCCCAACACAGCCATAGTGCTGTCCACCTATGAGCTCATTGTGCATCTGCTGGGTGAACCCTCCAAATGAAGCTGAACACTACAAGCACAAAGATACTTTTGACCAGTGGACAGAAAAGAATCCATTGTGAACAGGGATGTTTATTTGAATTACCCAAAGACTTTAAAGAGCTTTTTTATTTTGCGTTGACTGCATATGTTATCAGAACTGTTTTGCGTGTTTGTGTTATGTAAATGGCGCATATTGCATAGCTACTCCAAGATGTTTGTGTATACTGTATCAGTGTACAGCAAAAAGTCATCGGAATATACAAATAGTGCTTTTAAGTTAACTAAATTATTCTTATTATAAGTAGCAGCGTTTTGTTTTTTGTCTGTGGAATTCTTTGGATCTATGATATGGTGCGTGTCCAAGAGTTTTGGAGTTAATCCGGGTTTTATTATGAAGTTCTTGGAAGGAATGCAAATGATACTGTAATGGGGGCGTAGGATAGCTTGTTAGGAGCCGATAAGATCACGTTGCAATATTTTGTAACACTTTCCTGCTTCATGACGGCTAGTAGCACTGGAATCTGACCAATCAATTCCATTCACCTCTTTGCTAGAAACCTATCATCTGTTTACTGTATGTTAAGTTGTTCATCTTTTACAGAAAATGAGGGCCTTGATGCATATGCTGCTGTTGGTTTAATAAAATAAATTATGGAAGTAATTTTTTTTGTTGTTGGAAATGCACAGATAAAATGAGCCACATTAATAAATATACCTTTTTAAGTCTGTTTGGATGAATTTATGATTGTTAGCAAGACTTTGAAAACAAAGGTAGGAGTCAATAATCCCAGGATCCCAGCTGTTTACGTGAAGGTTCCAAAACATGAACAAAGAACATGATCTTTGAGCCTTCTAGATGATGTATTATCTCTTGTGCCACAATGCTGTACAAAGTGAGAGGCATGTAAGAATCAGTTGTTATGTTGAAGATAATGATTAAGTAATGTCAACATACCTGCTTTTAAGCATGTTATCTTATGTTAATTACGATTCAACTTGTGATTACTGATAATATTTTGTAAACAAACTTTAAGGTGACTGAAAGATGAGAATCCACTGTTCAGGGAAAAAAATGTTTATTTTACATTTTTAAGTGTTTAATATGTTGTAATGTCTTAGTAAAGCTTGTGAATGGCTGTTACATACGTTGCCTCAAGAGGGCAGGTGTATACCATATAAATCTGCTTCAGTTCACTTTCTTGAACAGGCAAAATGTTATTTATGGAAGGCACCGCGTGTAGCAGCAATTACAGCAAAGTACTTTCTGCAAATTTCAGAGTAAACCGAGATAGAACACAGATAAAGCTAATGATTTAATGTTAAAAAAGATGAATGAAAAATGCAAAATGTACAAATAATAAAAAAAAGTGCAAAAATTAATTACTGTGAAACAGGTATGGAGTGTACAAAAATATTTTTAATTTAAGAACGAATAACATATCTGTTATTACATTGTTTAATTATAAATTTATATTTTACATTTTAATGTTTTATATTTTACTGTTTGAGGTATATAATTAACAAATAATTATTTTACATTATTATTATTATTTTCCGTTTAGAAGTGCAACTTTTATTTTGACAGCCCTTGATATCGCTCTCATGACCTGGATATGGCCATGTTGTAGATTGATGCGCGCTTCTGTTGCCGCATGCACTACTCCAGCGTGTGGTTTCTTGTGAATAACACTACAGTCAATATCCCGTTTTGCAATGGAGGCGTTTAACCAGATATTACTACAGTACCCGCCATTTGTAGTTGGAGGTGTCGGAGCAACGGCGATCGCTGCAGGAGGAGCGCTTATCTACAGAATTGCAACCAGGTATTGTGTCCCTGCCCATAAGATGTCGCTGGGCCTCGTATAACAGACATGAAAGTTGAGCTAGGGCTACGGGAAAACACTGCCCTTTTTCACGGTTTCCTATATAATGAACATAAATTGGCAGTAGTATTTTCAACAGTTCGTCCGTGAAAAATGCTTGCGCGCGCGCGGAGCTATTGAACTGCGCGCGCTAACGTTATACAAACAAGCGCGCGAGATTTCGTAAAATGGCTTAGGCATGTCTGTCTCTGGTACTTAAAACATACCAAAATTCACAGTTATATTAGTATTTTTCACCAAAAATAACAGAAGTATTACAGTTATTGTTATTTCTGTAAATCAATGATTAATGTACTAATTCCTTCAGTGTTTTCATTCATTTTTATTTCTTTTATTTTGTTGATAGCAGTGGTGGTTTAGCTAATGACACCTATCAGTCATTCTTGAGACATGGGACAAAACAGGTCCAGCAAGGGTAACTGCTATTAGGTTTAAAAAATATTTTCAATTTTAAATGTTATGAGGGATTAATAATAGAATGTATTTAACACAATTATCACCTTCAATTTAATTTTCTCATTATTATACCAAATCTGTGTTTCTTAATGTCCTC
>NW_015647095.1:913585-944365 GCF_001515625.1 Sinocyclocheilus rhinocerous
TACAAATTCAGGTTTTCGTCACCTCCGTCAGATGTGTCAACTCCGTCAGTTGAATATTTTGATAATATTTATGATATTTTATATTTGTTGTGGAATTATTGGTCACGTGAAAGTGTAATCTGTCTGCTAACACGAGAATGTGTTTTGAAATGTTAAAAACATCTTGAATGCTGTTAAAGATAAAGTTGAAATTATATTACACAGTCCAAGGTAAAAAAGCACATTTTGTTAAAAAAGAGAAAAGTTGGGAGGTTGTATCAAAGCATAGCTCAGTAGCTTAGTACATATAAGATACATAAATGTAGTTTCATTTGTCTGAGTACAAGGTTTTATTTTTTCAATTTTGCACCCTGTTTTGTCCCACTTCTCAAGAATGACTGCTTTTCCAAGTAATTGTTATTTTGACAGATAACTAATTACCGTGGTAAGAGCAACTTCTTCGGAAAAGACTCATTTCTATCAAAATGATGCGTATAATGCTAGACTTAAAGCAAAAGTGGACGTTGAAGATCCCAACTTCTCTTATTGGTATTACACAAAAGCTGTGATCTTATATTAAATAATCAGTCATATTTTGTCTAGTACAAGGTATTCATTTACATAATTTAATAGGCTGTGGAGTAGTAAGATCAGGGCTCTACGCTTACTTTTCTTTTTAGGAGCACTTGTGCTCCTAACTTAAAAAATTTAGGAGCACGTTCTAAACAATTATCCAAAATTTTATCAAAAAGTAGCCTTCCCATTACGAGGTGATATTTGACTCCTTTAACTTTATTAAAAGTATGTCATCTTCTGTCAAATTCTTAAAAAAATTATATTTTATAAGCTTTTTAAAAATTTTAATTAAAACGACAGAATAAGAACAAGTAGAATAAGAAATATAAGTTACCAATCAAATTAAATCAGTATTAACAAAATTAGTTTGTAGAGGTGGCACAGAAGAACACAAAAGTGGCTTGGTGTACTTTCAGACATTTAATGAGGCTCAGAAGTGGAATGAGTGCAATTAAATCCATAAAGTCATGATGATATTAATGTTTTAAATATAAAATGTTGAATATAGAAATATTAAATGATTTAAATAACTGAAAAGATACTTTAAAAATGAAACAAACTGCCAGCAGGTGGCGGCAAGTCACTGATTTTTATCACTGAATCATTCATTCAACTGATTCATTCGAACGGCTGATTCATTCAGGAATGAAGGAAATTGACTGTCTTTATGAATGGGTAATCATGAATCACTGACTCACTAGATTCGTTCAGAAACGCACGTTCATTCATAAACGAGACACCGCTGTGTTTGAATGGAGATGCGCAGCGGCTCCGCTGTGTCTTTGTTTGAAACTATTTTCGACGACGAAATAGAGCAAAATCAGACAATAGTGTTATAGTCAGACAATGTAAGTCACTTAATATTAACTTCTTGTTTATTGAATTGTATTGTATTAAATCAGTATCACATTTACAAACTCCATTAAAAATCATTAAAAGCTGTCACTCATCTTAGTTCATCGCGAGCTCACATCTATAATCAACGAAGCTCTCTACACTGCGCAATGAATCTCTTATGTAAGCTCCCCTGAGCGCAATCACAAGTATGATGATGATCGGGTCAGTCGCACTGGTGCTCCTAAAAAAAATTTCATAGTCGCACGCAGTAGTTTTCAGTCGCAAATGTGACTGAAATGGTCGCACTGTAGAGCCCTGAAGATACGTAATTCATGTCCAGGATTTTAGTTCTTTTAAATTTCTAAGTAATATTAAACATGCCAGCACTTGTCTTAATGTGGATGGCGTTATCATCTTTTATAATGTCACAGGCTGAGTTTATTAATGAATCAAGCCTCTGTCAGCCTGTAAATTGAAACTCTATTCATGCTACTGTTAGGTAATCAGTCTCAGGTCCTGAGGTCAATTGTGCTGTCTGGAAAAACAAAATCTCAGTTTTACATTAGATTCAGTGCTCAGGCTTTACATTCATTTCCACTGAATATCTTGCATGTTCCATGGAAATTGATACAACCAAAAACACTGTGCTGCTGTAGTCCTAGTTATTAGACTGCAGGATTATTGTCTGTCTGCAGAACAGGCCTGTGACCTGTTAATTGAGAACCAATGTGATGGTCTGTCAGCTCAGTGTTAATGGGAGTATTGTATTACAGTTGTTTTCTGTTATTAATGCATGGTAATTTGCAGCTGTGCTCCTAAATCCAACCTTTTTATTCGACAGGAAAAAACCAACTCATGTCAAAGTGAATTGTTGGTTCTGCAATCAGTTTTTATTCGGAAAAAACCAACTCATGTCAAAGTGAATTGTTGGTTCTGCAATCAGGACACAATTGTCCCCTATGGGAACAGAAACTGCTGGGATTGTCCATACTGTGAACAGTATAATGGCTTTCAGGAGGTATTGATTTTATGTTTATAAGATTTGTTTGTTCTGTCTCAACTGGTAAAGGTTTTGAAAAGACAAAAATATTACGTTACATGTGTTTATTTATACACTACCTTTCAAAGTTTGTGCTAGGTAAGATGTTTTTTTTTTTTTATGTTTTTGAAAGAAGTCTCATATGCTTACCAAGAATGCATTTATTTAATTAAAAATACATTAAAAACAGTAATATTGTGAAATATTATTACGTTATAAGATAACTTTTGAATTGTTTTGAAATTAATTTATTACTGTGATGGCAAAACTGAATGTTCAGCGATCATTACTCCAGCCTTCATTATTTCAGAAATCATTCTAATATGCTGATTTGGAAATATGAATTATTATTATCATCAATGTTGAAAACAGTTGTGCAGCTAAATATTTTTGTGGAAACAAATTTTTTTCAGGATTCTTTGATGAATAGAAAGTTCAAAAGAACAACACATTTTCTATGTTTTATTACTGTGTTGCTGACGCAGCTTTTGGATATGTTATAAATGTACATTTAGTCAGTGTCAAGCAATTGAGTTTTTGTTTTGTGCTTGTTTTCATAGAACGGGGACTACAACAAACCCATTCCTGCTCAATACATGGAGCATCTCAACCATGGCATTTCGGCCGGTGTCCCGGAGTCACCGAAGACCCTGCAGTGGGTCAACTGTCAAATGCTTCTGTGCAAGAAGTGCAACAACAACCAGACTCTGAAGATTAAACAGCTGGCCTCGTTCATCCCCAGGGATAATGTAGGTTTATAATTCACCCATTTAATCTCTTAATTTCAAGACGGCCAAGGTCTAAAGCTCGTTTCTGAATAAGATTTGCTTTTATGTATTTTATTAGTGCTGTCAAACGATTAATCATGATTAATCACATCCAAACGCATAATATATGTGTGTGTACTGTGTATATTTGTTATGTTTATATTAGGGCTGCACGAAAAGCCCGCAGGTGATGGAGATTTACCGCTGATTAAAGAACCGGCTTTACTGACAAGATGCGCGTTAAATATCGCATGCGATTTATCGTGCAGCCCTAGTTTATATAAATAAACACACATGCAGCATATATTTTGAAAATATTTACATATATCATATAGAAATATATTTAACATATAAACGTAACATTTTTCTTAAATATATACATGCATGTGTGTTAGGGCTGGACAATAATTCAATATCAATATGCATCGCGATATAATTTTTTTCAATAACGGTGATATGATTTTTAAACACATTTCCGATATTTCGATATACATTACCAGTGTTTCCCATACATTGATTTATTATTACTCCAGTCTTCAGTGTCACATGATCCTTCAGAAATCATTCTAATATGCTGATTTGCTGATTATCAATATTTAAAACAGTTGAGTACATTTTTTTTCAGGATTCTTTGATGAATAGAAAGATCCAAAGATCAGCATTTATCTGAAATAAAAAGCTTTTGTAACATTATTCACTATTCCATTCAGTATAATTTTTATAATTTTTTTGGGAAAGAAATTATAGAAATTATACTTTTATTTAGCAAGGATGCTTAAAATTGATCAAAAGTGATGATAAAGGCATTTATAATGTTACAAAAGATTTCTATTTCAGATAAATAGTGTTCATATCGATATCGGAATTATATCGTATCGACCGAAATTAAGAAATATATCGTGATATCAATTTTGGCCATATCATCCAGCCCTAATGTGTGTGTATTTATATATACATAATAAATATATATAGTACACACACATATACATTGTAAACAAAAACTTTTACTTTTATTAATAAATAAAGATTAATCGTTTGTCAGCACTACTTTTTATACATTTTTTGAGGCAAAATGTCATAGATTAAATATGGCATTCAGTAGGCATCTAAACATACTTGAAAGTCAAATTTATTTGAGCTAGAATAAACATTTAAAAAAAAAAAATTTTAAATGTGAAAAGCATCAGCTCAAAAACAAGTAACATGCATTTACAAATTTTAATGCACTGTGTTCACCATAATGGCAGGAAAACTATGATGAGGAGATTGAGGTATATAAGCACCACCTTGAGCAGACCTACAAGTTGTGCCGGCCGTGCCAGACGGCAGTGGAGTACTACATCAAACACCAGAACCGACAGCTGCGGGCTCTGCTCTTCAACCACCAACTCAGACGCAGTCGGGATGCTGATAAAGCCTTTATTAAGGTGGTGATCTCTATATAAGCCACACTTTTGTAGCACTCTGAAGTGTATGTTCTAGAAATCTAAGAGATTGATTAAGTGCCAAGGGCTTGACATGGAAAAATTGCATTGAATTTAGATGTTGCCCAGATAAAACTGCAATTTTACTACAACCTAGGTATCGTTTGTTACATGTATCAAGTGTGATTAATGACCAGTCTGTTACTAGTGTTTTCTTAAACCGCAGATAAATGTGTGGAATTGATTGCCAGAGATAAGGAAAGACTTGTTCTCTCTTGCTTCTTTTGTGTCCTGAGTATTTTATTGTGCAGCTACTGTTGATTCAAGTTTAGTTTTTAATCAAGCTTGGCATGCAAGTATCAAAAGCTATTCCCATATCAAGTGATCTTTCATAATTTTTTTATCCTTTTCTTCAGAACACCTACTCACTCGCCACACCAGCCTGGTTGATCTTGCTCAGAGTCCTTGCGTTTTTAGCCTGTGCCTTCCTTGTAGCTGTGGCTTTGTCTGGATCTGGAGATGTGGCCTCCTCCATCTCGCAGACATTAAGCGGAGGAGTCAACCCACCTAAACGCCCCCTCCAAAATGACAGCGAAAGCAAGACTGAGGAGGGCAGCATGATGTGGGATGATCTGGTGGGTCTTCTGCCGGAAAAGGCTGTGGAGAACGCTCGACTCGTCTGGCAGTCCGGAAGTGACCATCAGATGGCCGTGGCCTCCGTTGGTCTCCTAACTTGCATCACAGGTGTCTTAATGGCAGGACCTGTCAGGTGAACCAATTAAATGAAATATATTTCTCTTCTCCTCAAGGTTGAGGAGAATTGACGCTGTGGCCTCTGTGCTTTGGCTCCTGGTGATATGTTTTTACCTGGCCGAGTGTTACCTCAAGACGGACATCCCTGATTGGTTGGAAACGGTCAAGTTGGGCATCACTTCTGTGTGTTGTCTGGTGGGATTCGCTGCCGCTGTGGCAACACGCAAATCCATGAGTCAGAGAAGAGCCAGAGGTCGCAGGTCAGAATCTGAGCAGTGACACTAAGATAAGATATTTTATGGGATCTGTAATCGAGGACAATTTTGGTACATGTAGAATCAAGAGTTTGATTTTTTTTTTCTCAGAACATTTTCCTCCCAAATGTATTCAATTTACACTAACTAACTAATGCACTCATTATAAACCTCCATGGCCAAGATGTTGCTAAATAGGCCTTTTAAACACCATGCTGATATATAAAAAAGTAGTCTGTGTGGATGAGCTTGCTCAAAGTACTAGAAAAGGATTGTTTATGGTCTTTTTTGTAGTGCTTGACATTACCACCATGCCCCTAATTTGACAAGGCAGAACATGTCAATTTTACCTTTGTTTTGGTGCAGGTTGAATTCACAGGTTTGGGGTAGCTTGTAAAAATACAGACTAGTTCATGAGTGAATGATTTTTTTATGCATCTTGCGGTGTATAATGATGTTTTTGCATTGAAATAGAAAATGCATTGTTCAACAAGAAATTGCAATGGTGCTTACTGCTTAGGGATTTGGGGATATTTTTTTCCATCATTGAATTTAAGGTTAAAATTTACACAACATGTGCAGCTTAAACCGCCTAAAACTATACCCACTATAATAAACTGTAACAAAAATTCTGTATTATGCCAATACTGCTCTGATCTCATATTTGCAATCTCATAACAAAAGTTATATTATCAGTATTTAGTTGCAAGCAACATACAGATATGTTAGACTTGTGCTATATTTTAGCTCAAGTACTCAGCGTTCACTTTTGAGTCCAAAATGACAGCGAAAGCAAGACTGAGGAGGGCAGCATGATGTGGGATGATCTGGTGGGTCTTCTGCCGGAAAAGGCTGTGGAGAACGCTCGACTCGTCTGGCAGTCCGGAAGTGACCATCAGATGGCCGTGACCTCTGTTGGTCTCCTAACTTGCATCACAGGTGTCTTAATGGCAGGACCTGTCAGGTGAACCAATTAAATTATACCTAATTTATTTCATGAAAAAATACATTTACCAAATGTATGTATTTTTACATTTATTTTACATTTTATTTAAACCTATTTCAGAATGTGAAATAGATAAATATATTTTCTAATTAATGTATGAATAAATGTGTGTGTATATGTGTATATTTTTATACATACAAATATTTATTATCTATTATATATATATACATATATATAAACATTAAAAAATAATACATACAATTTATATATGTATATATATATATATATATTACATACAAATATGTATGTGGTATAGAATCCCTGATTGGTTGGAAACGGTCAAGTTGGGCATCACTTCTGTGTGTTGTCTGGTGGGATTCGCTGCCGCTGTGGCAACACGCAAATCCATGAGTCAGAGAAGAGCCAGAGGTCGCAGGTCAGAATCTGAGCAGTGACACTAAGATAAGATATTTTATGGGATCTGTAATCGAGGACAATTTTGGTACATGTAGAATCAAGAGTTTGATTTTTTTTTTTCTCAGAACATTTTCCTCCCAAATGTATTCAATTTACACTAACTAACTAATGCACTCATTATAAACCTCCATGGCCAAGATGTTGCTAAATAGGCCTTTTAAACACCATGCTGATATATAAAAAAGTAGTCTGTGGATGAGCTTGCTCAAAGTACTAGAAAAGGATTGTTTATGGTCTTTTTTGTAGTGCTTGATATTACCACCATGCCCCTAATTTGACAAGGCAGAACATGTCAATTTTACCTTTGTTTTGGTGCAGGTTGAATTCACAGGTTTGGGGTAGCTTGTAAAAATACAGACTAGTTCATGAGTGAATGATTTTTTTATGCATCTTGCGGTGTATAATGATGTTTTTGCATTGAAATAGAAAATGCATTGTTCAACAAGAAATTGCAATGGTGCTTACTGCTTAGGGATTTGGGGATATTTTTTTCCATCATTGAATTTAAGGTTAAAATTTACACAACATGTGCAGCTTAAACCGCCTAAAACTATACCCACTATAATAAACTGTAACAAAAATTCTGTATTATGCCAATACTGCTCTGATCTCATATTTGCAATCTCATAACAAAAGTTATATTATCAGTATTTAGTTGCAAGCAACATACAGATATGTTAGACTTGTGCTATATTTTAGCTCAAGTACTCAGCGTTCACTTTTGAGGTTAAGCTACAGCTGAGCACATTTGAGAGAGTCTCAAAATATTTGTCTCTTCGTTTTGATTCTTAATTAACTTGAATTTCAAGTCTGTCTCCACCATCCGGTTGATTTTGTCATCGTTACCTCAGTACAGAATTTATGCTATTTTCCAGAAAATTTGCTAACTTTGCATTGCACTATACTTATTATATTATGAACATTATATTTACTATATTGTAAAGTGTTATAGGTGCACTACATTGTATTACATGCCATTTAGTTTGAATACTACTAACCACACTAAAGCTCTATAACACATAGCCATCTCTTTCAAAACTTCTACAAATAAAGCTTTGTAGGGATTGTATGGAAAACTAAGCATTGTATTTTGGCTGTGGTCTAGAAACGTGTGACGTTGTGACAGTACGACTATAGATTGTATGTTTTTGTAGGTTTGCATTCCCAAGTTACTGTATGCATGTGGCATATGCTGTGAAGTTAGTTTTTTGCTGTGATCAAAGTACTAATGTGACTTAGACACTTACTGTCTGCAACTGTTCTGTTATTTAAATCAATTATGTTCATTTCCATTAGATGTGTATCAACTTATACAGATCTTATGGTTCCTGTCCACCTCCGACGAGCTTTAATATTTATAATTTTGTATTACCAAAAGGTGAAACATGCCTAATGTAAAGTTTCATTAACTTTTTTTATGATGACTTGTGGCATATTTCAGTTATTTGAGTATTTAACTGTAGACTTCAGTATCGTTGAATATTTAGTATCCTCATTATCATAGTTTTGTTTGCCAAAGGCTGATGGTTGGTAAATCCAAATAATAGTGTGCTGTGCATTTAGACTTGGCATTGAAACAAGTATCTATTTATGATGTATAACATTTATTTAGAACAGCATTGTATTTTTGTGAGTATACTTGATCTTTTATTGACTATTTCATTTTTTTAGACTAATTTAGATTGTCTGGAAGTATGCTGCCTCCCCAATTTTCATATGATTTCAAATGTGAGTAAATAAGTAAAACTGAATATAGCACTGAGGATATAATGTGGTAGGACCTATCAACATGAAATCACAGATCTGTGCATGTTGTATCAAGGCGCATGATGTAAGAGATTGATTGGAAGGAAAGTCATTGGGTTTAAGGAATATTTCCAATTTCGAGATTGGTACGGTATCTTGTCAAATCCAGTTTCTTACCAAGTTAAGACTTTGATTTGGACCATTTGAATTACCATAAAACAATAAACTAGAATCTCAAATGCATCTGAATGTTTTGTGGCCTCTGACCATTACAAATCTAAACATCTGTTTGGAGCATTTTAATACTTTTTTGCCCACAGGCTGGAAATAGTTGTCTGACTTTGAGAAACCCTCAACTGAAATAATCAGTTTGTGGCATTGCTGTGCTTTTTCTGGTATATCATCAACACCTGATCAGTGGTTTCTGGTGATTTTGACATGGAATGACCCCAAAGATATAATGTGAAATGAGCAACTGCATTGTTGAATAGTGTGAAACGGTTTCCGTCCAGAAACGTAAGCTCAGATTTGTTGTAATAATGTTGTATTTTGAGTAAAGCAGCATGCTGGAGCTGTATTACACTACTTGTATTATTTAACCCAATTATGAAAGTAAAATAAAACACTGATACAATGCAAACTGTGTGTTTGCCTTTTTTTTTTTAAAGGCTGTTTGAGATGGAATCTTGTTGTGCTTTTATAAATAGAGAAACGTAACCAGGA
This sequence comes from Sinocyclocheilus rhinocerous, assembly GCF_001515625.1. Classification (NCBI taxonomy): domain Eukaryota; kingdom Metazoa; phylum Chordata; class Actinopteri; order Cypriniformes; family Cyprinidae; genus Sinocyclocheilus; species Sinocyclocheilus rhinocerous. Next base: position 923,107 of record NW_015647095.1, read on the forward strand.
AATTAGCGTGACCGCATCAAATGTTTGAACTGAGCAAGTGGATATCGACTGAGCTATTACTAATGTATAATTTCATACATTTACAGATGTGCTAGCTTAAATTCTTTATATTTATTGTCTGAAATGAAATCTTTACAACACTGAAATCTACTACATTCATCAAATGAGGAGCCATAATCAGGCTTTTGAATTCTGTGGAAGTCTGCAGAGTTTTCTGCAGTTTTCCTCCATTGCAGGAACTGAAGAGATATTTGCTCCATGAAACTTGATTCTCTTCTGTCTGTTGCAGGTATCTGTCTGGCAGTTCTCCTGGGCCGTACTACAGTAATCACTGTCCCTCGCTGTCTGCACCTGTGTCTGCATCCTCTACCTTCATCCCAACTCCTCCCCCCAACCTGTCACAGCTGCTCATCCGCCAGCAAAGCCACAGAATGCGCAAAGCCTCGCCCTCCTCGCTGCCTGGGCGACTCAACAGGGCCCTCTCTCTGGGAACTATCCCCTCCCTCGCACGAGCAGGTAAAGCATAAGATAGATAAATCATTCTAATATGCTGATTTGCTGCTTAAGAAGTATTTCTTATTATTATTATCAATGTTAAAACCAGTTTTTGCTACTTAACATTTGTGTGGAAACTGTGATAAACTACCATTCAAAACTTTGGGGCAAGTAAGCTTTAAAAAACAAGTTTTATTCAGCAAGGACAAATAAAATTGATCATAGAAGTGAATACATTTATGATGTTATAAAAGATTTCTATTTCAAATAAATGCTGTTCTTTTGAACGTTCTATTCATCAGAAAATCCTGAGAATTGTATTGTGGTTTCCACAAAAATATTGGGCAGTTTTCAACATTGATAATAATAACTGTTATTAAAAATTAACCACCAATAATAATTGATAATAACTGAGCACCAAATCAGCATATTAGTATAATTTCTAAAGGCGACACTGAAGACTGGAGTAATGGCTACTGAAAATTCAGCTTTGCCATCACAGAAATAATTACATTTTAAGATGTATTAAACTAGAAAACATTTTATTTAATCTGTAATTTTACAATATTTTACAACATTACCGTTTTTCTGTATATTTAATCAAATAAACTTTTTTTTAACCATGCATATAACCTGCTGATATATAAATATGAAAAATATTTTAAATAAAACTAATTATAATTTAATAAATATTGCAATAAAACTTAATAGGCTGTGCAATGAATTTGGCTTTTTGTAACATAGTTGTAATAGTCATATAATGTAGAAAAACCTTCACTTTGTTTGTGAAGTGAGATGTGCTGCTATAGTGAGAGCTGAGAGGCCCCAGGTGCTGTTTTGTGGAACCAATGCAGAAGTGCATGATGGGAAAGATGTGGGTCACTGACTGACTTGAATGCATGGTACAAGGAACTCGGCTCACTCTTCACCCCAGACGGTGCCGCACCTAGCAGGGGAATTTTGCCAACTGCCAAAGAAAACTGCGAAGTGTGATTGAGAAATAGTCTGTTCAGTATCTCCAGCTACCTGCATGCTACAGGGATTTTCCCACTGCTGATGAGTTTGCAGTTACAGGAAGTGACTAATTTACATTCTTTTATTTTATCTTTGAATTTAAAAGAATGGTGAACCTATAAATAAAATTTGTCATTATTTACTCACCGTCATGCTGTTCCAAAGCTGTATGCTGTTATTTTTTCAGTGGAACAATTTTTCTCTGTCCAGTGACATATATATATATATATATATATCATATATTCACTGATAATGCCCTTCATATCAGCTCTCATATCAGATATGATACAGATCAATATGAACTATCAGTGTAGAAAATATATTTTTTTTTTTAAGTCACATTTTGGAGCAAAATGAGTAAATAACAGAAATGTAATTTTTCGATTAACTATTACTTTAAAGGGGTCATATGATGCTGCTAAAAAGAACATTATTTTGTGTATTTGGTGTAATGAAATGTGTTTATGCGGTTTAAGGTTCAAAAAACACATTATTTTCCACATACTGTACATTATTGTTTCTCCTCTATGCCCCACCTTTTCAAGCGTGTGACGGAAATGTTACGCCCGTACCACATTGTGATGATGCCCTGTCCAGGCCGGAGCGATGATTCAAAAACATGAAAACCCATTATAAACGAGGCATTCGTTGCATCCAGTGTGGACATATTATAAATCATTATAATCCATAATTGTCTTTTTACGCGTTGCGTTGCATCGCGCCGCGTAAACATAACCATGTGTAACACTCCAAAGAGAAAGGAAAAATTGAAATCGCATCATATGACCCCTTTAACAATAATGTTTTGATTCATGTTTATGCATTAAAAAAAAATAGTTACCTAACTGACTGACAGTTTTAACTCTGCATAACCTACCAACATATTGTTCATACTGTATATCAAAAGGGATGGCAGGGGCAACAGCTTGGTTTGCCATAGCTTTTAACTTTGACCTGTCAGTAAACGGGACTTTGTAATACACAGGCTTTTAAAGCCTGGGATCAGGGTGATGTCGGGAGTGGTGTTTAAATGACTGTTGTGAGACGGTGGAAGAATGGTTCGTTTCATGTGTGGATCTTCAGATGCGATGGCAAACGTCAGCCTCCTGTAATCAGATGCAGTGGCTCGGCAGGTGTGATAAAAAGGGCCAGAGCTTGATCTTTACGCTCTTGATTTAATCACACACACTTGTCTGAGAGATCTCAGCGTTTGATTCATTTCCACCTCATTGCGTTATATAGAGATGGATATGTAATGGTGATCTTCAACAGCTAACAAAAGTTTTAATTTTAAAAAATATCACTAAGAGTCCACTGAGATCTCTCACAGCTTGTTTTTACATTAGAGTATCACTCATCTCTCCGTCACACTTCTATAGGAGGTCTTGAAAAGGCTTTTGTGTGAGCAGGGCCTGTACCTGCTCCATCATGTACCTTCACCCATCTGCTCTATAATGCTCAGTAATGGTGCTGCTCCTCTACGGCTGCAGCTGTGTTGGCTCCACATATGGAGACATTCCTGGAATGACAGAATGAGAGCGTTAAATGTCTCTACTTTGCAGTTGGATGCTTGTGTTGTATCATGAAAATTGCTGGGAATTTCTATCAGTCTTTTGTGGGATAGCTATCTTTCACTTTTTGAGAAGGCAGCCATGGAAATGTTTCAAATAAGAAACTGCAGTTGTACTACTGTCCAAAAAATTAAAATTTTAAGAAATTAGGTTTTATTCAGCATGGATGCTTTAAATCGATCAAAAGTGACAGTAAATACATTTATAATGTTAGAAAACATTTCTGAATAAGTGCTGAACGTAATAAGAACTTTCTATTTTTCAAAGAATCTTGAAAAAAAAATCAGTTTTCACAGAAATATTAAGCAGCAGAACTGTTCTTAACATTGATAATAATGAGCACTGAATCATATTACAATGTTTTTCTGAAGGATTGTGTGACTCTGAAGACTGGAGTAGTAGGGATGCTGAAAATTCAGCTTTGCATCACAGGAATAAAATGCATTTAAAAAATGGAAAACAGTTATTTGAGATGGTATAAAAATACTTCACAACATTACCACTTTTACTGTATTTTTGATCAAGTAAAACATAAAAATGACCCCCAAACAATTGTGCTGATTTGTTCTTCTGCTTGTAGATTCAGGTTTCCTGTTCAGTGGGAGTAGACCATCTTCACAGTGTAAAGACTCTCCACCTTCAGGTAACTCTGAAGAAGTGAAGGAATTGTTGTATACATCTTTATGAACTCAAACCAGATAAATCGTATATGATAATTGTCTACTAATCAGTCACATCGCCATTTGATAAACGCGGTGAAACTAATTTCTTTCATTTTTCAATAGATTACTTCTCTCTAAAATCTGGAAGCCGACCCTCCTCTCCTGGACCATCTCCAACCCCTTCCGTGGCAGGGTCCGTCACTTCCACCTCCAGCTCCGCCAGGCAGCGCCGGCCACTCATCAGTCCGGCCAGACTCAACATCAGTGGGCAAAAGCTGCGGCTCTTTTCCTCTCCTCTGGAGCCTTCAAGTTTGACCTCACCACCTCCGTTTCTTTCAGAGCAAAGCCACGTGCACAGCGGAGGATTCTTGCCTGATGTTCCACACTTCCATTCACAGAATCATGGTATAGGACACTTTTGGATGTATTTTTAATCTACATGAATGTCCTAAAGTTTCTGTCAACCATTTGAGCTGAATGATAGTATAGAGTGGCCCTAGAATTTTACCAAATTTTTTATTGCTTTATTTTGCTTTTGAAAAGTGTGACTGTGACTTTTTTTTTTATTTGTCAGCTAACTTTTATTATCTTAAGTGTCCAAATGCTTTTTTGAGGACAACATACTAATGCTATTTTTAAGGTGCAATCTTCAATCTATTTATTTACTAGTATTACTTGAAAATTATATTGTATTACTAATAACTGAAGATTAGAAACCTCCGTTTCTTAATTTAAAAACCTCATATCATTCAAGTCTGTTGGTTTTATGGGCAAATGTGACCCTGGTCATAAGGGTCAATTTTTTGAAATTGAGATTTATACATGATCTGAATAAATAAGCTTTCCATTGATGTATGGTTTGTTAGGATATGACAATATTTGGCTGAGATGCAACTATTTGAAAATCTGGAATCTGAGGGTGCAAAAATAATCAAAAGATTGAGAAAACCGCCTTTAAAGTTGTCCAAATGAAGTTCTTAGCAATGCATATTACTAATCAAAAATTAAGTTTTAATATATTTACAGTAGGAAATTTACAAAATATCTTAAAAATATCTTAATGGAACATGATCTTTACTTAATATCCTAATGGTTTTTGGCATAAAATAAAAATTAAATCATTTTGACCCATACAATGTATTGTTGGCTATTGCTACAAATATACCTGTGCTACTTATGACTGGTTTTGTGGTCCAGGGTCACATATGTTATTTATATGTTCTGTTCTCAATATTCTTGAACTTTTAAGATTGATATAGATATGATTTTGTTTGAGATTCAGGTTCACTGATCGATGAGGGCAGTGTGTTTGAGCATGTGGAGAAGCGAATGGGCAGCTCCTCCGGTTCTTCAAACTGCCGTGTAGACACGACCACAGGAAATGGAACTGACAACAAGCCTGGATGGAAAGGTGCGAATAGGAAGTTCATTAGAGTAGCAGTGTTTACTCTGTTCTGCATAATTATTTATTGTTTGAATGTTTTTGTCTTTTTCACAGGGTTTTTGGGCCTGACACTTTGGCCTGGTCTACTGTTTGCCAGCCTGACCATTAACTTAAGCTTTATCGGTTTCTATCTTTATTACAATTGGAGATGAGCATATAGAAAAGACCTGTTCAAGGTCAACCTGGAATGTACACTGGTCGTTGTCACCTGCGTGCTCAGTAAATCTATATCACGGAAATACATGGATAGCATTTCCCTTGGGTGACGACTACAACTTTATTCTTGCTGCTCAACAATTGTGGATATAATAATGGAGAATAAAGGAATTCTCAAATAAATGAGAAGACCGTATCCTCTTAACTTGAGCTCTGTTAAATACAGCTGAGATTCTACATTATGCCGCAAAGTATGATGTTAGCTTTGTAAAACATGTTTTTGTGCATGTTCAATCATTTTTTGTGTTTTTAAACACTGGATGTGTTTCAGACTGAATGCTTGTGCTGTTTAATTTAACAGAATGATGTCTGTTGGGCATGTGTTGCATCTTTATAAAAAATCTATTTGACGACTTTGCCATATTGCTGTACATTTAAGTGTTTCTGTTTATCCTACATCCTGAAAGAAGAATTCCATGTCATGTCATTATCGTAATGATGTGATATTATAAAGTGCAATATGTTTGTGTTGATCTACTTTTGTTAACAATGTGACACTGAAAGATTTGGTGTAGCAAATGTCTGTTACTGTGTCCATTAAGCCTCTGACTGTTTTATGATTTAACTCATAATGTCAAGGGAAAACAGGATAATTGAATATTTTGTACATAAAATAAAGGTGTTTCAATTACCAGATTGAAATAAATCTCCATTGTAATAGTTATACATTGGTTTTGGTGTCTTCTGTATTTTTTCACACTCATGTTAAAAAAATAATATTGAAATATCTTCTCTGAATTTCTCCTTTTCTCTAGATTGCTTCCTAATCTCTGGCATTGTATATTACAAATATTGTTGGCTCCTTGACAAATTTCTCCTGCTCCTGTTGTGTCTACTTAATACTTAAATGTAAATTTAAAACTTTCTCTTTCATCATTCAGAAATTCTGAGCATGTATTTGTAAAGTCAGTTGCTCAATGAATAGGCCAATAGTGAAGGTAGTTGTAAAGGTTTTTCCTTGATCTTATTTTGTGTTGCAGTTCCCATATCATGATGTATTTGAAACATTCAGTTGTTCTTGCATGTTGCCCTTTTGAATTGTGTTAGAGAACGATGCAATCATTTACATTTTCAAAAAGTGCAAGGAAAAATATACAATGGGAACTGAAAGTAAATAATAAAAAGTACACCAGAGTACCAGAGTTTATCTTTCTCCATCACTGGCTGGGTGTAGACAGTCTGTCTCCTGAAAGAATGATAACAATCTGGAGTATAGGACATACAGCTCAGAGTGGTATAAAAAATAAACAACAGAATGCAAATTCATTTGAATTACAAGCCATTAATGTGTTTTGCAAATGGTTTAGAAGATGGATTTCTGATGTATTTACTCTAATGAATGTGCTGCCTTTAATGGAGGTAACTGAAGATCTGAGGCTCTGTAGTTAGCAATGTATTTGTCGATGCACATAAAGATGAAACTGTCAGTGGGAAATCCCCCCCCCCAAAAAAGAGGCAAGTTAATACATGCATCTTGCTGTAAGAATGTTTTAATGTTATTGTAAAACACATTCAGACTAAGGACATTACAACCTGTGGTCAATTATACTGTATATACTGCACATTCCATAAATCACTGATATTACTGCGATTTTGAAATAAATCGCATAAATACATTTTTAGAAAAAAATATTGTTGCACTTAACGTACAAAAGAGCAGGTTAATTAGAGAATAAAATTTTTCATTTTAGTTGATCAAACCTGTTGAGAACAATGTTCAAAAATGCTGATATAAGCATTAACAATTTCCCAAACAGTATTTATTTTCTTTCTTTATTTGTTTGTTTATTTATTGAAAACAATGTCTCTGAGCTCAAGATTCATTCAATGACAATATGCAGAACAATTCACACTGCAGTTATTAAAATGATAGGTAACACTCTACTGGTTCCATTTGTTAACATTAGTTATTAGTTATATATAGCAATAAATAACTATGCATGAATGAACAATTCTAAAAAATACTGATAAAGCATGTATTAATCTTAGTTATATTATATGCATATATACATTAAACCAAAGTTGTATCTGTTAATATTATTTAATGGACCTGAGCTAATATGAACTAACAATGAACTGACATTAAAAAATAATAAATATTGTAATAAATGTATTGCTAATTATTAGTCAATTTTCATGTATGCATTAACTAACCTTAACTAATGAACTTTACTATAAAGTGTTACCAAAATTATAGTAATTCTGGCTCATTTTAAGCTCATTATGCAAGTCAATCTTAAAGCCAAATTCACACAACTTTAATCCAAAAGACTTTCATTTTCAGCCTAAATACTGCTATAATTTCAGATAATTAATTCCAGTCCAATCACTATCAGAAGAAAAAAAAAACTTTTAAAAAAGAATTTAAAATACTTTTTGTAAAAAGCCTAATTGTTAACTTTTTAAATAGCCTTTTACAGCCCATATTTCAAGAAAAAAAATCATAATTTCACATCAACAAATATAAAGTTATAAAATAGGCTATGTTTTGCATATAGACGTAGGCTATATCATATATTATGTTGAGAATACAGCCTCATCAAATAAGGTCTTAACAAGGCGGCACCTTTGATGGCACGTTTCATCTATTTGATTGGACGGAGCAGTTGTGGGAAGACTGTGCAGAGGATGAAGTTTACAAATCAGATGCTCTTTGTTCTTGAAACATGCGCAGTCCACAAAATCCACAAATGCGTTAGTTAGTTAAATGTGTTTAAATGTTATATATGTGTCTAATATTATTTAGCCTATATCATGATTATTTAGGCCTGCGGATTAAAAAGGTGCGCACAAACCTTTTAAAATACGATAAAGGACAGAATGATTTGCAATGCTTTTTGACATTGCAAAGTTTAGCCTGCAGTTTTTATATTTAATCAAATATTTTAAATTCAATTGCACAATCAGTTCACAACATAATAAAAATAAAAATAAAACATATTATTCTTATTTTATTAACGTTGGCTTAACGCAGTTAGCAAGTGTTTTTTAATGCCGGCGACATCAAACAGATGTTTACTGTAACATTTACCAAGCAGTCAAAATACGTCTGCGACCCTCGCGCGCCTCTTTCATGTTGAATTCGCGAACTTTTGACCTCTATTTCAGGATACCAACAGGAGGCAGGGCAGGTAGGTGGAGACTAAAGCAAATCCGAAGCACACCTGGACACTTTTAACTTTACACCTGTGCTGTTCGCTGCAGAGAATCTCGCCTTTTCATTCATCCAGCTCAAGCCCATCTCATGGATCGCAGCGCGGGGTCTGATAACCTGCAATCCCGCGATACCGCAGAGGACGGCCAGGGTACCGCGGGGGATGGAGGAGCCGCTCCAGCACCAGAAAAGCCTCCTTATTCGTACGTGGCTCTCATTGCAATGGCCATCAGAGAAAGCGAGGAGAAGAAGCTGACCCTGAATGACATCTACAGCTTCATCATATCCAAGTTTCCATACTACGAGAAGAACAAAAAGGGATGGCAGAACAGCATCAGGCACAATCTGAGCCTCAACGAGTGCTTCGTGAAGATTCCCCGGGAGAGTGGCGGGGAGAGGAAGGGAAACTTCTGGACGCTAGACCCAGCGTTTAGCGATATGTTTGAGAAGGGTAATTATAGGCGCAGGAGGCGCGTCAAGAGACCCTACCGACCACCACCCTTACCGTCTGGATTTAACTTCACCGACTCGTACTGCCTGCAACAGGAGCCCGTTTACTGGCAAAGCCCGTTCGTCAGCACCAGCTCCTGGAGCCACCAGTCCAGCTCTCCGACGCACATCTCCAGCTACCTGCAGCCCATGCTTGGTAACGCGCGCCCTCTGTCTCCAAACGATTATACCAACTCTCCCGTGAGTTATTACTACGGTCAACACCATCACCTTCACCCGTCCTACAGACCGTACCACCGGCATCCGAACGCTCTGGTGCCTCTGAGCGGCATGACTCCTCCGGTGAGCCCTGGCGGAAGCTCCATCTCCGCCTGCAGCTACCCGCCGCACAACGGCCATCCCGAACAGGTGCATCATCCGCTTGACTGACGGACAGACACGTGAAAACTAAATATAAGTAGGCTAAAAAATTCATTTGGATCTAGATTTGCTGTTTTTGTTACGTTAACCTTTGGAAATGTTAAACGTGCCGTTTCAAGTCAGACTGGCTGGTTGAAATTAGGTCGAAATGTTGCATTCGCTGCATTAATTTGTTTACTGTATAACTAATGGGTTTACAGTTGTGTTTTGTGGATTTTCACGATTTAAATATTGTTACATTGTTAAACTATTGTTCACTTAAAAGTCAAGAGACGAAGAGCTGTTCAAAACGCACTTGGTTGTTGGCAAGTTGTCAGTACATTTCCATACATTTCAGCAAATGTTTAAAAAGCATCAAGATAGCCTACATAAGCATATTTATTTTTACCATGTATTGAGATAGAATTAAGGATCTTAAAATGGATGTACGGTTTGCATACCGTTTAAAAATGTTTGATGAATATTTGATTTAGTGGAAACTCTTTGCACAAGTTGTTTACAAGAGTTCTTTATGCAAAGGTGTATTTTCTTTAAAAAAAATATTTTGTATATTGAATAGACATGTTCAGTGTCTGCATTTCTGGAGTTTGAAAATATTTTTTTATATGTAAATGTTCATAACCTGTTCGAATTTTTCTCTGATAAAATTCTGATAACTAGTCATACAAGTCTCATTTATTTGACTATTTATTATATATTACTAGGCCAATTGCATTTGATCAAACTTAATTAAAGAAATAATAATAATAATATTAAAATAAAATTACAAATATTAAAAAAAAAAAACATATTTGTAGAGAAAAAAATGATTGCCAATTGTTTTATTTGAAAAACGCACAAAATGACACGAAAATCACTGCTTCAATATCTAATCTATCCAGTGTCTGTAAATGCTAAGTGCAGTGCAAATACTTAATTATAATGAACATTCATGAATAATGGTGATTAAAATTATGAGATGATTATTCCAAAATATCAAGATCATGGTTGTGTAATTTTAACTCCATAGTACACTGTGTAGATAAATGCCGCCCCCTTGTGGCCTTTTGACCTATTATCTGTAAAAAGATGTTATAGTATTTTATTTTTCATACTAACAGTTTATATAGACAGATTATGTTGATTGACCGCTTATATAATTAATCTGAACATATTTTATTATATATAAAATGTATATATATATATATATATTGATATGTGGTGGCCACCTTCTCGTAACATGTTTCTGTGAATCCATTTATTGGGTTTACAGAAAAAGGCATGAGCTATTGTAATAGTTGACATGAGATGTGTCTATTCCTTGTGATAGTGCAAATCTTAGTCCACTGACCTCAATTTAGGTTAGACATGTGATGAGCAAAACACTCACTACAGCTTAAACTTGTCATTCCCTGACCTAAAGTGCCTTTGAACAGAGAAATATAATATAGTTTTATCTTAACATAAAAACCAGCCCATATTCAAATACAAGCTGCTGGATGAACAAACAAGAGATCATTTGTAAAGAAAGACGGCGTAATCCCAAGGCTACACGAGGCTTTGAAACTGTTGCCATGGTGAGGAAAGACTGTTACTTTAACAGTTAGATTTTAAAGAAGTGTTTGATGCATTGTAAGTGCAATATGAATATTAGACCATGGTCTCAGATGCAGGGCTGTATGTCCATCCATAATTTCCCTTAAAGGCATCCGAGGCCTCTTTCTACAGCTTGATTTGATTATTTCAGGGGCTGTAATGACATTGCATGTGTTTGGTTTTCCCCATCACCTCCAGTAACTTCCCTGCAGTGATCAGCTGGCTGGCAGCATAGTGCACTTTGGCCTGCAGTGACTTGTGGGCAGGGGGTGAAGGTGGGCGGATGTGGGCACAGGGGTCTTTGGCTTTATTTCACTCTGAGTTTCTGTTCTGCACATACACTTCCTGTTTTCACAAGCTGCGAGCTTTCAATGGTGCAGTGCATTTTAAAAGCTTGTTATCATCACAGCACCACTATAGTTTTTCAGATGGCTGAAAAGAAGACCTATAAATGTCTATGCAGATGATTAAACAGCATGTGACTAATTACATGCAGTTCCAGGTCTTGGATTCAATGGTGTTTTCATAAATGGGCCAGAGATTGTGCTCTATTTGGAATACAGGATATGTCTTTTTTTATATATATAAATGCATTGCAAAGCTTTATAATTTGTTCTCAGGAATAAAATAATAGCCTTTTACTAGACGTCTCCTTGCTGAAAGCAGACAGATTTATTTGACTGAATGACTGGTGCTTTTAAGTGACTTCCCCATGGACCCATAATCGTTATTCGCTGTCAGTGGCATCCAGAATTAGAGCTTCCTTACTCTCTCACAGGAAGACACGTCTGACCGGTTTTATTTAAAAATGAGGAAATAATAAGTTCAGTAATTCCGCCTGTTATGTACAGTATTTACGCATACAGGTATCACGTGATATCTGGTGTCGGATAATAGTAGCAAACATGCTCTGAACTACAGTTTCGTTGTGAACTAATCGATGTTTTTGAACATATAATTTAATCGACTCCTTTCTACAGCTTTAAGTTTTTATAGAAGAGAATTCTAGCGTGACACCTCCCACCTTCGAAGACTGACTATAACATGAGCCAATAGCATTCGAGTAGGGCTTTAATGGAGCATTTCATTGGTTGTACTTATTAACGAATACGCCCCCTAGAGTGAACCAGTCGTCTAAACAAGACTCGGCCTTCAACCAGAGCTTGTATGAGGATATTTTGAGCGCCTGAACGAAAATGGTAATTTAAGTCAGTCTCATTCACAACAATTAGAGAAAGCGGCTGAAGAACTATGGTCGTATAAAACGTAGGAGGATATTTTGAGCGCCTGAACGAAAATGGTAATTTAAGTTCTCATTCACAACAATTAGAGAAAGCGGCTGAAGAACTATGGTCGTATAAAACCACCATACGCTATTCAAGTTAATTGAAACGTGACCGACTTGGCGTCTTTGGCGAATCGGTTGAGTGAATGATTCAGTGACTCACCCGTAACAAGTTTAAATTGGATCTTGGAGAACAGATTCAAAAGATTAGAGTCACTCGGATGAACCAAAAGCCACATAATGGATTATATTTTATTTATTTCTGCGAATTTATAGCTCATAATGCATAAACATGATTGAGGAGAGTTAAGTAATCACAGAGACTGCTGTTTTCAAATGAACGCAGCATGTCGCACGCGTGGAAACAGACCTCAGAAGCAGAGGAAGCCAGACGGTGATGTGCTGAGGAAGAGTTAGGGACCGTTAATATTGTTTCGAACCGTTCTGAAAAGTGCAAACATTTATTACGTATGTTTGAAAGTTAAAATCATAACATCTTTATGTAATGGATAAAATGGTGCCAGTTAATTTAAGGTCGTAAATAATCAAAACATCAAACATCTTTGATGTTATACTGTAACGTTTTCTCCAAACATATTCATTCCATTTCTCTCTGAATGAAGGATTTCATGACACGCAGACATTTTTATTGTCAGTATTATGCCGTGCATGAATGACAACAAGGGAGAGAACGAAAGAGAGAGAGAAAGGAGGAGGAAGCAAGTGAGCGCGAGAAAGAGGAAGAGAGAGGGACAACTATGTCGATGATCCCTACGAGTTAGGAACGCGGTGCTGAACGCGCAGTGCAGACGGCCACTTTAACACCTCCAATCACTAAAAGATTATTAACACTTCTGCTGTCATTTCAGACCATTCAAATACTGGCGTTTTGATCGCTGACCGACATTCACGCGCCAGGAAGATATCAATTTTCAGTGTCAAAGTAAAGGAGCATCGCTGATTCTGAAGATGGAGAAATGAACCACCGGTGAGGCTTGAAGGTAAGTCCGCGCTGTCACATTGTCATATTTTGTTTCATATTTCCCATCACGAGAATATGAAACAAGCAGAGGTTTATTCATGGTGGATTAGGCAAAAATGTGTTGACACCTGCCATTTTAAAAATGCATCATAAATATTGTGCTATTTTTAATCGCTACGACTTTATATACACCATATATTTTCGACAGACGCATAGTTTAAAATATAGTATAACATATGTGAAATTGCTATGTTGATGTGAGATGATGTGCGCCACGTTTCTCGGATATTGGCCCTCCGGCCGGCTTTGTAACCCTAGACAGTCCGACAATTCATCACAGAGCTGCAGTGTGTGCTTCAGACACATGCATAGCATATATGATATTAGATATTGATTAATATGATATAATGCAAAATCTCATGTCAGGAACACCATACTTCTGTTCATGATCAATTGCAATTGAAATCTTCTTTAAATTGATTTTTCAGTTGTCATTTTTTCATTGATAATGTAAAGTATAACTGTATTGTAGTGTGCATATAAACAAATTTATGCAATTCAATGACCTGTCTGCCTATACAAGAGATTGTTATTAGATTGTTTTGACTGTATTTATTATACACCCTAGTATGCACAGCTTTCATTTTTTAGCAGGTCACTGGGTTGATACAAACCATTAAATATTGTATAAAATAAAATATATATTTTGAGAAGAGAAGTATGAACACGCTGCATAGGACATTCTAAATTTTAAATCTTTAGGGCGTTAAAAAATAAATATATTCTATATTAAAAAATAGTAATTAAAATATATTCTATAATAATTTTAACGCTCATGTGCAACATGACTTGTAGTATATTTCTAAGTTTTCTCTTTTAACAGTGTCTTAATTGTACTTCTTGAGGTTTATATTATGATAATATTTTGTCTTTGTGATGATAGAAACAAGTATTCTGTAATTATTCAGTAAAATTCAAAATTATTTACTCTTACTTACGCATTCGATTGATACTAGCCATTATAAAGTGATGTTAATCATAATATGAATGATGTGCTGCACATTTACAAGAAAAGTGTCTTAATAATTATTTATTATGCAGCATATGTTACACGCTCTCTCTCTTCTCGCTGAACATTAATTGAGCGTCTTGAGGTCACTCCCTGCCTCTGTAATTGGTTCAGTGGGTTGTAACAGCTAGTAAACACTTCATGCATGTTCAGTATTGTATGACTTTATCTGTCGTAAACATCTATCTGTGTTCAGCAGTGGGGTCAGCTGTAGATGAGCTTCCTGCACCATGCCGCCGGGGGTCTACGGCATGCAGGATGTGTGGGAGAGGGAGGGTCGGCAACAGGTCAACATGGAGTTCCTCCTCCCCACGGGGATCTACCTCAACTTTCCCGTAGCATGCAGTGACACCATTAGTACCATCAAGAAGGTGAGGAGACCCTCTGATCACATGCAAACACCAAACATGCTAATTTGCAGATATGGGTAATTGACAAATAACATGGACTGTTTGTAATGAGCATCATGATTGTAGTTTAAAAAGGACAAAAAAGCAGCACAAATGAGGTCCGTACAACTTTGGAAGTCTTACAATATCTTACATAACAAAATTGAAATCATTATTTACTAAAATATCTTAACATCATATCTTAACGCTGCTTGTTTATGAGAGAAGTGTCAAAGTCCACTTTGTAAACAGATCTTTTCAATGAATCGGTTGATTTGGTTCACAAAATGGTCTGAACGATTTTATCTGTCGTAAACATCTATCTGTGTTCAGCAGTGGGGTCAGCTGTAGATGAGCTTCCTGCACCATGCCGCCGGGGGTCTACGGCATGCAGGATGTGTGGGAGAGGGAGGGTTGGCAACAGATCAACATAGAGTTCCTCCTCCCCACGGGGATCTACCTCAACTTTCCCGTAGCACGCAGTGACACCATTAGTACCATCAAGAAGGTGAGGAGACCCTCTGATCACATGCAAACACCAAACATGCTAATTTGCAGATATGGGTAATTGACAAATAACATGGACTGTTTGTAATGAGCATCATGATTGTAGTTTAAAAAGGACAAAAAAGCAGCACAAATGAGGTCCGTACAACTTTGGAAGTCATACAATATCTTACATAACAAAATTGAAATCATTATTTACTAAAATATGTTAATATTTTATCTTAACACTCCTCGTTTATGAGAGAATTATCAAAGTCTAATTTGTAAAGAGATCTTTTCAATGAATTTATTAGGTTCACAAAATGGGCTGAATTTGTTCATGAGGTCAATGTTAAAAAAACTACTGCTTTAATATGAGGTCATAAAACTGCATCTGTAATAATTAAAATAACAAATAATAATAATTAAAAAAAGCAAACTGTTGTTTAAATACATTGCAGGACATTTTAAATACACAAAAGTATTTGATTGATGGTGATTAAAAATCTAGTATATATTTTTGATTTCATTATTAAATTTGCTGGTTATTATATTCATAAAGTCAGATGGTTTTTAAAAATGCCTATTTTTGAACAATTTAAAACATATTAAAATGTATTTGGTATTAAAATTTATTAAATGATATCTACAGTACAAGTAAAAACTTGAAAGCAATGCAATTGTTTAAGATGTAAACAGTTTTTTCCCGCTTGTTACGTTCTTTATACCAATTTTACCACGTGTTTTGTTTTATGTACACTTGTTTGTACAAAATGCTAGGTTCTCAATAAAAAAAAGTACTTGACTGAACGGATAAATTAGCACACAATAATACAATCAATATGCTTAGTAAAACATCAGTCACACTACTGATGATGGAGAAGTTGAAGACTTCCCTGCTTAGAAGACTATTTCTGTGCTGGTTTTGGTGCTGGTAGACCACTATAGGCATGATGTTCACCACCACTAAATGCATGGTTTTTCTAGTGAAGCTGGTTAACTAAGGAAATCTTTCTGGTTGAGATAGTCAGGAAGCCTACCAGTACCGTATGCTGGGTAATATCATTCAAAACACAGCATATATTGGTATTAGATTCTCTGCAATAAAATTATAGGAATCAACTGCAGTCAAACCCACTGGCCACATTAAAGTCTTGATTTGTGGCTTGTGCCTTAGATGGTGTGGAAAAATGCCAGGAATGAGCCTCTGTTCAGTGCCCTGAGTGACCCGGACGCCTACGTCTTCACCTGCATCAACATGACCGCGGAGCGGGAGGAGCTGGAAGATGAGCAGCGCCGCCTGTGTGATGTTCGGCCATTCATGCCAATTCTCAGGCTGGTGGCCCGGGAAGGCGACCGAGTCGAGAAGCTCATCACCACCCAGATCAGTCTGCTTATAGGAAAAGGTTTGTGTCACACCAATCGTCTGCTGACCTCAGAGCTGTTTGGGCGGCTCACAATGGAAGCAGCTAAGCATTTACTCACCACTGCAGCAGAATTATACGGTTTTGGCAGCTGTTCAGCACTAAAGAAGAATTTGTTTATTTAAACAAAAAAATTATGACCATGACGGCCTGATTCGGAAAGTCTGGTTTCTAAATGTCTCTTGGTTTTTGATCATTTCCCCTTTTTTATTACCTTGGCTATTTTTGTTAAAGGGGTCATATGATGTTGCTAAAAAGAACATTATTTTGTGTATTTGGTGTAATGAAATGTGTTTATGCGGTTTAAGGTTAAAAAAACACATTATTTTCCACATACGGGTGGCGTTATGCAAATCTTCCCACATTGTGATGAAGACATGTGGGTGCGTGTTAGAACGAGCTGTTTTAGGTAGGCGTGGCTGACTCTTAACTTTTATAAAGAATATCTCTTTGGATTTGAGACTTTAGTCTTTGCAACTTTACAGATCTTCTTTATGCACCAAGAGCTTGTAACACTCCAAAGAGAAAGGAAAAATTTAAATCGCATCATATGACCCCTTTAATGGTTTTTGAGGATGGTCACGCAATCTGTTCATGTTGCCTTCTGCATAATTCGACTAGCATCTAGATGAATTTGCGCCAAAATAAAAATACCCTAGATGTTGGCCAACTAAAGATATGGGAGGTATTTTCTTCTCTCTTTTAAAAATCAATTTAAGCCTTTTAATTTTGCTGGCCTAAAAACGCATGATTATATGATTCATTGGATTTTATTACTCGCTTTTAGCGTTGTTCTTCCTTGCTAATTTATCTACAACATTATTAGAACAGACCCATTTTTTGTGTCTCGAAGAGTTTTATTATTGGTAGTATTTTCGTATTGAATGTTGACAGTGCAGTTTTACCGTTCTGGCTTTGTTCAAAATGGCATAAAACCTTCTCCACAGGTCATCATGAATTTGACTCCCAAAAGAACCATGAGGTGAATGAATTCCGAACAAAAATGCGGACATTTTGTGAAGAGCGTGCTCAGGTGCGTCAGATGTTGCCTTGGGAACCATGGATGGAGTTCAACTTCCCGTGTGACTTGGAGCCGTGCTCGGTAGTGGCGCAATCTGGGAAATCGCACAGCGGGAAAAAGATTTTGGTCAATGTGAAGTTTGAGGGCAGTGAGGTGAGTGAAGTCATATTTTACACTAGTTCATGTTAATATACCATTCTTTTATGCTTTCTGGGAATTCATTCCTTTAGTACAATGCTATGTATCTGCTTTCTGTTTGTGCTGATAATGTGAAATGAGCAGCATGTTATGTAGTCGTTGACTATTTAATCCTCTCATGCAAAAGTCTAATTTTAGACTGACATATTTTCTGCCTTTGATATCACAAATCGTAACTGTCAGGAGATGTTTACACGGTGATGATGTCACTGCAGCATCTGCAGGCACACATGGCTCTCACTGACCCAGTTTTCCAGAGTGAAGCCTTTGATAGTATTTATATGTGTTGTGTTGCCTGTCAATCCCCCACCCACTCAACACGAATGTTATTTACCTATGATCTTTAACCTTGTAATGAGTCTGAAGCGTGCAAAAAAACTTCCAGCAGCACTTGTTTTTATAATGCATGACATGGATCAAAAGCCAGACCGTTTCGACACCGCATTTGCAGAGAAAAACAATCACATAATGAGTAATTAATCATACTATAGTGAGTGAACCCTGATCCTATGCGCATCAGTGATTATGAGGGAGTTTTCTGCTTTTTTACTATAACTAGAGCATGTTTTCTCAAACTTTTTTGAACCAAGGACCCCTTTCATAACACAAACTGTTCAAAGACCCCAGAGAAGTCGCTGTTACCATGGAAATGAGAATCATGGCAACCATGACCACCCACTCCCATAAAGCATAGTCTCCCCACACTCTCAATCAACTTGGCAGTCCCTCATTCTCAGTTTTTGAATATAGTTAGATGCAAAATTTCTATGTTTTTTATTATGCAGTACCATTCAAACGTTTGGGGTAGATATTTTTCAAGATTTTTGAGAGAAGTCTGTTTTCTATTCGAATATAGTCTGATATGTAATTTAGTCCTGTGCTTGCAAAGCTGAATTTTCAGCATCATTACAGATACAGTGTCACATGGTCCTTCAGAAATCATTCTAATATGCTGATTTGCTGCTCAAGAAACATTTCTTGTTATGTCATATTATGTTGTGCTGCTTAATATTTTTGTGGAAACTGTGATGCATTTTTTCAAGATTCTTTGCTCAATAAAAGTTCTAGTAAAAGCATTTATGCGAAATAGAAATCTACAATGTATAAGTCTTTACTGTCATGTTATATTAATTTAATTAATCCCTACTGAAACACAAATCTACTGACCTTAAATGTATCTATATTATGTTTTTGCATTATAGTTATGACTTATTCTATAGTTTCAGCCTATATTGTTTTGGACCCCCTGGTTATGCATTTCACATTTTGACTTTGTAGGAGACCTTCGTTCTCCAGCAAGATCCACAGGACCTGCCGATGTTTCTGAAATGGAACGCCTTGAGAAAGAAGTCCACCGTGTTCCGATCGGCCAAGCGGGAGAAGCCAGAGGACTACACCCTTCAGGTTAACGGGAGAT
Organism: Sinocyclocheilus rhinocerous; assembly: GCF_001515625.1. NCBI lineage: Eukaryota > Metazoa > Chordata > Actinopteri > Cypriniformes > Cyprinidae > Sinocyclocheilus > Sinocyclocheilus rhinocerous. The sequence goes on from NW_015647095.1 coordinate 942,379, forward strand.
GGGAGTTCATTTATGGAGAATATCCACTCTGCCAGTTTAAAGTAAGTCTGAAAGTCACAACATCATCTCGACTTCACAGCTACATTTTCTTTCAAATTTATATGAAAGCACCACACTTTCAGACTTCAGGCTGCATGTCTTTTTAAATCTTGTCCTATTATATATTCCATTTTGCTGCAATGTAAAGTTTGTCAGGCTCTTCAGAGGCCTTGATTTGAATTCATTGTAGGACTTCACGGCTCTGTAACAGTTGTTGATTTAGAAACTACTTGAACCTGCAAAGATGAGTCATACATCTCTACCAGCCTTCAAAACATCAACTACGTTGAGGATAATGTGATTTCAGCTGCATTACGCTACCTAAATGAACAAGGCCGCAGGATCTGATGATGATTAGTCCAGGAGTACTGGATCTGGTCCGGTCTTTATAGTGTACATTTTGGAAAACAGGAACTGATAAAACCATCTGTACATCGGCTATCATTTCCATCCCTCGCTGTCTGTCTCTGATTGTCTGTTTACGAAAAAACATTAATTTTGTGCTTTACCTCATTCACTCTTTATTTAAGAGTTTTTAGGGCTTTTGTCATTTTTTTGATAGTGGAGAAATGACAAGAAATAATGGGAAGAAAGACAGATATGACCTTGTGTCTCCCATTTAAGCACCGTAACTCAATGTGTCTCGAACATATGAGCTCATTTTTTAATTTTTTTCCTCTCTCGCAGTATATTTTTACATGTTTGCATGGAGGCATTACCCCACACCTGACCATGGTGCATCATTCAGTCATCATCAAGTACCAGGAGGAACAGGGTGGCCTCAGTAACCAGGTGTCCAGGACTCGTGCTCAGTCCAAACCGCCCCCGCTGCCTCTGAAAAGGGTGAGAAGGCACTTTTACACCGGAACACGATCTGTTATTAACAGGGGAACTACTTTTCATGTTTCTCTTGTAGCTTGTGTTGTAGACTTCAACCTCTGTGAACTCGATTTGCAATGCGACGTACTCGCAATCATTTACCCATGGTGACTTTTGATCATCTGTGACCCCTTCATGGAAGTGATTTGAATTAATGAGATGGAGCATAAAGTGTTTCTTCCTTGCTAGTTGTATATGCTTCCGGAATTAAAAAAATGTAAATAATTAATTGTAGCAACTCTACAAGCTAGTTTACTTGACAGTAGCTCAGCTTTAAAACAAGCTACATTTTCGAACACACTGTCATGGCAGTTTCAGTTTGTAACTATTTCACACTTCGGTGGCTAATTTGTATGATCTTATGTTTTTGTTTAATCTACTTATGCCATACCAACAATTAGGTTTAGGGGTGAGCTTTCTTGCTTGTACATTTTTTCTAAAATCATGTTTTCGTACAAATCATTAGTGCTGTGTTCGATACATCGATACGACGATGTATCGTCACAGAGATTTGATATTGATAAAATTGCGGGGCAGCGCTAAAAAGTTTGTGCTACTGAATGTGATCTGTGTGAGTGACTAAAATCGTGTGTGCATGAGATACAGTGAAGACAGCGCATTAGTTTAGAACTCTTCTAATTTTTATTTGTATTTTTTTAAATGTAGAAAGTGTGTTAATTTGTGCAATGATAACCTACCAGCAATGTAAAGATGATTTTTTTAAAATTAGTATGAGTACATTACAATATAAATTTATTAGAACGAGTACATTATTATTTATGGGCTTAAAAACAAGATGCAAACAATCAGAATATTGTACCTGGTGGGGAGTGCCCAATGTAAACACGAAACATATGCCATTACCAATATTGTACTGTTATACAGTTATGGAGGCCCTTCATAATGCAGAGGCCAACTGCCTGCTCTGCCAATAGTTAGAAATGGCACTATAGTAAGCAGCGTTTAATAAACAGCTGTTTTTCTAAATTCTGCTGAGGAGAAATTCAATGCAGTCATGTATCGTGATATGTATCGTATCGTGACTTTGCTGGTGATACACAGCCCTACT
>NW_015647095.1:944791-945559 GCF_001515625.1 Sinocyclocheilus rhinocerous
ATCGATACAGCTGGCCCTGTATCGATATTGTGGCACGTGTGCAGCAGTGGACCACGCTTAATTTTACAACGTTTAAAATTTAGTAGAAAAGTGCGAGGTTTCTAAAAAAGAATTAATAGAGCATATATAGGCTACAACAAGGTTTAATCTGGCCGCAGAGGAACACAACTGGGTTGCCTGATATAAAGAGACGTAATCCCCGAAACAGAGCTTCCCACTTGCACAATACGGAAATATCTGCTAAGTGTGCTACTTATCTTTATCAACCTGGCAACCATGTGCACGCGCTCTCTCTCCACTGTGGATAAACGCGGTTGCAGTTTAGCGATCTCCACTTTAATATTCTATTCTCAGAAATGAAGTGTAATTCATCAAGTGTTTATTTACACGAGAGAGAGAGAGAGTGTGTATGTATGAATTACCGTTTCTCTATTAACAGTAAAGCTGTGGCTTTAATTCCTTTAGAAATGATGATGTTACCAGCTCCTTGTTGAGAAAGATAATGTAGCTCTTGAGCGATTAAGCTATTTAGTTGATAAAACGGGGCAGCGCTAAAAAGTTTGTTCCTGAATGTTCCTGAATGAGTTCGGCCGCGACGTGATCGGTGTGTGTGACTGCACTTGACATCAAACTGCTTCTGTTTCACACAAATGCTGGCACAGACGTGCATGTTCGGCTAGAGTCGCTTTGAACTCGTGCATCTTCGGAAGCGGAGCTGCGCGGAAAGTTACAAAAAATGTCGTGCACACCGCCACGCGAAACGACGTC
>NW_015647095.1:945952-954504 GCF_001515625.1 Sinocyclocheilus rhinocerous
CCAATGTAAACATGAAACATATGCCATTACCTATATTGTACTGTGGTACAGTTATGGAGGCCCTTCATAATGCAGAGGTCAACTGCCTGCTCTGCCAATAGTTAGAAATGGCACTATAGTATGCAGTGTTTAATAAACAGCTGTTTTACTAAATTCTGCTTTGGTGAAATTCAGTGCAGTCCTGTATCGTGATACGTATTGTATCATGACCTCTGTATCGTGATACATATCGTATCGTGACTGGTGATACACAGCCCTACAAATCATGTCGTCTGAATTCAAACAAAATCGCAAAATAGTTTTTTTTTGCGATACTGGTTTGACATTTTCCAACAAACAAGTATATAGTGACAAAACGCTTCATTGCTAATGTTTGTAACATAAAATGTTTCTTTGTAGTGAATTTGTTCATTTGGAGAGTTTATTTAAATAGACTGGTTAAGTAATGATTCACTGAACGGACATCCCTTTGCCTTTTTTAATTTAATTAATATTCTAGTTAAATATTGCTGCTTCTCACCATTTTTCATATAAATAAAGGTGTTTTCTTTTTTTGTTGTTGTATTTAGTGTAAATGTATACGCTATATTTATCTAATAAATTTAATGCAGCCATTTTATTTGAGATCCTCATTGTTTTTGTTGCAGATAAATGTTGTAAAAAAATTAATTGTAGCCTGTATCATTACAGTTATGCAATTATAAAGATATTTCACCCTAAAATAGCTTCAATATAATCTATTTCACTAGCTGCTTGCAGTGTAGCTAACTACAATTTTAATCAGGTAGCTGTTTCAAATCAACTTCCCCAACACTACCAAGTATGTACATTTCTCCTGTGGTTGTCTGATGTATGTGATATACCATTTAATGAAAGATGTTACTGAACCAAAACGAACTGCTTGGTTTACCTTCACAACATTAGATTCACACTCATGTTAGTTCCTCATTCTGTTGTTTGGTTTTGGTTTCTCTGTAACTGAAGCATGCTTGCACATTTGTTTGTTAGCTTGCAATGAAAATAGAAACATATGATGAAGAAAATGTTTAAAATGTTAAATTACTTTTTTTTTTCTTAACAGCAAAACACATCTTCGCTGTGGTCTATCCATGAGCCTTTCTATATATACCTTCTACAGGGCAGCCGAGTGAATGCAGATGAAGGCATGAAGGTAAAACTGCTTATTTTGTTTACTTGTTTGTTTGTTTATCTGCATTTGTATATTGTTAGTAGAATGTGAGTGCCATGTTGTTTAGCGTTTCAACTGTGTGCAGGTAGTGAGGGGTGAAATCATGAACACTGTGGTCATGTGACCCTGACCACATATTTCCCATAATTCATCAGAAGCGGTTAAGTGAAACATCAAAACAGGAAGTGGGGAGTGACTATCTGGCTTTACGACTCTCTCTTGAGCCTAGATTCTTAGAAAAGGCCAGCACTGTTGCTTATGTTCACCACTTGCATCTCCTTTTTTGCTTGTCGGAGAAGTCAACATTGAACGGTTGTTTCTATTTTAAAACATTCATGAGAAACAGTTCGATTTTTTTTTTCTCATTTAGCCTTAGGAACAATTATTGCAGTGGTGGACGATGTTAAATATGTTTGCATGACAAAGCATTTTATTGTCAAACGTCAAAAACCTTATAGGAAATAGGAAAAATATAGAAACTCTTTGGTCATTTTTGAGCGAGATGCTAACGGTCTAATCAGAGTCAATGATCTATGCTATGCTACAGCTAAAAGTGCTACAGCCAGACCCGGAGATTGGCTGAATGGATTCGAAAACGGTAAAACTCAACTGTTTAATTCTAGGGGTGTTGGAAAATGAGCCTATTTTCAAAAATAGTGGAGTGTTCCTTTAAACGTTTCCATCATTATTGTTCACAAAAAATATACAGTTTCTTTAATATGTTAATCTTTTGTCATATTATATTGTGAAAGTTGAAACAAAGGGAATGCCTTTAAATAGTAAAACAATTATGAAAGAAATTATGTATAAAATGTGGCTTACAAAAGTACCAAACCATCAAGCAACTGTATAAAATGAAAACATTTAAAATGTGTGTTTATGAAAAATGCACTTGTCCTGAGGACACAGTTCAAACTTTCAGTTAAAATCTATCTTTATTATTTTAATAATATTAAAAATATGATTATATTGTAAGTTTAAGTTTGGAGGATAGAGTTCACAAACATTACATTTTTATAATTAGAAATGATAAGAATATAGTTCTTTTAATTTAAGAAGGTTTTAAACTTTTTTTTTTTTTTTTGAACAAATGAAACCACTGCTAGAGAAAAACATTTATTTCTTGTGACAACTGTCCCGCGTAACAAGTTACTCAACATGCTTTTTATGCCAGACACTCATTTACTTCCTCATACTTTACTCACTTCATTCATTCATACATTCTTTTATTTTCAGAAAATTGAAAGTAAGTTCCTTCTTCTTAAAACTGTAGTCTTTAAGGCAGATTTGGGACTAATTTCCAGCTCTGCAATCATTATCTTTCTCTCAGCTGGTGGTTCAGGCTGGCCTCTTCCATGGCAGTGAGCTCCTGTGCAAAGTGGTGACCAGTAATGAGGTCAGTGTTTGCTCTGAACCCGTATGGGACCAGAAACTAGTGTTTGACATCGGCGTGAGTGACCTGCCTCGAATGAGCTGCCTCTGCTTTGCCCTCTACGGCGTCATCGAGAAGACCAAAAAGCGTCCTACCAAGAAGAAAAACAAAAGAGCGGTATGTTTCAGTTCATTTCAACAGCAAACAAGTCACTTAGCAACCAACACACTTACTGAAGAGAGATGAGACACCTAACAGATGCTATGCTTGGAGGGTTTGACATTCATGGCTGCTGAACACGTTCACAGTGAATGTTGTTTCCAAGTCAAAAACACAAAACACACTATTGGTAGTATAGTCAGCATGATGTAACATTATTTAAACCCTCATAACAGGATGTTGTGGTCCATTGCCTGCTCAATGCGAGTAACCCAAGTTAAATATTAGGACAGAGCAGCTACTTTATGTCAAATCAGAACTCACCAGCACACCTTTTCGTGGCCCGGTCTCTGTCATATAGCGTGCGGTGTCAACTGAAGGCGCAGTGTTGAAATTCCCAGGTGTCAAAGTGTGTGTGTGTGTGTATGGTGGGCTGATGTTGGCAACACCAATGCATCCACTTCTGCTTTCAGTGTTACTTCTCTTTCAGCGAACTAGAGAAGAAGTCCACATGGGTGTGAGACATAAAGAGAAAAAAAAAAAGAGTCTCCTACTGTTATGCTCGCATTGTACTAGTTCTGCTGGAAACCCATATTTGACCATCTTGAAATTTAAATGTATTGTTTATCTCTAGATTCTGATTAAATATTCACTTGTAGATGCAGGTTAATAGAAATAAAAACCCTATCAAATTATATTTTTAATTATGTAAATTATTCTGTAGTCTTTATTCTTTATGAGTTGTATTTTTTATGAAATTGTATTTAAAATATTAATAATCAATTCTAAATTAAATGTAAATTATTTTATAAAAATCATTTAATTTTAATTAATTATCAATTAAATTATTTCAGATTATTTTTTAAATTGATTATAAAATAATTTCTGAAATTACTTAAGATTTTAAAATATATTTAAATAATGTAATATGATATATTTAATAAATATTATTAAAATATACTATATACTGTTACTATGTAGCTTTAGGCAATACTGAATTCATATAAATTGGATTATAATTTTTTTCTTTTACCAATTGTTTATCTCTAGCCTTTCACATGTAAATGTAGTATTTGAAATTTATATTATAATCATTTCATTAAAAAAAAAAACATTTTATAAAATGTATTTTTATAATTTATGAATTATACATTATTTTATAAAATTTTATTTACAATAATCTTTTAATTTATTAAAATAAATTAAAATAATGTATAAATAATTTCTTCTGAATCATATTTAAGATTTAAAAACATGTATTTATATTTACTGTTACTATGTCGACTTAGGCAACATTGAATTGATATGTGGAATTGAACTGGGTTAGAATTTAAACCATTTTTAGTTAAATATTGTTAAAATGGGCAGCTATTTGCAGCCAGCTTTTATTGATCTATTTTTTAACATGTTACTGTTACCTTTTATTTTATTTGTTTTGAATCTCTTAACAAACAACACAATTTTCACAAACAGCGCTTCTAAAAATACTATTGATTGCAGTAATCTCTGTCTGCACAAATAGAAGCGCTTGACAACTGGACTACATTTTCAATCATACACAGGAAGTATTAGGTCTGTTTTATGGGTATATTGGAAATCACTGCTGTTGTGGCTGGAATATTTGGTTAGTCAGTTGAATTGTCACCTCCCACAACAGAGGCATTAGTGTACAGCACTGTTTAGATGACAATATCACCTCTCCCACATTAAATGACTATTGTGTAATGCCAATATGGTTAATAAACCTCCAAATGATCCCTCCTTCCACAGGACTGCCCGTTGGCCTGGGTTAACACGATGGTGTTTGACTACAAGGACCAGCTAAAAACTGGAGAATTTTCCCTTTCCACATGGCCATCAGTCCCAGGTACTTTAAAATGAACAGTAGCTTATGCTATTTACAGCTGCTTCTTTTGGCATGACCTTTGGTTGAGTTATTTTAGGAATTCTGCAAATCACAGGAGTGATTTTATAGTATTGTTAAGTCTTATTTTGAATAGTTATTTTTGGTTATTTCATATCAGGATTAGGGACCTCAATTAAGGTTTTAACAGCTCAGTTGTTTTATTTTTAGATGATAAAGGGGATTTGTTGAATCCTATGGGCACTGTGGAGAAAAATCCAAACATTGACAGCACGGCTGGTCTCCTGATTCGGTTTCCCAACATCAGACCACACCCCCTGTATTATCCTCCAATTGAAAAGGTGCATTTTTGTGGTTCTCCTTAATACTTGCACGCTTCTCGTAATGTCTGTACGTTTCATTGAAATGACATATAAATGCTCAGTCATTATCTTCTGTTGTTTTCAGCTAAATGAGCTGGGTATGAACGGTGAAAAAGTTGTTGCTACAAAAGAAGAGGTAAGAAATAAAATCTATTGGTCTGTTAGACAAGAAACATGCATATATGTCAGTCAATTTCAGTTTTTCTTTTTTAATAAATCTGCAAAAATGTCAACAATTCTGTGTTTTTCTGTCAATATGGGGTGCTGTGTGTACATTAATGAGGAAAAAAAATTAACTTAAATGATTTTAGCAAATGGCTGCAATATAACAAAGAGTGAAAAATTTAAGGGGGTCTGAATACTTTCCGTACCCACTGTACATTAGGGCCTGTGTTTCTACAGCACTGTTAAGAGTTGTGGTTTGCTGAAGCATTGAACGTTTTCCAATGATTGATTCATATCACTAGAGCCGAAAGCATTAAAACGACTTTAATAAACTTCTTTCAGCACCTGAAACTGAGAGAGATTGTGGACAATAAAAACTACACAGAGTTCTTTGAGGATGAGAAGGAGCTTCTGTGGAAGTTACGTGAAGAGGTGAGGCAGCGATACCCGGAGAGCCTCCCCAAACTCCTCCTCATCACTAAGTGGAACAAACACGAGGACGTGGCTCAGGTATGTTGAACCACTAGTTCCTCGGGATATGATTATTTTTAGACATTGAAAAATGTAACCTTTTCGCTTTGCTAAAAAAAAAATTTATCTACTCTGGTGTTCCTGTGTCAAAAATGACCAGCCTTTTAAAAATTGCTTGTAAATCTCTCATTATGCTATATAATCCCCAAATCCTGGATTCAATTGTTTTTGTCAATGGCAATTTTGGCAACATTCACTCTGAGGTCCAATGTGATCATTTTCGGTCAAATGAAGATCTTCTCTTGGTCAAATTGACCGGAACATGACACAAGGGTTAATTATTCAAGGAATACCATATAAAAGGCACATTTAAAATAATTGAACAATTCCTTGTAGCCTACATCTGATGTACTACTTTTGACATTTACATTTTTATATGCATTTATTTTACTTGTTTTTGCAGGTAAATGGTCAAAAAAGCAAAACAAAATAATTGATTACATAAATAAAAACACTTATCCTTTTATTTCATGTCATTTGTGTTATTTATTTATTTATTATATTTATTATATATATATTATTTTGAAAATAAAAAAGTAAAAGTACTTCTAAATTAAATGAAATATTAAAAGAATAACTGACAACATTGTTTCAGTTTCCTTCTTCAGGATTGATTTGCTCATTATACCACATCTCTCACACATCTTTAACACCACCCAGAGCGCTTTTCTTTCAAACTTTATGACTTGTGAGGCTGTTCTACACTCTCTCTCAGTGTATTTTTTTCTTTTCTCAGATGGTTGGTTTGTTACGGAAATGGCCAGAATTGCCTGCTATACATGCTCTAGAACTTCTGGACTACAGTTTCCCTGACCCTCATGTCCGCTCCTTCACCATCCGCTGCCTCAGGATCTTGCGGTGGGTGGCACTGCCTCTATAATCAACACCTGCTCTTGAGAGCTTTTTAAAAAAAAAAGTAGCAGGGATGTCTGCACAGGCTCTGTCATAATCGGAAGAAAAAACATTTAACAATTAACATTTGTAGAGACATTCAAATAAGCACTTGCAGGTATTTTATTAATAATTTCAATAATTAATTTTATTAATGTTTAATTTGCATTTCAAGAGAGCCTTGTCTGAATTGAATATTTACGAGGGATTTATATGCAAATTCATCTTTATTCAAGTTAAAAACGGCTCATATGTAATTTCTCATTTAATGTGGTTTTTTTTTTCTCAACAGTAATGATGAGCTCTTTCAGTACCTCTTGCAACTGGTGCAGGTTCTGAAGTATGAATCCTACCTGGATTGTGACTTGACCTGTTTCTTGCTTGAGAGAGCCCTGGCCAACAAGAAAATAGGTCACTTCTTGTTTTGGCACCTTAGGTATAAATCCATCTTCTTATAGTGCTCTACAGCAATGCGCCCTCATTCCTTTCAGTGTAATTTAGGCTTTGTTTTTGCTTTCTCTAAAGGTCAGAAATGCATGTGCCCTCAGTCAGCTTGAGATTTGGACTTATACTGGAGGCGTACTGTCGTGGGAGCATCTTTCTCATCAAGAGCTTGATGAAGCAGGTTTGTTGCATTTATTCCTTATGTGAAAAGCAAATAAATTTTTCTAGCACTTATTTTTTTTGCATATATACTGTGATGCATCTTTATTAACCTAATGTGAACTACTTGTTTTTTTTTTGCATTTTGCTTTCCGGGGCCCTTTTTGACACTTGGGACCCAAATTTAGCACTTGACTTGTTTTCTCAGTTACTCGTTCTGGTAATTGTCACATTGCGTTGTGCATTTTCTTGTAAGAAACGCCAGTTCGCCAGTTCGTTCAGGCACATAAATGTACGTGTATAAATATAGCAAGCAAGCACAAGGGTGCTGGAATACGTTTTTCTTTGCAGCAGCAGTTCCACAGTGACTGTGCTCAGAACTCGTCTTCTTTTGAATGTTTAATAATAGCCAAACCACTGGAAGGAAGGGGAACTGCACTACGCTGCTCAAAGTTTGCAACTGTTTTTACATGCCTTCTCAAATATTGATTATCACACCATGCTAAATGCATACTGCTTTAATTCAGTCCAGTTTTGTCTCCAAATTTAATGTGTGTGCATATGGATTTGTATGTACTTACAGTATATACTTCTTATCTCTGTCTCCTACAGAATGAGGCTCTGAATAAAATGAAGGCTCTCAATGACTTTGTGAAATCAGGCAGTCAGAAGGCAACCAGGATACAGACTACAGAGGACATGAAAGTGTGCATCAAACAGGACACTTACATGGAGGCGCTTTCGGATGTCGTCTCCCCTCTCAACCCAAGCATCGTGCTGTGTGAACTATGGTACCATTGACATGCATGTTAATAAAGTAGATTTATAATAAAGTCTCTTAAATACAGTTAATATGTAATATAAAATAACATATCTTGAGAGATTTTAGAGGTTGTTGCGTCAGCTCTTGTTAACAAATGATATTTCTTTGGTTAACATCCTACAGATGGTGTTATTTAGCAATGCAGATTTTGCGATAACTGGAATGATTGTGCTTTTTAAATAACCTCTCATTATGCATTTTTTAAGGTTTCATTGGTCGTTTTAGGTTTTTAAGCTGTTACTGAATCTACGACATGATGCAGTGTTACAGAAGCAATCATTTTAATTCAGTAATCCCGCTAAATGATCAGGTGCATTGCATATAAGTCACGTAAAAGCAGTTACCAGAAAGCGAAAACAAAGCCTGTTTCGCAACCATTTGTGTACGAGTGTGTCGTTTCTTGATGCTAATCTTTTTTGTTTCAGTGCAGACAAGTGTAAGTTCATGGACTCCAAAATGAAACCTCTGTGGCTGATGTATAAGGACAAATATGATCATGTGGGCATTATCTTCAAAAATGGAGACGGTATGTACACAGTCGTGCTACCACATTTTTTTTTTGCTTGCATTGAAGATCCCCCCCCCACCCTTTT
>NW_015647095.1:954826-966451 GCF_001515625.1 Sinocyclocheilus rhinocerous
AGATCTGCGGCAGGATATGCTAACCCTTCAGATGATTCAGCTAATGGATGTTTTGTGGAAAACAGAAGGTCTTGACCTCAGGTTTGTATAGTTAACTTTGTTCCGCCAAGATGATCAATTAGCAGAAAATGTGTGCAGTGAATAAGCTCATGTATGCATGTATGCATGTATGTATGTATATATGTATGCATGTATGTAAAATTATATTTCAAATAAATGAATAAATAAAAATATAATTTATTTTATTTTTTATTTCATTTTATTTTTAAAGAGAGAGAGAGATCCTGTGAAAAAAAAAATCAAAATAAATAATTTCTGTTAATGTTTATTTGTTGGGTCCCAGAATGCTGCCCTATGGATGCCTGTCAACCGGGAACAAAACGGGTCTCATCGAGGTGGTGAAAAACTCAGACACTATCGCCAACATCCAGAGAAACAACAGCAACAGTGCAGCCACTGCTGCCTTCAATAAGGACGCCCTTCTCAACTGGCTCAAATCCAAAAACCCAGGGTGAGCAGCACACTCTCAAACCTTACATCGTGCCACAACCCGTGTGGTGTGATCGCTGCAAGCGAGTGTAGCGTAGCCAACCAATTTGGCATCATTTGATGATTTTGCATGAGCCATGCATGCTGTTTTCTACTCTCGAACCTCACTCTCAGGGTTAAACCTCTCTTGGCTCATTTGACCTTTTGGTTTATGTGAAACTATAATGTAACATCAAATGCACTTTGGTTGCAGAAGTTGCAGCAGTGGAGTAAATTTACCCCACGTTATGCTGCGTTTACAATTTCATTTGTTTGTTTGAAGGCTTGTCTGAAACAGATATATGCCCCCTGTGGACATATCCAGTTCTGTTCGCTGGTTGTTCACTTACTGTAAATGTTATGCTATATTGTAAAGAATAACAGAGTATGGGACACTCGTAATAGGTCCTGACCACTGCTTGCTGATTGGATGATGTTGTTTGATGTTTTAATTTTGCATTTGGTTTAATGTTGCATGAGGGGATACATAAAGTGCATTATTTGCTGAGCAGTTTACTGTGTCTGTGTCTAAGGTACATATGTATCTTTTTGCCCAGCTTGCCAGTATGTATTACTATTTACTATTTTAATTAACTGCATTGTTTTCTTGCACATTTGTGACAAACAGTACAGTAATTGTGTTAAATGCCGCATAATACACAAGAGATTTCACTGCAACTGTCAAAAGAATTTTCCTCATTTTGTTTTTATGGCCTAAAGTGAGTTTTTTTTTTTTACTCAACAATTTTTACCCTCATTTAGCATTTACTTTGTTAATTTTAGACTTTGTGTCCAGCTATTGAATGCCTTTTGAACAGTCAAATTTGACAAGATCAAATTGAAAGTCTTTCTAGTATGGCTTCTTATGGAATCTGGGCTAATGTGGAATGAGGCTTGAACAGGAAGGCACATTACACATTCACCCGGCAATATTAATTTTGAATGTCTCGGGTGAGTCATAGAGTGACTGAAAATGATCAGACAGAAACAAAGCAGAAAATGTTTAACACTATGAGAAGGACAACCTTCAGTGACTCAGCATTTAAATATCTATCTATCTGTCTGTTTATCTATCTATGTAATCTAAATTATACGTTTATTTGCACATATACAGTAAATGTGTGTTAATGAGTTAGCAAACAGGAAGATTTGGTTATGAATTAAAATATGATTTTTTTTCCAGGGATAAACTGGATCAAGCCATTGAGGAATTCACCCTCTCCTGCGCAGGCTACTGTGTAGCCACATATGTTCTGGGAATAGGGGACCGTCACAGTGACAATATAATGATCAGGGAAACGGGTCAGGTGAGAGTGAACTCAGTGCCCTAGCAGTGCTGTGTAATCATAAATTGTATCACAAGATGGCACCAGCCATCCATATGAGTGCTATCCATATGAGAATGGGTTGCACTTATCCTATTTCACATACTTGTGCAATTTTGTCATAGCCTTTTAGGTTTGAATTTTGTAAATAATTTAAGTAATGGTTGAGATTTTCTCTATATTGTTTGCAGTTATTCCATATAGACTTCGGGCACTTTTTGGGGAACTTTAAGAGCAAATTCGGGATCAACAGAGAACGTGTGCCTTTCATTCTGACATACGACTTTGTCCATGTAATCCAGGAGGGACGGACCAACAACAGCGAGAAATTTGAACGGTTAGTACATATGTTTTTTAACTTTAATGCCACAATGCTAGTTTAGCTAGTTCTGACTTTGTGTTTTGTTTTTAAACTATAACCATTTAAAACTAGTCTTTTTTTATAGTATACTTCCATTTTTATCAGCTGCATTTATCAAAAGTTCAACACCTGTGTAAAAATGTCACACAAAAAGAAGTATTAAGAAGGCTTCTATGCTTTCCAACAGAAAGCATTTTTTACATTCCTCTGTAATGTATGGAAACTGCTGACTGCTTATAACCTTGACAGACTACATTTATATGTAACTTGCTAATAAATGGAAGGTTTTGTGAGGAAAGAGAATATGTAAAATTCATAACTGAATAAGGAAAGAGTTCATGTGTTCTTATCTTTGCCAGGTTTCGTGAGTGCTGCGAACAAGCCTATAAAATCCTTTGCCGGAATGGGACTCTTTTTGTGAATCTTTTTGCCTTGATGAAAGCTGCAGGACTCCCTGAGCTCAGTTCTTCCAAAGACATCCAGTATCTCAAGGTAAGAATTGCACAGACAGTTATTATTTATTACCCATGAGATGGGTGATATTTGCAGTTTCTCTAGTGCTTTACAAGCATGAAATATCAAATCCAAATGGAGGACATATAAAGACACTGTTATGTATGAGATTTGTTTTTAGTGCAAGGCTAAAACAAAATGTTACCTATAATATTTCATATAGAGTTCACCCAAAGATTGTCATCATATTGTCAAACCTCTATTACTTTCTTTTTTTTTTGGAACACAAAAAAAGGTAATTTGAAGAGTTTTGTCCAATGATATTGCATGATATAGTAACAATAGTATGGATAAAAAAGAGAGAAACAAAACAATGACAATTTTTTTAGGTGAATTGTCCCGTTAGAAGAATGATTCACCCCAAAATTAATATTTGTTGAACATTTTCTTCATCTAAACAGATTTGAGAAATTTAGCATTGCATCACTTGCTCTCCAACGGATCCTCTGAGTCTGCAGTGAATGGGTGCCGTCAGAATGAGAGTCCAGACAGCTGATAAAAACATGACAGTAACCCACAAGTCTTAATGTCTTGTGAATTGAAAAGCTGTGTGTTTGTTTGTAAGAAACAAATTCATCAAGATGTTTTTAACTTCTGGCTAAAATCCTCTAAAATAGTCCTCTATCCATAATATTGTCTTTTCTGAATCAGGAGAGAAATATGCATAGATCAAACACTATTTACAAGTACCATGTAAACAGTCCTAAACAAATATATTGGTGGATTTTGATGTGAAAGGACAACAGTGGTAGGGGTGTGCGATATATATCATCTGCGATAATATCGTAATTGTTGTTTTAACGATGTGCAATTTGACATTATCGAGTATTTTGCAAAAACCAAACCAAACACCTATGGAGTGCACGCATACATTATGTGCTGAAGTCAGCAAAATATCGTCTAATTATCGTTATCGTAAAAATATAGAGATATTATTTTTTTTCAATATCGCACACCCCTAAGTGGATGGGATTTTTCACTGGAGGAAGTGTTATCATGGACATGTATTTTGGCCAGCAGCAACAGTTTAAAGTTAAACCCCTTAATGATGGATTTGTTTCATACAAACATGCAGTTTTTAGATTTGCGAGATGCTAATTGATGGACTGGAGTGGTGTGAATTACTTGTGGATTATTGTGATGTTTTTATCAGCTGTTTGGACTCTCATTCTGACGGCACCCATTCACTGCAGATTATCCATTAGTGAGCAAGTGATGTAATGCTAAATTTATCTAAATTCGTCATGATGTAGAAACAAACTCATCTACATCTTGGGTGGCCTGATGGTGAGAAAATTAAGCTAATTTTCATCTTTGGGTTGACTATTCCTTGAAGAGTCTCATTCGTTAGAGGAATAATGAATGTCATAACTAGGCGGATACAGAATATGTTCAGTGGTGACATTCCACCTCCATCATGATGGATTGTCCTCTTTCTCACAGGACTCTTTGGCACTGGGGAAATCTGAGGAGGAAGCACTGAAGAACTTTAAAGTAAAATTTAATGAAGCTCTAAGAGAGAGCTGGAAGACCAAGGTGAACTGGATGATGCACTCTTTTGCCAAAGATAACAGATAAATGGCACTCGATCACAGGAGACCCACTGAAACCCTCTTGATGCTGAGTTTTGATTTAAACCAATGCAGCTTTGAACACAATATATGTTGCACTGCTGTCTGGCATTTATGGCATTATACTTCCTTGCAAAGGCAAAATGCAGTAACTAAACAGTTTGTCAAAACTGAGTTATGACCAATATCATAGGTCAAATGCGACTAGATTCTGTGTTTAAAATCCAGAAATTCGGTCAAAAAAGTTCCTGCGTTTTGCCTTTGCAGGGCAGTATATACATCAACAGCTGTTTAGCGAATGTTTACATCTGTGACGTAATAGTAAATAATTCTATACATTTGTTTTAGTGAGACCTACTGCTTGAAATGAGAGTAATTTCAGATACATGTTGTATTTGCAACACACTGCACTGGGAATCGAAGCTACTAATTTAACAAACTATTGGCATGCCACTAATTTAACTAGCATCTCTGGTTTGTTTCTGTCACACTTGTGTACCTGCACAGAGAAAAGCTCCGAGCAAGTGAGATTAATGTATTTATAATTTCTAACTGTACAGCATAAGTGACTTTTGTTCTGGAGAAGAAAGCACTTTGTCTGTCTTCATACGGTTTACATTTTTGTTTCAGGATTTTTGTTTCTCTGTTTACATGAATTTGTTTGGTTGTACATATTCTTTAGTGTATCATACGTATATTTACATTCCTTAAAACAGTATTTTTTCATTTGAATGATTTGTATAATAGGAAAATTGTTCATCAGGAAAGCCTTTGTATAGTGGTGTACATGAGAAGACATTTTTTTATGTCAGTGTAGAAATGAGCCTTAAATATTTTGTATTTGTGGGGTATTCTCTGTGCCTTTGGGATAAGACACAAGCCAACTTGAAGTCGTGTCCAAAGAGTTTGCTTTTTGTTCAGTGAAATGTGTGCAAAGGATGTACGCCGTGTACTACTGTACTATAAATCAGGGCAAAAGTGGAATATTGTTGCTCTGTAGAACAGTGCACTGTTAATTGTGTGCCTATTTTGAATATAGAGTCAGTTAAGCTTGTGTTTTCTCTTCCGGTAAAACCTGAATTAATTCCAGAATGTATCACCACAGTATTCGCCGACTGAATCCACTGCTACCTGATTCACGAAGATGCTTTTTCTCAACAGATGCGTAAATGTTGTTTATTTTGAATCTTTAAATGTCCTCTAGAATGTGAATTTTTAAAAGAGATTTAAAGCTAAATCCATCTAATCTTTATATATGAAAGTCCTACTAACACCCACTGCATATCATTTTAATAATGTAAGGAAGATTAGTGGACAGAGGAATAACTTTCACATAATGAATGGATTTTAGCATTGGTGTAGGTATTGATGACTATCTATTGGACTACTAACCGAGTACCTCTCATGTTTTCTTGTTTTGTTTCTTGCATCTTGTTTTTGATTGTGTACCATGATCTTTAGTCACTTCACAGTATGAAACGCCAGGATCTTGAATTTCTCGGTTTACTAATGTATTGTTTCGGTTTTTAAACATGACTGCTTTGATATGAAGTTTTCAGAGGTGTTATGAGTTATGGATGCGTGTTATTCATTCTCATTTTTGCCATAAATTATTGATGATGAAATTGATTTTGTGGGTTATTTATTTGTTTTTATTAAATAAGTGTTTTTTTATATTCTGATAGCTACACAAAGGCACTGGAAAAGGAGCCAGGTATTTAGCTGTCTATGTAGCTGGCATCTGAGGGAGGAAAATAATAAATTGGTGCATTTTTTTCTGACATTAAAAGAATAGTTCACCCCCAGGCCATCTTTGTGGATGTAGTTTGTGTATTCATCTGAACAGATTTGGAGAAATTTAGCATTATATCACTTGCTCATCAATGGATCTTCTGCAGTGAATGGGTGCCGTCAGAATGAGAGTCCAAACAGATGATAAAAACACAATAATCCACATGACTCAAGTACATCAGTTAACATCTTGTGAAGTGAAAAGCTGTTTGTAAGAAACAAATCCAAAGTTTTTAACTCTATAATATTGCTTTCTCTGGTGGAAAAATTAGTTTCAGCTGAATCAAGAGAGAGATGTGCACAGTTTATAAGAAAAAATAATTCAAAACAGTTCAAAACAAATATGTTAGTGGATTTTAATGTGAGAGAACAGCAGGCGATGGACTTTTTCACTTGAGGAAGCATTATTATGGATTACGAACTCATATTTTGGCCAAAGTGATGGTTTAAATTAAAAATGCCTTATTGATGAATTTGTTTTGTATAAACACAGCTTTTTTTCTTTTTTTTTTTTACATCACAAGACATTCATTGACATACAGGAGTTATGTGGATTATTGTGATGTTTTTATCAGCTGTTTGGACTCTTGTTCTGACGGCACCCATTCACTGCAGAGGATCTACTGGTGAGCAAGTGATGTAATGCTAAATTTCTCCAAATCTGTTCTGATGAGGAAACAAACGCATATACATCTCGGATGGCCTGAGTTTGGGTACATTTAAATCCAAAGTTTTTAACTCTATAATATTGCTTTCTCTGGTGGAAAAAGTAGTTTCAGCTGAATCGAGAGAGATGTGCACAGTTTATAAGAAAAAATAATTCAAAACAGTTCAAAACAAATATGTTAGTGGATTTTAATGTGAGAGAACAGCAGGCGATGGACTTTTTCACTTGAGGAAGCATTATTATGGATTACGAACTCATATTTTGGCCAAAGTGATGGTTTAAATTAAAAATGCCTTATTGATGAATTTGTTTTGTATAAACACAGCTTTTTTTCTTTTTTTTTTTTACATCACAAGACATTCATTGACATACAGGAGTTATGTGGATTATTGTGATGTTTTTATCAGCTGTTTGGACTCTTGTTCTGACGGCACCCATTCACTGCAGAGGATCTACTGGTGAGCAAGTGATGTAATGCTAAATTTCTCCAAATCTGTTCTGATGAGGAAACAAACGCATATACATCTCGGATGGCCTGAGTTTGGGTACATTTTTAGCAAATTTTCATTTTTTAGGCGAACTGTACCTTTAAGGTGGCTGTCACAATATGGACTATTTACCCGAATTGACCCTACTTAATTTCCAGAATTCAGACTAGTGTGGGACAGGAAGTTAAATACGCCTGATCAGCATTTGAGTGTTATTATTGTGTGTGTTGGAGAAATTTACACAGTGAAAATGAAACGGAGATAAAAGGGGAAGTGGAAGCTGCATGGGACTTCAATGTTTATTGTGTAATGAATGATAAACGAGGCTTTCCCAGTGTGAGGAGTACAGTAAATGAGACTGCTGGGAAACTCTCAGTAACATATGCTCTGAGACTAGGGCATAGAAACAGTGGTGATAACAGTAAGAACAATGAATTCCGTTTTAGTTCAGTTGAAGGATTTTCTGTAATACGGCAATCAGTATTTAATCCTGAGAAACCGGAATCCCACTCGGGCACCTTAATGGCTTATTGTTAAAGCTTATTATATATTAACATAGCTCTTTAATACAGCTTCTATACTCTCTGGAATTGAAATGGGTTCATAATACCTGTCATGATCACACTGTCTAAACAACTGCAAACTACAAATTATTGAATAGCGGTACTTTATTGTTAAACCATTAAGGAGGTGATATGCTGTGTAAGGTTTATGTCAATCATAGGAATATATGATGAAACTGTAAAATCCCATTAAATGTCTCTTTTGCTACAGTATTCATAGAGAGAAAAAGATTGAATTGATAATATTATGTAAAAAAATAGCTGGAGAATGCAATCAAAAGTACTTCAGAGTACATGAGATGGCCACAAAAGTGATTTTAAGTAACTATAGCCTACTGAAACTGAAAAATAGTATGACCTATTACATTGGCCTATTTATGAGTGGTACCACAGAAAATATGACTAAAACAATGTGGTGTATATGAAAAAAAGTGGTTCAGCCAGTGTATATTGAGTGCTCCAAAAACGTTTTTTACATTTATTGTTAGGCCTTCTAATCTGCCAGTTTAATGCTTAGGTACTTTTTAGACTGTTATGTAGGCTTTTCATTCCTCTAATAATATATTAAAAATATTTCATAATATAATATAATGATAAAGTATTAAACACATTTTATTATTATTTTATTTTTTTTAAAGAAATATCAGATAAGTATTATATCAGTGTTTTTACATTTATTTTCAGAATGTTCTGACTTTTCATTCCTCTTGTTATAATATACTAAATATATAATAAATATGTATCAAACCCTTCTCTTTGCGTGCTCACCGATCACTCAATAAACGACCAGTGTCCGGCAGCGTCACAGCGCCCTCTGATGGCGACGGTCGCGCGTCGCACCGGCAGGAACTGATTCAGCAGCGGCGCGTTTACGCTCTTGAGTCACTCCAGCGCTGCCGACTGTCGGGATGTGACCCCGGAACAGGACGCCTCCTCATACACAACACAGCTCCCAAATACAACAAAAACGACAGAATCCTGGACCAGGAGAGGTAAGACGTCAACGCGGAGGTGTTTGAGGCAGCATATGAAAATTACGCCCCAAAACGAGGCGCGAATTGAAGCGGTTTGCCTGTTTTTCTGTTGCTAGCGAGCTAATGTGTGTGTATGTGAATGGGAATTGTGGGAACTTCATTCAGGGCTTTGTTACAGCCCCACTATCCAGTTTGTTTGTTAAAACACCCCCTGTATCTTACGCACACAAACTTTTCTCCTTTAAATACTATAGGCGTAGATAAAAGATAGTTTGTTTTACTGACAGTCTTCATTTTAAAGATAAATGAGAGATATATGCGCGCGTTTTGCCACATAAAGAGAGAAGAGGACTGGAGTCAATCCAGTCCGCTAACTGACTGCTGTACTAGTTCAGTATTAGACAGAAACTTTGTACGCTTAAAATGTAATTGTAATCTCATTTGCATATTAATGACATCGTTTATGATCTATACACGTTGTACTGTTTACCTTCATTGCTTTTAGCCCTCTTTCAGCACATGAATCTGCTGCTGTGAATGCACAGATGTGTTTAAATGCTCATTGTGGTTGCATTAATGCTTTTAATGAAACAATTTTCTCCACCTGATTCTATAAATGCAGCACCTCTATGATTTTTTTTTGTGTTTTTGTGTTTGCTTGCGTCAATTTAACATTTATAGGTTTATTAATCCTATAATCCTAGACTCAGTTCAGAAAGAATCTCTGTCACTTGTGCCACATTATCATGTCTTAGTGGCAATGATAGGCTATTTTTAGTCTCTCCACACCCTAAACTCATTGTGAATACAGGATACATCTGTCTGACTCACATTCAGCTATGAAACTGGCAGTCTGCCTGTAGTGGGCACTTGAACCGCGCTGGGCTTCGAGAGCTGACGGGACAGGGCAGGGCCAGCTACTTGTGAACTTGGAAGTCAAACTGTATTTTCTTCAGTCTTCGCATTCCCCTGAGTGATTCTGACTCTTTGAATCCAAGAAAGACGGTTCTGGTCCTTTATGGCAGGGGGGCAGATGCGGCTCATGGACCGCTCAACCTCTTGCTTCCCGAAGGGAGATCATCAGCTGCCTTTGAGCTACAAGCTTAGGCATGGACTCAGACCTCCTGCCAAGCCAAGCTTCATCACATTTTTTTTTTGTTGTTGTTGTTGTGGGGAGCCCAGCCCCCCTGGTGTTGCTTGGCATGCCCCCACCCCTTCTTTTTTTCTGTCCATCTGACACAACACAGGCCGGGTTTATGCCTTTAAGGCCTGCTCCTACATGATCAAGGCTGGGATCCAGGCTTAAATCAGCCTCGCTGGCTGCAAATGTGGCTTCTTTCTGTGGCAATTAGCGAAATCCTCTTTGGCTTGCTTAAATTTTCAGTAGTCGGCTTCCTTTGACTTCAAAGAATTTTGCTTGCACACTATTAATGATCTCAATCCTTTTTTTGCATTTTAACATTATACAAAATTTAAAAAGTGTATATAACTGCGCAAAAAATCGCGCGAATATGAACGTGGTTTTGCGCAGCTTGCCTGTGAACAACGGCTCTGTGTAGTTATTGCTGCTCAATGTGAAAACACGCACGTGATGGAGATTTACCGCTGATTACAGAACCAGCTTTACTGATAAGATGCGCGTTAAATATCGCATGCGATTTATCGTGCAGCCCTAATTTACATGTATATATTTATATAATTTATATTATATATAAATATATTTAATAGGGATGCACCGATAGGATTTTTTTTGACCGATACCGATTTTAACAAACAAGTATTGTCTGATTCCGATATCGATATTGGTAAATTGCATAAAGCAGGGGTTAAAAACGTAAGAAAAAAAATTGATCGGTTCACTCCGAGCAGAATTGGTATTTGAACGTTTCTGTTCCTGTGTTCCTCTGTATTATTACCGTTCCGAAACTGGTTTCAGTAGAAAAAATACTGGTTAACAACGTTATTTTAAAAACTTTTTCTTTGCCTATAATAATAATAATAAAGTACAGCGTTTTCTTTACTCAAAGAAAAAAAACACACAAGGGTCTTGATCTGGTAGCCTATCTTGCACTTAGTCATAGCCAATACAGCATCATCTTTTCTAGATTTTGAGCAAATGTATTAAACAAAAGAAAATACTGTCAACGGTTTAAAGACATTAAAGTAGGCCTATTTTTTCAAGATATTTAAAAATGTTTGCAGCATGAATAAAAACGCTACTCCTATAAGCTTTTTGAGAGTAAAAAACAGCCTAAATGAGTAGGCTGTACGTCTTATTTTATTATTAATATATTGTTATTATTTTATTATCATTCAGAAATAATGTAGGCTAAAACACCGTCAAATAAAGCAAAATATTTACAAACATTACAAACACAATTAGGCTATTTTAGTTCCCTTCTCTCCACAACAAATCCTCTAAAGTTGTAAGCCAAATGAATTAATTTAAAAGCGAAACTGAAGCCTACCTCTCTCATTCTGCACGAATCCAAATGTTTCCATATTCATGACGTATCTGGATGCTCAAATATTATTTATTATGTAAACTATAGGCTTTGTTCTTCACTAGCATTTTTGACATAAAACATCATCCTTTACATAGACTATAACTAGGCCTGTCGCAATAATCAATATATCGACCGCAATCATTTTTGGTGACTCAATATATCGCCCATTATATTTACTTAAAAATTAATGTCACCATGTTTTTTACATTCCACTTGCACCTGTGTCTTTTGAAGCTTCTCGTACATAACGTGGTGTAGTCATTAGGTGCTAGTTCAAATTTAAAAAATACTTCTACGAAAAAAGTTTAATCTGCAGATATGATCTTGTTTAGGGATC
>NW_015647095.1:968817-970386 GCF_001515625.1 Sinocyclocheilus rhinocerous
TTTAAGGTATCTAATATTTTTATACTTATTTTCCATGATCTAAATATTCTTAAAAATTAAAAGTCTGTTGTCATTTGGAAGTGTGTAGGCCTTCTTGCATTATTATGCTGTTACATTATGATTATATATTCAGTGGCATAAAATGGTCTTTAAAATGACAATAATATCGCTTATCGCAATTATTTCTGGGGAAATATATCGCACAACAAAAAGTTGGTATCGTGACAGGCCTAGCTATAACAGCACAGTGAGGCGGTGGTTACGCTAAACGGCACAGACTGTACTACGGCCTATTTAAATTGAGCAGTGTAACTTTTTATGTTTTATTTAACTGTATTTTATTTTGATAATGAACAGGCTGCGATGTCAAGTTAGCAAAAATATGTGCGTGTGAGTCGCTGACATGATTAAAAACTGTAAAGCTTTTGCAAAATAAAGAAAACGGCTTTCCTTTCCGTGAGTGACGGAGCGCGTTACAATGATCCAAACTCAGCACAATTTTTTCTTTCGTTTTGTTAATCTGTTAATGATTTAAGTGAAATATATTTAGTGTATAGGCCTATATATTGCTTTTTATGTAGCCTATATAGTTTTATTCCATTTTCTCTGTTCACAGAAGCGCTGCAGGTGTGTGATGTGAACTTGTGTGAATCCGTGTTCTACACGATCCTGCCATTTTTGCTGGTTTCAAACACACAAAAATCTGCATATTACCTGCCATTCATTTTCACTTAAATGTAGGCCTAATGCTTAATTGGCGGTTCATGACATATCCTCAGATAAACTAACTCCAGGGCATTGCCATTGCGACTTAACGTTACCTATGATGAATTTACAGCTGAGCGCGGGCGTTTCACTGGTTGGATGCGTCAGCGTCACATTTGCATATGGCCGTACTATGCTGTCTGACAAACTATATTTTGTACAGATTTATATTTCTTCATTAAATAACTTATAAAGTAATTTGAAAACCTAGTGTGAGACGTAATTTCACAAACAGCGTGAGTGAATCACCGCGCGCGCGCTCTCTCTTTCTCTCTCAAAATATGCAAATGGCTTCAAATCACCACACATGTCTAATCACCTGTCTATAAGCGAGCTGCACAGTTGACACAGGAATTGTCCCTTGCACAGTCGAGGCTGTGTCACATCGTCACTAAAGTTTATAAATTGCATTTCTTTTTAATGCTTGCCAGTGTTTAACCATTCAGCGCTCGCTCGCTGTCCTGGAGACTGAGTGCTCATGCACACTCGCAGCGCACACACATAATGCCAGGTTCACATTACTCCATTTGTAATGCACACGTGGTGCGTATTTTTTCCGCGCTCATGTTAACGTTCACTGCACACGTTTGCGGTCTGGCAGTGTGTTCAGGAGCGGTGCGTCTACAGAGATTGTTTCCGCACCGAGTCTATTGCTGTGCTACAAGCGAAGAATTAAAGTAACAGCGCATTGTTTGCAGTAAATATGAACATGGATTGACACGAAAATGTAGTAATTACACCATAAATGCATATTATTAAAGTCTACAGTCAACACATATGGCTTTTTGGCTAGGTTTAAAGGGA
>NW_015647095.1:970399-975467 GCF_001515625.1 Sinocyclocheilus rhinocerous
TGTTTAAACATGTCTGTGAAAGATTGTATTACTGTACAAAAAAAGAATTGCAATGCTGAAAAAGCATTTTCAGTGACAATGTTTGGATTTGAAATCAAAATAATGGATAAATGTTGTGTTTGTGGTAAACAGCCACGGATCAGGAGCGGACTCCTGTGTGAAAGCAGTCAGTGCTGCTTCCCCTCTCACAAGAGTCACCTAAGAGGGGAATTCCCCCCATTTTCAAAAATGAAATTCAGGCCCTGAATAAATGTCTAAAAATCCTGATTGGAGTATCACTATAAATAGTTATAAATGATAAAAAGAAGGCTTTAAAAAGATCGGTATCAGTGATCGGTATCGGCAGAAACTGCTTTCTGTGATCGGTGATCAGCCTCAAAAATCCTGATCGGAGCACCCCTTATATATATATATATTTTTTTTTTTAATTGATTGATTGATTTATTTTTATTCACATTTCTTATTTACCTGGTTTAAATCTCAGATAAATAAACCACAGCTTACGAGGAAAGGCCTGACTTCCTGCCTTGAAATATAGTGTTTAAACCTATTTAGTTAAAGTTTTCTTAAATCGTATTATGGAGAGAATTGTCTTGTCATAGTTTCATATAGTTGTATATCTCTTGACAGCCAGTGCAGCAGTGATCCCAAAGGAGCTTCCCACTGCAGTGGGTTTTATATTGTGATTCATAACAAGGACTCTGGTGCATGACAACCATCTTGTGAAACACTTATACTAGATGGATTTGAATACCGAGGCGATGCATTGACAAAATAAGCCTTAGAAAACTTAATATTTGAACCCCTTTACACCCTGTCATAAAGTTTGTTGCGATTAAACTTATGGTGAAATTAATTTTTTTAATTTAAACTGAATGTGTACTAAGCTGAAATTCCAAAGTATCATTCCCTATCTGCTTTCAACTATGTAGACTTTTTTTTATAGTTCATTAAAATCAACTAATTTTTATATTAACTGTTTTTGAATTTACAGGGATTGCATTGCTGGGTCATACTTCATGCATTGCTAACGAGTCATGACCTAGTTATCAGTCATACCGGCTCTGGCTGCCTCATCTCTATTGTTGTCAAATATACGAACTATTGTTTCCACAATGTATATGGCTAGTTTACCATAAAATCTGCTGGCAAGTGATTCAGTCATATCCATACTTGGACTTTATAGTGGCTAAACATTGCAATTAAACCATATTTTATTTTATTTTAATTTTATTGTTTCGTTCAAAGTAGACAGGAATGTGGAGGCAGAGAGAAGGGGAAGAAAGGTATGGACAGTCAACCCAGTTTGTTGTTTGTTGTAGGTGGTTTCTGGTTGTAATTATAATCTGATTATAACCCACTGGATGTGGACTGGTCCAGTTAGTTTTTGATCATGTAAATGGATTTCAGTTTGGTCAAGGGTTGGCGGTTGAGATGTAAAACAGATCTCTAAAACAGCGCCCTCTGCTGAATCACCATTTCCTCAGGTAAAACGGAAAAAACTCCTTTCATCCCCTTTAGTATTAGTTTATTTTTTACTCATTCAGTCCAGCTGCTCATGGAGGGGACGTGATGTTCTGCTGTCGCTGACAGAATTACTTTGGCCATACAATTAGTTTTGGGGTTTGGTAGTTAGTCTTATCCAATAATTCTTCAAGTCAGCATCATCTGTTTCCACTGACAGGGAAAGGTTGTGTAACATCCTATGATCCAAAGAAAATCCACTGTGACTTGGGAATTTGTTATACCATGGAAAACCATTTGTGCCAATTATGTTTTAGATGGTGATTGGTTAACATTCTGGCTGCAAATACAGTAGGTTGTTTGTTTATTCTCTATTGAAGCAAGTCTTGAGTTGAATTTTTTGTCTTTTGAGGGCATCTTTTTTGATGAGCTGAATTAGTTCTGGTCAACAGACAGATTTTGATTGCTTTCAGTACATTACATGGCTTAAAAAAACATGTAGAGAGACCCAAATAACGCATCTTAATTTCTAAACCATGTGCATTTCTAAAGGAGTTGGTCCTCCCTAACATCTTCCACTCTTCTCAGAAGGCTTTTCACTAGATGTTGGAACATGGCTGCAGGGATTTGCTCCCATTCCAACACAAGCATCAGTGATGTCTGCCATACTGCTTTTTGCATACTAAATATAATCGAAGTGCACGTATTCGGATGTTTCTTACTGAACTAATGCAAAAGATTTTCTGTCACATGTTCAAACAATTGAGGAATCTTTCTCAGCAAGCTGTCTGTGAGGATTCAAATGACTCGATGAGTCTATAAATAGAACTGCTATCTGGATTGTGGATCTCCTTCCAGAGCTTCTGCACCTTCCCTACATGGATAGTGGCAGGAGTCACTGATAAACTGATCTTTTGCAGTATCGTTGCTTTGGCTCAGTGTTATGACCTTATAGCAGTGAAATAACATCCCAGTCACAGTGACCAAACC
This sequence comes from Sinocyclocheilus rhinocerous, assembly GCF_001515625.1. NCBI lineage: Eukaryota > Metazoa > Chordata > Actinopteri > Cypriniformes > Cyprinidae > Sinocyclocheilus > Sinocyclocheilus rhinocerous. Next base: position 972,854 of record NW_015647095.1, read on the forward strand.
AAGACTAAAACACTTTGGCTTTATCTGCTTTTAAAACAGGAACTCTGTGTTGTGATCTGAATTAAGCTTAATTTAAACTCTGGGAAACCAGATGACACTAACTTGAGCCTCTGGGTCATGACTGAACCAGAGAATAGGTGTTCTATATTTAGCCCATCGTCACATGATTTGACATCTTCCACCATGAAATCAGGAAAAGTCTAAAATGACATCTGGTGGCAATAGCACTGATTAGATTAGTGTTTTTTTTCTTAGAATCTCTGTTGGAATTTTATATATATATATAAGATTTAAAACAGAATAAATATAGGAGTTGTATAGGAAATTCTATAGTATGTACCTAAAAGACAGAAATAAATATACTTGTTTTTATTTATTTAATTGGTTTTTAAATTTATTTATTTTTTATATAGTTTTTATATAATTTTATATTTTATATATATTAATTCCTATTAAAACCTTTTTTGATTTTAGATTATTTTTAGATTTTAGGGTTTATTGAAAATAAAAAATATTGTAAAATGCGTTGTATTTTTTAACATTTTGCTTTATACTTGGGTTAAATAATTTGGAAACTCCTGATTAAAGCATGTTAGGGCTGTCGCGATTCGTCGATTTTATTCTACTATTCGATTTTTTTTAAATCCTCGACTTCATTTTGCTCGCGTCGACTAACCGGCAAGTCTAGTCTGTTTAGTCTGTTTTCCAAGGCTGCATGATATATTAAACCCACTTAAAAATGATAATTAAGCATAATTGTGAATTCACAAACGCTTTAATTAAATAATTATATGCGATGCAGTTCTAATACAGTATATGCACTTTAATTATTTACATGCGTGTAGGTTAAGTACATGCGTCACACAGCGGCTCCGTTCACAGTAGTTCCACAGGAACTGTTATCATTTACATGTGTGGAGCGTCTCAAACTCCATCTCTGCATGTTGTTGTGAGTTTGGGTTTATTATAACATTCATCTGGGAACGCAACGTGCGGCATTTCATCAGATTTGTAAGGTAAATCATGTATAAATCTACGCAAACTCAGGAGAATACATCCAACCCGCGGCAACAGTGTTAAAGTAGCCTAATTCCGCGGGAAAACCGCGGACTTGGCAACACTGTTTATGAACCGACCGCAATATAGCGTTTCCTTGTTTACCGCTGTAAACACAGCTGAGTTGCGCTTTATACGGAGGAGAATAAAATGCCATTGCCATCGAAACTTTTCTCAAGACAGAATACATGCAATGCGCGCGTGTATTAGAAAACTTAACGTTCTGCAGTTTCGTTCTGGCGACAACTGGTTTAGATTAATAGATAAATTAGTCGATAGATTAATCTAAATAAAAATAGTCATTAGTGGCAGCCCTAAAGCATGTAAAGTTTTATATTGCATTTTAATTGTGAAAACAACTGACAGAACATTATATGTCCATAATATTGGTTATCTGCTGTAAGATAATTAATGTCTGTAAGTAGGTATTAATAAAGCCAGATTTCTAGTGTTGTGCATCCATAACCTATTATTTTCCAAATTGGGTTTTCCTTAAAGGGGTCATATAATGCGATTTCAATTTTTCCTTTCTCTTTGAAGTAGGGATGCACCGAAATGAAAATTATTTTATGAAAAACTTTTATTTTGGCGGAAATGCGCAGGAAGACCTCAATGCTTATTTTCTGCAGTTTCGTTCTGGCGACAACTGGTTTAGATTAATAGATAAATTAGTCGATAGATTAATCTAAATAAAAATAGTCATTAGTGGCAGCCCTAAAGCATGTAAAGTTTTATATTGCATTTTAATTGTGAAAACAACTGACAGAACATTATATGTCCATAATATTGGTTATCTGCTGTAAGATAATTAATGTCTGTAAGTAGGTATTAATAAAGCCAGATTTCTAGTGTTGTGCATCCATAACCTATTATTTTCCAAATTGGGTTTTCCTTAAAGGGGTCATATAATGCGATTTCAATTTTTCCTTTCTCTTTGAAGTAGGGATGCACCGAAATGAAAATTATTTTATGAAAAACTTTTATTTTGGCGGAAATGCGCAGGAAGACCTCAATGCTTATTTTTGTTGACGACAGATTTAGAAATGAGTCTCGTTACGAATACGTCGTATGTATCGCATTGTCACATGCCTTGTAAAAATTCATAAAAATGTGACTGAGCAACTGACGACTGTATCAGCGCAGATTTTCCTCGCACTTTGGACTTTGAACCCTGGTTAACAAGCAGATCTGCTGCGAGTTCGTGCAGCGCTGTCAGAATACATGCAATGCGCGCGTGTATTAGAAAACTTAACGTTCTGCAGTTTATTTACTAATTGTTTAAGGCCATTTCGCGATTTCAATCATCATACAGTAACCAGCAACAATCACCCCTTCCTCTTCTCATCGAAGACATGCGCTGCAGTCCTAAACAGTCTCTCGCTGTCGGTGCTTGTAATGATTTTTGCGTCTTTCTCCGACAGTTTAAATGCTTCCACACTGCTGACGTGTGTGCGCTGCATAATAAAGAATGCGTGCCTCTCACTCTGCGCTGGTTGCTATTTGATCGCGTCATATCATTGTTCGGTACAATTTATTCGGTCTTTTCGCTTATTCGGTT
>NW_015647095.1:975553-979105 GCF_001515625.1 Sinocyclocheilus rhinocerous
GTGCTGGTCGCTGAGGAAATACATCAACTTCGCGCTGTGGATCGCCAGATCGGCTTTCACCATGGACGAAGCGGAGTCCAGCCCGGGGTCATCACATGTGGCTGCCGCAAGCCCGCCCGCCGCCACTCACTCAAGCCGGCCTCTGCTCACTCTAGCCCGCCCGGCCACTCCTCACTCTAGCAGTAAAAAGCGTAAAAAGACAGTATAAGTCATTATAATCCGTAATTATGTCTTGTATATTTTGAAGTTGCCATGTGTTGTGGCATGGCTTGTCTTTTCCAGCTGCAATAAAAAAAATAATAATTGGCATCAATATGTATTGTCATTCCATGATTAAACTCAAAAGTTTTATAGTTTATTTTACATTATATAGTGAGCATTAATAATAGACGCATCTTTAGACTATGAAAATCAATTATTTTAATAATGATTTGCTCTGTTTTTACAGTCTATCATCCACATATTTTAGGAAATATGCAGACTTGCTCAAACAAAACACCTGCTTCTGAGCTGCGGTGTGCTACACATCTAAAGCCCTGAAAGATTATGGGGCATTTTTCAGAGATTCATACCCACAGTCTTAGAAGGATGAATTAGGTGCGTTGTTATGCACCGGCTTTTCTTGGGTGTTTGCGGCAGAGATGAGCTGCAGTGAGTCTGCCTGCTGTCTAGCCTGTCTCGTCTCCAGCAGGAAGGACAGTCATGATCAAAAGGGAGAGCGAGCCGTTCCCCCCCTGAAGGTGTGCCTGGTGTCACAGAGCTGCCGAGCTGACGCTCCGGTCCCTCTTGTGTCTTTCATCTGTAAGCACTCTTCATCCCCCCACGGCTGCCAGCGAGACGCAGCAGAATAAAGTGCATGCTTTATTGAATATGAAGCCCTTTTGATGCCACGGCCCTTTGGTGACTGATGAGTCTGTGACTGTAGAGGAAATCTGGGTTAGTTATTTTGCCAGCGTCGCCCGTTTTTATACCGCTTTCTGTCTTAAATGCCTTCCCGGCTTGCATTAAGTAGCCTTCAGAAATTTAAGCCGTCAACATGCCGGATAGGCCATGGGGAGGTACTGTCATTGTTAAAGTCAAGGCCAGACAAATGTATCCGTGGTGAAATGAAAGGTTGAACCAGCTTTTCGATTAAATATAGGCTAACCCCACATCAAACAAGCTGTCAACATGTATTAGAGGCTCTTTGTGCAGATAAGAGGGCGTGAGACATCACAAGCTGGATGTCGCCAAAACCCCCAGAATAGGCTATATTTGATGCCATTCATTTTGCTCAATTGTCAGTGCTTCATACTGTATTTGATGTACTTCCTCCTCAAATCTTAGTTTTTTTTTCTCCACATGACATTGGTGTGAGATGCATTATTACATTGATTAAGGATTAGATGGTATTACTGCAGTCTGTCTCTGTTTGTGTTTTGTATTTCTGGAAAATAATATTTGAGGCATCAGATCGTTTTGCAAATTCACTTCATCAGTCTTGTGGCTTACTTCTGTGCTTGTGTTCTTTTTTGCTCCTCAAGGTCCTTAAAAATGTTTCATACTGAGTGTAAGTTTGAAAATAGGTCATTAGGAAGTGAGCAAGATGAGGGAAAGCTGGGAGCACGGTTAGATCTGCCATTAAATATGCATGAGGGCCATTTATGATGCTGTCAACCTGCTCCATGATCTGAAGTGTGTTGTTCAGACTTCACACACTGTCATTCTGCTTAATTAGAAGCTTTCTGCATTCGGCAAAGGTTACGATGGGTTTGATTTTTTTTAAGCCAATACGCTGCCTGAACAGCTAGCTCGTAAGGGTTTTTCTGTAGTATAATATTGTTTAGATTCTATCAATCTAATGGAAATGTTAACTGCAGTTAAATGTAGGTCTGATTCACATTTCTAGGCCCTCATGCATCATATTTTTTGTATGAGACCCGAGCAGGAATGTATTCAACTCACGAGTTCTGAAAATAAAATTTTGGATATGAATAATTGAATACTGTCTTGCTCTGTGTGCGGTTGCTCAGCAGTGCGTCAGGAGCAGGGGGGATGAACCGAGAGGAAGCCCCTGGCAAGTCTCCTGAGGAGATGTACATCCAGCAGAAGGTGCGGGTGCTGCTCATGCTCAAGAAAATGGGATCAAATGTAAGTGTCAGACCAGTGAGACTAAGACATCTTCTGATGTGCTTTAAAGGGGTCATATGATGCTGCTAAAAAGAACATTATTTTGTGTATTTGGTGTAATGAAATGTGTTTATGCGGTTTAAAGTTAAAAAAACACATTATTTTCCACATACTGTACATTATTGTTTCTCCTCTATGCCCCGCCTTTTTGAAACGCGTCGATTTTTACAAAGCTCATCGGTCTAAAAAAGCGAGGTGTGCTGTGATTGGCCAGCTATTCAGTGCATTGTGATTGGCCGAATACCTCAAACGTGAGACGGAAATGTTACGCCCCTCACATACTGTTGATGCCGTGTCAGGCCGGAGCGACGAGACATAAACCTTAAAACCCATTACAAACGAGGCATTCATTGCATCCAGTGGGGACATAATTATGGACTATAATGACTTATACCATCTTTTTACACGTTGCGTGTCTGCATTTGTGATCTGAGAACAAGCATTTGTGATGACAAACAACAAGTGCTAACGTTAATCCACACTGCCCAAAACTCGCGTTTGAATCATCAGAATCATCAGTTTTAAATGAAAACGTACTTACAGACTGAGTCAGAACTGCCGGCATTTTGTAGTCTACTCTTCCAGGAAACAGTCCTCCATAAAATGTGCTGGCGATCCACAGCACTAAGTTGAAGTATTCCCTCAGCGACCAGCACAGATCAGCTCTAGGCATAACGAAGCGGATATCGTCCTCTTTTGAAAGACCAAACAAAGTAGTTTCGCTTTCACAACGAAAAACACAGCGGCCTAGCGGAAGCCACGGCTTAGCGTGAGCTGAGGCCGGGCAAGAGTGAGCTGAGGCGGCAGGGTCGAGAACGGCGGTCCCGGCAAAGGAGCGGTGAAAACGGTGAAAGCCAATCCGGCGATCCACAGCACTAAGTTGATGTATTTCCTCAGCGACCAGCACGCATCAGCTCTAGGCATGACGAAGCAGATATCGTCCTCTTTTGGAAGACCAAACAAAGTAGCTTCGCTTTCACAACGAAGCACACAGCGTCTTCAGGACATGGCGGCAGCGGCAACAATACTACAAGCGAGAATAAAAGTTACGCCTTCTTTCTTTGCGTGAACATCTGGGCGGCGTTATGCAAATCTTCCCACATAGTGACGTAGATATGTGGGGGCGTGTTCGAACGAGCCGTTTTAGGTAGGTGTGGCTAACTCTTAACTTTTATAAAGAATATCTCTTTGGATTTGAGACTTTAGTCTTTGCAACTTTACAGATCTTCTTTATGCACCAAGAGCTTGTAACACTCCAAAGAGAAAGGAAAAAATGAAATCGCATCATATGACCCCTTTAAGTCGAACACACCTAATATGTACGTGTAATTGCATCGCTTTGACCGTAGATCCCACCTTCTCACACGCCATGATTGGTCCATT
>NW_015647095.1:979706-986946 GCF_001515625.1 Sinocyclocheilus rhinocerous
CCAGTGGGGACATACTTACTGATTATAATGACTTTTACTGTCTTTTTACGCGTTGCGTTGCATTGTGCCGCGTAAACATAAAACCCTGTCTGCATTTGTGATCAGAGAGATGACAAACAACAAGTGCTAACGTTAATCCACACTGCCCAAAACTCGCGTTTGAATCATCAGTGGCAAATGATAAAAGAAAACGTACTTACGTGAGTCAGAACTGCCGGCATTTTAGTCTAACGTTACTCTCCCAGGATCAGTAAACAGTCCTCCATAAAATGTGCTGGCGATCCACAGCACTAAGTTGAACACATTTTTGAGTGTTTTGTGAGAATTAAATAATGTGAGGAGGACATTAATTTTTCTGTCAGGATTAAATGAGATGTCATTGGTTAATATTATTTCCCCCCAGCTGCACAACCTTGGTTACATTTTATTGAAAGTTTGACTATAAAAACAATTAGTTTTCTTTAGAATAACCTGCAAGTGATTTTTTATTTATTTAATAATAATGCACAAAAAGGCCCAGATACTTCAGAAAGCAAATTGCTCACATTTTTTTATTTTCTCTAACATTTAGAAACCAGTCATTGTCTTGACTTTGGTGACTGTTTCATTGTTCTTTGAAACCGATCTAGCATTTGACAGTTTAGTGGCGATTCTTAACTGGACACTGGCATGGATTTTCAATGTAAAGTTATTTTTTTGTCCCCACCCTTACAGCTGACACCAAACGAGGAAGCGTTTCTGCGGAATTATGCAGGCGTGGTGCACAGCCAGATGAGTCAGTTGCCACAGCACCCTATTGACCAGGGTAAGTCAACATTTACAGCCTGAACACCGCAGGCCAAACCTCCACCCTTTACCACGAACACTCTTATTTACCGAGGTACTGTAGTTCTTATCACACTGGACATTGGAATATTAGAAGAATTATTGTCTTTCTTGATTGTTTAGATTATATTTGGAAATGGTGTCATTAAAATGTCATGTATGATAGAGCAAGTTGACTCTAGATCATGTATAAATTGGATTTGAACAAAGGTGAAATAGGGATTTTGTAAAAAAAACTACCAACTTTTTATAAAATTATTAGCACATTAAAACTATGTAAAAATGTGTATATAAACAATATAAAATATTTTATATAAATATTTTAATCATATTTGGAGAGAGAGAGAGCGTATATATATATGTGTGTGTGTGTGTCTGTGTACTGGAAAAAAAATAGCATTTTTGTATATTTTGGACATTGTGCTGTAGCTCGCTCCACAAGGAGGCGCTAGCACAACATAAATGTTCAGGTAGGCAGTTTAAATGCTATATATATTGTAGGGTAATTTCCTCTGTTTTCAGCTGAGATGATCAGCTGATCTATAGGTTTAATGTGAAAGAACTTCACTTAGTTGCTTCATATGTCATAGTAAGAATGAAACTGTAATGCTCTGTCTTACTAAGATGCATTAACTGTCAGATCGCATGCTCTGTGATGTGATTTTTTTTTTTCGACGGGAAAAAACAAGTCTTAACGATGTGAATAACTAGGTGTATAGAAGAATGGAGCACACATTTTGTTTTCATTAAATATGCATATGAGCCTGGTTGTTAGGCAAGGATACCAATGCTGTGCTCTTTTTGGAAGGATCTTCATAAATAATGCAGTAGCAGAAGAAAGATGGATGTAGATGTCAATATGTGCTGTGCTTCTGGGAGTTTTCTAGCTCAAATTACTTTTTGTGAAGATCTGTGTGTATGTTTGCTCCAACGTTAGGAAATATTCCATCGTCGATGAGCCAACATTCTGATGAGTGATTTTTAAGACGTTGTGATGTTTCTAGAATAAGAAATGTAAATGCCAGCTCTTAGATGAAAGCGATCAGTAGACGCTTGTGGTCTCCTGCAGTATAATGAGGGTGAGATGAAAGGGAGAACGCACTTAATGAACAACACACAATGAAGTACAATAACCTTTGTTTAAAGCACAGACGAGGAGGGCCGTCAGGAGTATGTTAGGGGAGTATCATCAAGATTAGTTTCTATTAGGAGAAACTGTGACTCTCATTCTCTGGCATACAATCTGTGTGAACCCTTAAATAAAGCTTGTGCTAAAAATGCTAGAGGTCTGTTGAGGTGAATTGGAATGTGTTTAGTAGTAGTCGCTTATTTTAGTTCAAATTAAACGGATAATGTAGGATCACAACACAGCTATCTGAGGTTTTAACTAATGTAATATTGGAGCAAATGGATGGCACTTCAGATCTACACATGCTAATGCTTTCTCTCTCACATCAGGCAAAATAGTGCCACATCTCGGGGGACTATATCGCAGTTGGATGAATTATTTACGTATCAAGCTGTCTCAGAGGGCTGCCTGTGTTTGCATCCAACACCTTGGAAAATGTGCAGACATGGCTATATTTGTTTCTAATAACGCTTGCAAAAAAGAAACATGCTATATGGCTTTATATTTAAAGTCATATGATGCGATTTCAATTTTTCCTTTCTCTTTGAAGTGAAGTGATACAAGCTCTTGGTGCATAAAGAAGATCTGTAAAGTTGCAAAGACTAAAGTCTCAAATCCAAAGAGATATTCTTTATAAAAGTCATATGACCCCTTTAAAGGTATGAATGATCTGTAGGCCTCTCAGATTTCTGGGGTCAATTAAAGGGTTGCTATCTGTACAGTTAACAAGAACCATCTAATGAAAATAGTTCATTTGTGTTGAGCACATTTGTGTGTAGAATAGACTCGGACCACTGAGGCTGACCATTTCTCTTTCTCAATGGCTATTGTTCTCACGTGAATAATGACTTCTGTGTTTAACTGTTTTTTTTTTTTTTTTTTTTTTTTTTTTTTTTTTTTTTGGGAAAGAAAGTGCCTGATTTCCCATGCCCATTTAATCTTTTAGCTATGTGGTTGACAGTCATGTCATATTCCAAGCGCTGGTGGTCTGGCTGGCCTCCCCAATTCAAGATTCATAGCCCTAGTTGATCTCTCAATTAAAGCAGACGGTTTTCAGTATTGCATATGTACGGCCTAAGAAATCTATCTTTTACTAGCCATGGATGGGTCTACCATATTAAACAGTTGACATTAATTATTCTCATGCTCATTGATTTACATCTGCCATGTCGTCACTGCCAGACAGTCCACTGGGCTGCTGAGATAACAAACAAATTACCGGCCATGGAGACGTGTCTAGATGAGATGTTTTGACATTACCTTTCCTGTTCCCAGACTCAGGATAAACAAAAGAACTTATACTATGCGTCCCAAATACAAAGTCTGACATGAAAGGTCATTCATGAATATGCAGAGGATCTGAAGCACTTTAGAGAGACAGGGATGCCCTGATGCAATAATTCCTTTATTAACGAAATTGGCAAACTAGTTATGCTTGCACAGATACATGACAAGAATTTTATTAGAGCTTCTTTTTTCACAGTTGTGCCATCGTAGACAGTCTCCATTAAAGATTTTTTTTATGTGAGCCATTTCTGAGATTTACCGAGTTTTATAGCACCTTCACAAAAAGCATAGGGGACATACAGTATACTGCTCTTCTAATGGACAAGCTTGCAATTTCGCAAGTTAATGCAACCACACTATATGTAATTGATGGGATGACTTCTGCTCTAGGGAGCAGCTTGGCATCTAGTAATGGAAATATAGCAACGGAATCTTTTATATAATGTGTGTGCGTAGTGAAGATCATGAAAAGCAAGTGTTTTATTCAGTCTTGTATATCATAATAGAGTTGGAACATGTTTAAATGTATACAATTCCTGATTTATTTACTGTATGCTGTGGTTGTTAGTGTTAGTGCTTCTTGATTAGCTATATTTTCACAAATCAAAACATCTAATTCAGTTATAGGTTACATTTACATCCCACTTGAATTTTCAATTCAATAAATTAAGAGTTAATTTTTCAGGTCACATAGAAATGATCATAATAATGTATTAGCTTTCTATTACAACTCAGTAAGCTAAGTGAATTGATGCAAAGCTTCACGTAACTTTTTAGTGAACAAAACTACAATAAAAATGTGTAGCATAACTGAAATTGATGTGGATTTTGGATCATGATAGGGCATGGTGAAAACACAGGATGACCCTTGACATGTCTCTCGCCCTGTCATCTTTTCTCTTTTTTTGAGAAAGAAATGTTTTGGAAATGATCTTGCGGTTGTGAATGTGGTCAGTTTTGATCTCAGTATTTTTCCCCAGGCTGGACAGGTTTGATTGATTTCTGACACTGAAGGTGGTATCCACATTATATATAACAAATATTTGTAGATGGGCTCTTTTGACTATTCAGAACATCCAAGCATTGCAACAGTGAGTTTTGCACATGCAACCACCACTACTTTTTCCTTCATAAGTGTACAAATCTGCCACTTTCCCTGTTTACTTGTCTACGGATTAAACAAATTTGCATTCGGGACCATCTAATTGGCTAATTAGCATAGACGCATATTCTAAATTTTGTAATGCAATTTTAATCAAATCTTAGGCCTTGAAGTTTAGAGGAGGAAACTGGATGGTGGTGTCTGGGGGAGGACGGTGGGTGTAGGAGAACTTTGAGAGTTCAGGCAGCTCAAAGCTTCATACCATGCCAAGCAAACTCATTAACAGGCCTGAAGAAATAGCTGCAGCTAAAATTAAATGATCAGGTGACTATTTATTTATACAGTAAATAGGTTAATATGTTTCTGAGAAAAAGAAAAAAAAATTTATTGATTATAATATCTAAATATATATTCCAGTGAATAATAAAATATTTTTATTTATTTTTATTAAAACGTAATAAGAAAAATAATATCAGATATATTCAACATGCAAAGATGATGTAAAATACATTGTATTTTTAAATATTTTATTTTATACTCAGGTTAAATAATTTAGGTCACATGTAAAATTCTTAAAAATATTAGTCTTTTTTTGGGGGGATCCAAAAGGAGTGTGAGTGGCAGGCTGTTCTCTGGCTGAACTCTGATCCTCATCATTGGCTGAAAGCCGACAATGAGGCTGTGAGAGAGCCTGCCGCCTCTTTTGTGGAGGCCTTGGGGACTAAACAACGGCGCAAGTACAGTAGACAGTTTCCATGGCAATGGAACGGGTGGCAAACGGGGTGGACAAGGACTTTAGTGGTGGTGTGTGAATGAAGGAGAGGGACAGGCCTCATCAGAGGACCTTCAGTCAAACCAGATTGTTAATTGCAAACGGAATGTTTGAGAACATTGCACTCGCTCATTTGGTCCTGTCTGTGTGACAGTGTTTGAAAGGATGCTGCTCTTTTACATCCCCCTTACAAGCTTTTATTCTCTTTGTTGTGTAAGTGCCTGCCCTTTTAAAGAGTTCAAGGCTATGCATCCGTTAGTTGTGCATTATCCATCTTTTAGACTGACGCGGCCGAGTCAACAGTCTTTTGTCTTGTGTCTGCTGGTATAATCCTCAAACGGTATAATCCCAGACTGCACTCCATCAGCGGACCGATGCGACACAGAAAGCACATTTAAGACCCTTCATCACTAAACCAATGACTCATTGCCCAAAACAGAGAAAACACTTATTACTCATAACTACAAGCCATTTTTTTACTTCTATAAATAGACTTCATGATGGCTTGAATGAATTACTTTTGCTACGTTGCTAAAATTAAAGAGCGTAAAAACCCATGTAACAGTTTACATGATTAATTTCCTCTCAGGCTCTGGTATTTTAAGCCTAGCCCAAATATGTCCAGTTTTTGTGTTTATAGTAACTACAATGGTTTTGTTTGCCAGCTGTGAACAGTGTGTTTTTAGGTGGTCCGCTGGCACAGTATAATAATGCAGTAGATGTTATTAAACAGCCCCGTCACCGTCCTGCTGTTCATCGTTATCCTCTTCTGCTGGAGCAGATTGTGACCCGTTTCTAATTGCAGTAGTAATGGTCTAAAAGTCTATTTCCTCCGATAAGCAAATTAATGAGCCACAGAGCCGGCTTTAAAGAAATTTCACTGACATGTTGAAGGGGGAAAGTACATTGAGGGTCTGATGCTTGCTAATGCTATATATAATCTATTATTTATTTTTAAAATAGAAGTTATTAAACTTGTATTTTATATTTAGATGATTATGAAAGAAATATCTGGGATTGTGAGTCATATTTTGGCTGGTTGGAGTCTTTGTAGATGTAAAAGTGTCTTGCGTGATGCACGCAGAAGGGTGTGGGGGTGTATGTGGTTGCGTTCACTGTTCATGATCCATCACTGCTGGCCATGTTTAAACCACATTTCCTGAAATGGCCCACTAATACCATATCTGCTATCTCAACTCCTCAGCCGTGATCTGCCTGCAATTATCTTTTTAAGTGTGCCCTTAGAAGTTTGCCCCTTTTGGTTAATTATTACAGTATTTTATTGCTATTATCAGATGATTCGTACATGTGGGTTAAACAGTCTGTTTTACTACAGCTGTTAAACAGGACTTTTTTTAATTTAAAGGTGCCCTTTTTTAATGCCAGTGTTTAATGCCACTGTAGAAATAAATTATATATTTTTTTCTGTTTTCTTTTTTGTCTTTTCAGTTTTCTTTTTTGTTTAATATTTCCTGAGTAATTATTGTTTATTTAATTCCTTTTTAGTTAAATTTAGTTTAAAGTTAAACTAAACGGTACATTTAACTTTAACTTACTGGTACCACTTTACAATTAGGTCCATTATTTATTTAGGTAATGTGAAGTTAACATTACATAATATTGGCAGATACAACTTTGAATTTTAATGATGTATTAGTAAATATTGGAATAAAATAAAATAATAAATAGATATAGATATAAATAGATATTAATAAATAATGTTGAAACATGAAGTAATGTTAAAAAATTAACAAAGTTAAAAAAAAATGCTTTCGAAGTGTTTTTCATTACTTAATGTAGTTGACTAATGTTAACAAATGGAACCTTATTGTAAAGTGTTACCAAATTATTTTTAGTTTTCTACTTTTACTTTGTGTGTGTGTACCTGTTTTTCTATTCTGGTGGGGACTTAAGTGAAGTGACATGTGGCCAAGTATGGTTACCCATACTCGGAATTAGTGCTCTGCATTTAACCCATCCTAAGTGCACACACACAGCAGTGAACACACACACACCGTGAACACACACCGGGAGCAGTGGGCAGCCATTTATGCTGCGGCGCCCGGGGAGCAGTTGGGGGTTCGGTGCCTTGCTCAAGGGCACCTCAGTCGTGGTACTGAAGGTG
>NW_015647095.1:987319-992845 GCF_001515625.1 Sinocyclocheilus rhinocerous
ATTGGCGCTTTTCCACTGCGTGGTACGACTCGGCTCGGTACGGCTCAGTACGGCACGGCACGGTTCGGCTCGGCTCGGTTTGCGTTTCCACTGCAGTTCAGTACCGCTTTAGAGTGGGCGGGATTATTCACATGTCGTTTATAGTTGCGCCACCTCTACTGCCGCGACTCCTGAAAAACTTTTTCATTCCGCGTCGCCCCATCAAGCTCTCGCTGGATCCGCTCCTCTGCTATCAACGAGAGGAACGTCTGTACTTCCTCAACAGACAACAAAACAGCCACTTTTTGGTTGTTAAAAAAAGGTGCGCTCGTTCAAAACAGTTGCGTTCGATCCTTCGCTGGCTGTGCTGATTTAAATCTAGCGGTTCTGTTGTGTTTGTGTCTCAAGTTCAGTGACGCAGGTAGTGACGATTCTCTCCGGCCAATCCGTGATCAGCAGAGTTTACAAGTCACGTTTTGGTAACGGTACGGTTCACTTGGAACCTCAACCGAGGTGGTACTAAAAAAAAGTACCAGGTACTGTACCCAGTGGAAAACCCCCCAAAAGTGAACCGTACCGTGCTGTACCATGCAGTGGAAAAGCGCCATTAGTGTAAATCGCATCTGTCGATAAGAAAATATGCTATTTTCACAGTGTAAATAGCATCTATTGCTATTTGCGCTCAAATAGCCGCTGTATATATATATATATATATACAGTGGGTACGGAAAGTATTCAGACATATATTCTACAATGTACAGTATAAAAACCATTACGCCTATGGAGAGTCCCCACAAGCAAACCAGACGTGGTTTTTAAATATATATATAAAAACTTTTTTCTCCCTTTTCAAATCGCATATCACACCAGAAAGGCATTTATTTTCAATAAAAATAAAGGAAATAATCGAAAAGTTGAAAATAAAGTATCGGATAGGTTTAGGGTAGGTGTGGGGAGGGCTTATATTGTCCCAATAAGGTGGCATCCATTTAATAATTTGAATTAAAATTATAATTTACACTCAATACATTATTATTGCATACTGTTTTATAATGTACTACAATACTGAGGTGCAGATAATTTGAGGTGCCACTATTTGCAATAATTAGCATAAATAGCAGAAAATGCTGCTATTTTAACAGTGTAAATACAATCTATATCTGTTTGCACTTTGCACGTGTAAATAACATATTGCTAAAAGAATACTATTTTCACTTAGTGTAATAAAAAACTATTGCTATTTTCACTTAGGACGCTTTTCCACTGCGTGGTACGACTCGGCTCGGCTCAGTACGGCACGGCTCGGCTCGGCTCAGTTCAGCTCGCATTTCCACTGCAGTTTAGTATCACTTTAGAGTGGGCGGGAATTATTCACATGTCGTTATAGTTGCGCCACCTCTATTGCCGCAACTCCTGAAAAACTTTTTCATTCCGCGTCGCCCCATCAAGCTCTCGCTGGATCCGCTCAAATCATTTATTTGAAAAAATATATTTACTTATTATTTTATAATATTGTTTATTTATTTATATTTTAGTCTGTTTTTTCCATGGAGAGGCAACCTACATGTAAAATAAAGCAGCTTTTTATTTATTATTTTAATTAATATATTATATTAATTTTATTATCTAATTACTTTGTACAACTTTTTTAGTAATGAAAAACTTACTGATTGTGCCCCTTTGGCATTTAATCATGTAATCATATGGCATGTATGTACATGCCATCATTTAGTGTAATAAAGTAAGTATCAGAAATCTCACCTTCACGATTAAAACTGCTGTCACTTCAGTATCATAGACCACAGGTGTTTTGTCATATGATTATGGATTGCGATGAGTGTGTTGTTGTTAGAGGTTGAACAGGGCAGTATTGGAGATGCAGACAGCTGCTGTTTGTTCATAGATGTTTGCTGCGTGCCGGATTGTGATGCAATCTGATTCTGAGCTGTTGCTAGGCGATGGCTCATGGGGGCTCTGACATCTGCGGCACGTTGGCTTGTGCTCCTCTGACACAGCGTGCGTCGCAGGGAGCGGCTCCACCAGAACCAAGGCAGCTGGAAGATGGAGAGCGACATTTTCATCCACGGTCTCTCCATCCTCCCTTCCGCTTAAATGCACATTCAGTTTAACTGTGAGGATTTTGAGAGCAGCCTGTCAGTGGCTTTACAGCCTCGTCTTTGTCTTTGACCCCTCCTTACCATGATCAGGCTGTTACGCAAGCATTATGCAGCCTTAAAAAATGATACAGGATCAAAGACATGCTGTTGATGGTTTAGTAGCCGCAGTCTCATTTTCATCATCACAGTTTGGTTTTCTTTGGGTTTGCGTCATGTTTATTGTCTATACAGTAGTCTTTCCTCTTTTAACGTGTAAATTGGGTGTATTTTTTTATTCCTATTTCAGCTTATGCAGAGACATTTCCTAAAAAGTATAAAAATACGAGTCTGTGGGGCTTTTATTTTATTTTGCTATGAGATAAAGGAACAGAAAGACTGAAATTGGACTGATTTTCAGTAGAATCAAACAGCATACAGCTTGTGAAAAGGGTGTGAACCTTCAGTGTTTTCAGTAAGGTGCTAACACTCTCGTCTGAAGCTGCCTCTCTATGCTAAAGCTTCTGTTTTGTTTTTACCAGAAAGATGAAAAGTCACTGTTCTTATCCTCCGTAGTTAACTCTTTCCCCACCAGCGTTTTTGAAAAAAGTTGCCAGCCACTGCCAGCGTTTTTGCTGATTTTCACTAAAATTTCATGGCCCCCAGAATATTTTGTTGTATGAATATCTAAACATGCAATACAAGATCAGACCCTCTACTTTCAAACAAAAAAATCTGTTTTATTCTAGCTTCAAACATTGTTTTTTATCTACACTTGAATGTAAATAAAATAAAAAAACAAAATTTTGAGCAAAAAGCTGAGAAAATCTAATTTTTTATCAAATACTACATCTGGATCATAGTCCATAATATTATTAAAGCAAAGATGCAGTAGATGGCTTCCATCAGTACTCCCAAAGCTTGCACAGGCCTTTACCACTTTCTGGATTGACATTTCCCTCTGTAACTTTAGGCAGTTTTCATTTATATGCGGTTAGTGTTGATGATCGCATTATTTTTCATATGCATATGCTTACATATGAGATCGCTCGTTTCTGCATCTTCCTGGTTTGTGTTTTTGATCGGCACTTTCTAGACTCATTCAGAAGATGTGTAATAGCGCCCCCTAGCGTATAACAGTGAAAACACGGAAACCCGGAAAATTCCGTGTTTGGCTGGGAAGCGTTGTCTTATGAATAACGGAAAATTCCGTGTTTGGCGGGGAAAGAGTTAATAAGACTGTTAATAAAAGTATCGTCATTTGAGTGTTAATGTTAGAGGCCTTTACCATTAAAAGATTAACCTTTTATTTATTTGTTTATTTACGTAATTACTTACTGTTTAAAGGAGACCTATTATGCCCGTTTTTACAATATGTAATATAAGTCTCAGGTGTCCCCAGAATGTGTCTGTAAAGTTTTAGCTCAAAATACCCCAGAGATAATTTATTATATAATTTTGAAAGTGCCTAATTTTGATTGGAAGCAGAAACACGCTGTTTTCGCTCATGTCTCTTTAAATGCAAATGTGCTGCTGATTCCCGCCCCCTTTTCCAGAATAGGGCTGTGCCTTTACAGCTCATTCCTCAGATACTTTGTTAAAAAACATCTGTTTGGTTTTGATTTGGTTTTCATGTCTTATTGCGCTTAAACTGTCAAATACACACAAGTTTGTTAAAAAACTTGTGAGTTATAAATAGGTTATGTCTGTGAAGATAAACAGCTGGGAAAGAAATCTCATGTTTATATTTGATCTGTGTGGCAACAGCGTAATATACAGTAAATAAATCAATAAATCCACTGCTCTCTTGTCTCCTCTGAGGCTGGGACTCTAAACAGTGTAATGTGTTCGACGATGCAGCCAAAGACAGAACAGTTAGCATCCTTTGCTCGAACTTTGGCCATGGTGTTAGAACTGGTACACCGTTGTCGCTTGCGAAATCAAAATGACGGCGCCGTGGGTGGAAACTTGCAGATTAAGGGGCGGTAATATTATAAAAAGATTCTTCTTATTCTTGACCTGTACTGCTTTTGTTTAAAATTTGAGTGGTTTGTGGTTTTCAGTGCAGTACTTTTCAGTATATTTTTCATGAAATTATATTTTAATATCCTAATATTGCAAAACTCTGCAGCAAAGTAAAGAGCATCATCAAAATACACTAGCCTTCAGTGAAGTACAAAGGACACCTTTGATGTTGAGTGCATGTCTTTTACATTTTGATGGTTAGACAGAGTATCTTAAACTCCTGGAGAATTAAACTGGTCATTTTATGTAGAGGAAGTTGTATGTCTGAATTTGTTGGCTAGGGTACATGAAAGGCAGAGGAAATTAACATGCCGACATTCTGCTTTTCTGCTTATTAAGCTTTGACTAGGACAGTCAAAACACTACTTTCCTTCAAACCTGTTTAGAATAAAAAATTAGCTCCATAGCTAAAACACTGGATTGTCAAACATAGTATAAGATATTGGGCTACATCACCAAGAAACATCAGCACTTCCTGTGCAGCAATTCCTCTACGACCTTCAAAATAATCCAGCCAGAGCTCAAGGTTTTGCTGTTTATGTTGTGTTTACACATTTGTGGTATTGTTATTAATCCGTGTTCATCTTGGGACAGCTGGACCTACAAATCCTGTTTACCTGGTTCGCAGGGGTTTGTTTTCCTTCCCCTGACGGGATCGTTAATTCAGGATTGTAATTGATTAGTGCCTTCCCTCGCTTAGAATCTGCCTCGAACCTGACTGAAATCACAAACGCCCGCAGACTTCCCGCAACCCACCGGTGACATTTTCATGTCTTTAGAGGACATCTCTCGCAGTATTTGTTTTCCAGGAGTCCGTATTTCAGATATGGACACTAGTAGACTTGGTTTATAGAGGCTTTTAGATGCATTTCTTATCAGTGTGGCACAGAAAACCCCAAGCAGTGCTTGTTACTGCGGGTGTCGTGTCTCATGCCGCATGCTACAAAAGCAGAAGCTGATTTGACCCTGACGTTAAGCTGTTTATGTGAACAAACTGAGGGGGCTATAGGTACCTGCTCTGTGTTCATTATTAATATGGTCTAGTTTGACTTAACTAACTTACTATATGTACTGAATACCCAGATGACCCACTGCATTGAGCAACAGTTTTCATAATACTTTTACATACGTTTTAATTGATGCATTTCAGCTGTTCGTGCATTCAGTAAGACCTAAACCCATGAGTTTGGGGTTGCTTGTGAAATGCTTTAATGCGCTTGACTTCTTTTTCTCCTTATTTCATCAGAATCTCAGTAATTAAGACATTTTAAGACACTATAAGTAAATAATACAAAATAAACCAGATGCAGACATTTTAGAATTAAGTGAACAGCAGATGTACTGCATTGTACTGTTCTAAATGTTTACCATTGCATATTGTGTGCATGTTTTGCATACTATAAAAAAAAAAAAAAAAAAAAAAAATTTC
>NW_015647095.1:992896-1002825 GCF_001515625.1 Sinocyclocheilus rhinocerous
AAAAAAAAAAAAAAAAAAAGAAGTATTCAGTGTATACTGCACAGTATGCATTATGCCTCCATTCAGAATCAGAACATAGCCCTAGATGATGATGATTTTTTTTATTTACCCCAGTGTTACTGTAATTTTTCTATCTGGAGTGTTTGTAAGGCAGACACTTGTAAGGCATTGTCTGAGTTTAATTACACACCACACAGCCTGTTTGCTCTTCAGCCATTATAATAACGTTCGGTGCCACTGAACGAGCTCACGTAATTTGCTCTGTTGTGAAGATGACATTTTCCTGACCTAATAAAGCTGTTAAGGATAATAGCTTGGAGAATGGCTGCATTTATTTTCTTACATGCAGTATTTTGTGCCGTACGAATAGTCTTGAAATAAGTAGTCTTCTCAGAGAATGAATTATTTCATTTATTTATAATTTTCTTTATTTCATACTGAAAATATCTTTATACAGTTACTTAAAAATGTGTAATAAAATATTTATGTAAAATTCCGTATATAATTGTAAAAAAGTGTAAAATAATAATCATTTAGTTATTTATTGCATATAATCTGTGAATATATCTGATGCCAATCTAAAATATTGTTTTGTCCTTTTCCCAGGAGCTGAGGATGTGGTGATGGCCTTTTCAAGATCAGAGACCGAGGACAGGAGACAGTGACCTCTCGCCATGTCGAGTCACTACAGCTGAACACAACACAACACAGCTGACTGATGGAGAGGGCGGAGCCTGAGACGAGAGAGGGGCGGGGCGGTGCTCTGCTGCATGCCAGTTGCCCCACTTCCCTTCTCTTCCCCATTCCCCTCTTCTTCCTCACACTAACTGTTACACTATCGGGCCCTGCGGCCACACTACCTGATGACTTCTAGCAAATGAGTCTGAAAGAGTCCTGGCGGGTAAAAATTCGATTTGGGTTTTTAAGTTTCATTTTTGCATCATCCTTCCGTAAATGGCGTTTTATATTTGTTCCCATGAGAGACTTAATGGACCAAGAGCATCATTTGTCTGGTCAAACTACGAAAGAATATAAGTCGCCTTATGGGTTATGTTATTACAGACGATTTTCTTTTTCTGTGTATGTAGTTTCTTGTTTTAATTGTCCACAGGATCCTGCAGGTAGACTATTTTTTGTTTGTTTACTTCATTATTTTCAGGGTTTTTGATTGTTTAGTAGTCGTTCGCGTCGTAATTTCATCAAAATAACATTAATGTTGTTGTGGAGGATACCGAATTGTCAAAACGGATGAGGCCCGTACACAAGCACACACTCACAGAACGATGTACACAAATGACCTGATGTTTCATGATCTCTTTTTTCGATGTTTGGATTCATGTGAAATTTCATCGCCTTTTTTGTACAGAACGTGAGAAAAAAGTAGAAAAGTGAACGAGTTGTGCCAACTGTGTTTTTATGTAAAATATTTCTAAAGGTATCTAATGAATGTCTTAGGTCCTTATTTATTTTTTCAATGTCTTAAAATGTAGACAAACACAGACCCCTTTTAAACTTCGATTCTGATTTGTAACCACGTTTTAATACAAATGATTTTAGGAACCGAAATAACGACAAATTTACACATCAAATGGAAAGCCTCAGCCTTAAAGCGTTGTAACAGGACGTGCCATACTCGGATGTGGGTATGTGTCAGCATATATTTGACCGTCTGATTCAGTGGTGCTAGTCAAACACACGTTTTTAGTTATTCTAATTGAAGTCGAGGATGAATATAAGCTTGTGTGAATTCAGAGGATGTTTAACGTTCTTGCGACAACTTAATGAAAACCAAACCTTTTTTTCTATTAGGAGTTCAATTAAATCAGTTTTGTGTTTTGGCCTCTGACCTTTTTGGTAACATTATTTCATGTTCAGTATTTAATGTGTATTCATGTTTTGTTAACTTGCTTAACATAATTATTGTATCTTGGTGTTTTGAAATGACGCATGCCTGCATTGTGGTCTCTGGTGTATGTTCAAGTAGCTCTCTAATGGTCACAAGAGCCTTGCTGCATTAAACATCAATGTACACCTCTTTTTAATCTGTGGATGTAAGTCCTTTGAAAATGGCTTTTATAGTTCTCGCTAATATAAGCAATAAGTAGTATTTGATTGAATGTCTTCAGTCATCAAGATTGCTTGTCCATGTGACAGCTGCATTTTGACAGGAACATGCATCTCATTTCTTTTTAACTGTAAATCTTTATTTTGTCTATGCATTGTTTTTTTCTTACATCAGAAGCATACAATCATGTCTTACATGCACTCATTTCAGGTTGGGTTTGTGGCCTTTGAGCTTTGCATCCATTGAATGTCACTCTGGATTCTTGTTTAATTCATTGACTTCACTGCATGTCGTTCGTACTCGCTTGAGCTGTTAAACTATTTAATGTGAATTTCTTTTTTTATTGTTTAAAAATTCAATTGAATGGTTGTTTTATGCCATATGGCCGTCGACCTCGTCCCTTGACTTAAATGCGTCCAAAATCTATACCAACTGAACCATTAAAGGAGTTGAAAACTGCCTGTTGTATTGAATGTTTTTGTTTCCTTTGGCATTTATTCTGAAATCATAAAGCATAAAGGACTGCGGTGTTTCTTGAACCTTCTGTCTGTGGGATAAGAACTAAGCTGGAGGAAGATCTCATAATAAGGGCATATTTTGCTTCTCTTTATGGGAGTCTCTGGAATCTGCTCTGGGTTCTGATAAGATACCAGCACGCGAAAAACAGAAGAAAGACGCAATAGATTATGGATGTGCAAAAAAAAGTTTTAAACGTAAATACACATGCCGATCATAATGCAATTTGATCAGTCATATTGAATGTTTTCTGTTTGGGTTTTAAAACAAGCAAATGAACCAAACATATAAAGCTTATGTGCCATTTTTAACTATTTATAGGATGATGTTACATCCAAACCCTATTTATGGACCAGCAGTTACTGAAAGGTAGTTTATGCAAAATTAAATTAAATTATGAAAAATAAAACCTAAATGTTCAATTTAATTTTAACATTTGCCTTTTCATTTTAATATTGGCAATATTTAAATATTCATTAATGGCATTTTTAAATTTGACGGGAACAATGCATTGTTGCTGCTAAAATTGAAATGAAAATTGAAAAATGAATAAATATATTACTCATTTGTAATTTGGTTCTCTTAATCACTATCATTCACAATAATACTAGCAGTGACTTTGTCCTTGAGTATACGTAACTGTATAGTATTTTGATGCCAAAAAGTGAGGGTACAGTATACAGGCTTCTGCTAACCGCAGACTGCGATCTGTTTCCCCTCTGATTACATGAATTCCCTTATAATAACCAACGTCTGTTCAGTGCTTCTCCCGCCATCTTCCACAGATGGTCAAATCCTGTGATTTAGAGGAGGCTGGCTGTGGGAACGAAGCGCCAGCTGCTGTGGAATTTAAATGGGTAGGCTATGCATCATCCTCAATTTGATCAACCTTTTCAGAGCATGACACTGACACACAGCTCTGTCACCTGACTAGATGAATGTACGCACATCCCAAATCCATTAGACCCAAATTGTTTTACCCCTCCGTCCCTTTCCTTCTGCCTGAAACCGTATGTTCATCTCAGATCTGTGCAATATGAAGCTTCTTGCCCTAAAACGTAACTTGAATATTCATGATGTCTGTTTAGAGAAAGTTGGCTAATGGTTTGAAGGCGTATGCTCGGAATGGAGCCCAGCCTTTTGGCTGACTTCAAAAGCTGTGCTGATACTGTCTGGGGAGTTATGAGCGCAAAATGAAGGCTGTGATGTGTTACAGTAGCACAACAGAGTCTAGAACCATCTTTGAACCTCTTAAGAAACTTTAAAAGGAGCAGTTCTTTGACAAACAAACAAAATGAGACTCATAAGCAGAGTTGGATGAAGTTAAAGTACAGATACCCTGATGAAATATTTCTCCAGTAAAACTATATATTTATTTTAGATTCCTATACTGTTAGGCTATGTAAGTACAAAGCTGGGCTATTTATTTTTAAAAGTGTTTGGATATCAATAACCACCTTTTATTATTTTTAATCGTTTAAATAGGTTAACGCTCAATATTGTTAGGAATTAATTTATCTTGAGGAAAATATTATTTCCGGACAATACCAACTCAGCGAACAGTTAACTTGAGACTCGCTTCGAACGGATGATCAAATCAATCGGATGAGTCGAATTCACAAATATCGTCTATTTGATTCGTGAACCGGTTCACTCGGCACATTGAAATGAGTCTGTTCAAAAGAACAATTCGTTCACGAATCAGACATAGCTATCGCGTCGGTTTCTTCTCTTCTAAATAACGAAGAACAGAACGATTTAATGAAATGTGGTTAGGTAAAAAGTAGTGTAGTGAGAAAAATTTAAAATATATGAAAAATCTCCTACACTATTGTTATGAAGTTAAAAAATAAGCTCTTGCAAGAACTCTACAGTCATTTCTTCAGGTAAATGCTATATTAGGCCTACATATATATGCAATTAAACTGCCAAATTGCAAACTAACCATAAGCCTAAATAAAAAAGTATGCATCTTCTGAAAAGCATTATTATTGAAACGTATCCACCTTGTTTTTAACGTAAGAAAGTTGTTCTGGTGTTTGCCTTCAGTTATTTTACCTGTACGAAAACAGTATGCTGGTATTTTTATCATATAACTTTAATCCGTCATCATAATCATAAACACACCGGTTTGTAGCGCAAATACCGTTTGCTGCTCCTTGTTATTTTTTTAGTTAGCAGCTAAATGAATCGGAAGTCACGCACACACACACACACACACACAAAAGTTTACTTGCACGTTGCAAAATGTGACCCTGGACCATGCACAAAACCAGTCATAAGGGTCATTTTTTGAGATTTATACCATCTGAAGGCTGAATAAATAAGCTTTTATTGATGTATGGTTTGTTAGGATAGGACAATATTTGGCCGAGATACAACTAGGCCTATTTGAAAATCTGGGATCAAAATACACTGAAAAAAAATGATTCATTGAATTTACAAAAAAAATGTACATTTAAATAAACAAATTTAAATGTAGCTAAAATAAATTGATTGCAAACACTTACCTTAAAAAAATAATAAATTCAATTAATCATTTTTTTTTTCAGTGTATTGAGAAAATCACCTAAACTTGTCCAAATGAAGTTCTTAGCAATGCATATTACTAATCAAAAATTAAGTTTTGATATATTTACAGTAAGAAATTTACAAAATATCTTCATGGAACATGATCTTTACTTAATATCCTAATGATTTTTGGCATAAAGGAATAATCGATAATTTTGACCTATACATTGTTGGCTATTGCTACAAATATACCCGTGCGACTGTTGACTGGTTTTGTGTTCCAGGGTCATAAATAAGGTAGTCTATATAAGTCACTGCAAAATCTCATATTATTAGGTGAATATCTGCCCACTGGTTGAGCTTATTTAATAAGCTCGTGTGGAGAGCAGGATTCAACATGTTAGCTGAACTATCTCCTTCTGGCAATAATTTCACCACTTAATTCAAAGACACTTTGAAACGACTTGAAAATGCTGACGTGCTCAGACTACTCCACACTTCAGCTCATATGTTACCACTCATATCCAGTGACGATATTCAAGCAATATCATGCTCACAGTTGTAAATCCGCAAGGTAAATCACATCTGAAGCTTTCTGTGATGAGTTAAACATAGCTTCTTTCACTCCATCCTCTTCCTGCACGCCTCTTCATTGTTTTCAGCTATATACTTTATGGATTTGGCTGATATTAATGAGTCATATGTGGGTGGAGAGCCACTGTTTTTTTTTTACTCCAAGTCTCCTGTCCTCAAACTGCTCTCTGTTTAAATGAGTAGCCAGAATTCAAGCCATACTGATTAATCCTGGGTGCGTCTCATCTCACTCAACCAGAGACGTCTGCATTCATTTGTGCCGGATCACAAAGAGCACATTAGTCGGACCATCTGCTGCATAAGTTCTTTTCTTCAATAATTAAAAGGATAACTTGACAGTTTTTACATAATCACTATGCCGCATTTAATTTTGATTCTGTTTAATTTGAGTCACCAGTTCTTGTTCTAGTTAGAATCTAATTTTGATTTAGGGGTTATTTTGCTTCCATAACTTGTCTTCTTTCAGACTAGTGGAACGAAAACATCCCAAATACCCATTTATGTGTGTGTGTGTGTGTGTGTGTGTGTTTAATCTATAAATGTCAAGTGCAGTACTTATCTTTAAAGGCCAAAATTCTTTAAAAAAAATTGTCTATCATTCTAATAATTTATGTAACATTTTATTCCCAAGTTTTTGTTTTTTTTACATTTATTTATTTATGCATGCATGCATGCAACTAATAAAATATAATAAAATAAAATAACATTTTAAATTAATGGAGTGATAGAAAGAAATCTTCAAAATCCCTTTTATACGAAACTTTAGCTCTAATATGTCTATAAAATGAAACAAAAATTTTGAACCTGACTTCAGATTTCTGTTTTGGAAATTTTTGCAAATCAGTACATATTTAATTAGACAATGCCTCTTTGACAATACAATATCTGCATAACATTTCAGACAACTTATAATATAAAACAATTGTTTTAACGAACTGGGGAAGTATGGTGATATCTATGATATATATCTGTGATAAAGTTATTTTTTACCCTTTTAACATGTGGTGTCTTGCCTGAAACAGTAAAATATCATGCAATTTAAGGAGCATTTCAGGAATATGTTTTTTTTTTTTTTTTACATTTTATATAATATAATGTATATGTTAATATATATTTTATTAGTTAAATTATTTAGTTCATTGATCATCATCCAGCAGGAATGTGCACATGATGTAAAGACACACTTTTCCAGCTTTCCACTTATTTTTTTGACAGTGACCATTTTAGAAATTTTCACAGAAGCGATGCACACGAGCTGACGCTGTTTCAGGTTCGTTTTAGCACATCCTATTTATATACAGACTATATTACAAGCATTAATATGAAGCATTCAGGATGGTGTCCATCATCCCTGGTGTTTTTATAATGAGTCCTGTCCACCTATGGCCTTCTCATACACCCGTCTGTCTCCTGCTTTTGCCATCAGGATGTCCTCCCACCTTGACCGGAGGTTTGAAAAGTGTGTGGGAAAATAAGCATATCGTTGGAAAATAGGAAAAACAGTGGATATGAGATATATAGTTGAGGTTATTGGCCATATAAAACAAAGCTTCCTTTGAAAGCTTTTCACCCATATCAGTTCTATCGCTTATGTGAGCACTAATAGAAAAGAATATGTTGATATTGTCAGGGCCAGTAACATCTCATTTAGCTTGTCTCTGCGGTTGCCATAGATACAGCACACTGCATGCTAATTATGCAGCGGTCAGGCTTCAGCCGAAGGTCTGAGTCTTTTATTAACCTGAATTTTTGTTCCAGGAACTCCACAGAGACACACTTCTGCACAATCTGTTGTGTGTTGACGGAGCAGGATAGCATGAGATATGCTCATTAATATGGGCTGATATGTGTATGTTAGATCACACATATTTACTGCTATTTTAAGATCCAGTGTGTGTGTTACTAGGCAATCTGTATATGAACATTTGGAGCTTCAGGCACATAAGAAGACCGTGTTATGCCATCAGTGTCTGTCAAGATGACTAAAATACTTTTTTTAAGGATGTTAATACTCAGACATGACAACCACATCAGCATTCAAAAATCTTTCTTAATCAGTGGGACATTTTTTGTCTTGATTTCAGAGTGGGATCTTGAGTTTTTTTTATCAGATCACTTCTCTGCATTGTGGCTCCTTGTGGAATGAGTCTGGAAACTGTTTTTAGGAGGAACTTCAGATGCTTCTTGGGATGCAAGAAGACAAAATGCTGATTTTTATGTGGCAGTATACCAGAACTGAACGTTATTTATAGGCTACTACATATACACATTTATGTTTATTATAATACACAAATGTTGTGTTTGTTTATTAATATTAGACAAGAGGTAAATACAAAAGCAAAATAAAATTGAAGTGAATTCATGATGGAATGTCATATTTACTTTGTACACATAACATTTCTTTTCTTTATAAAACCTAATCAAATAAAGTAAATAAAAATAAAAAAGTGAAGTACCTTAAAACTAAGTTAATAATAAAGTAATATTAATATCTTCTATTTGGCTTTATTACAGAGTCCAGCATTTGGTTCATACTAAAAAAATAAATAAAATAAAGCAAAAATAAAAGTAAAATAGTTAAAAAAGTTAATAATAAAATAGTACTGAAAATTATCTACTGTTTCACTTTATTAAATATACTAGGTTTAATTGTACTGAATTAGGTGTATTATTTTCTAAATATAAAAACAAATGTATTTTTATATAAATATTATTGGATATATAAAGTATTAGAAAATACTATTTGTACTATAAAATACTAAAACTTTTTTATTCTTTAAAGCGAATGGCTGATGGGATATTTGTATGATTTTATAACTTTTTTGTTTGTTTTCTGTGTGTTTTTCTGTTTTTGATGACTTGCTGGAAAGCACATTGGTCAACGGAAGTCGTAATTAATTGTGCTATATAAATAAACTGTCATTGTCATAAAAGATTAAATGTAAATGTCAAATACTTACAGATACAAAAACATCACAAATAATGACAAAGAAACAGCAAGTAACGCATATATATTTGTACTTCTTCTACTACCTTCATTCGGCAGATTTTAAAGGGGTCATATGATGCGATTTCAAGTTTTCCTTTCTCTTTGGAGTGTTACAAGCTGATTGTGCATAGATAAGATCCCTGAAGTTGCAAAGACTAAAGTCTCAAAACCAAAGAGATATTCTTTATCAACAAATAATGATCTTTAAAAAAGCATCATATGACCCCTTTAAAACAAGTGTGATGTATACCAGATTGAGAACAGAGTTGCTGATTCTAGTTCAGTCGACTGAAATCCATGTCGCAATCAGTCTTTCAGGGGCAGACGCGTTCTTGTAATCCGCCGTTTTTATTTGTTGCTCTGTGTACAAATGCATGAGCGATGTATTTTTAAGACGCTCTGAAAATTAAAAGTAGTTGTTGTTAGAAATACGCCTTTCGACAATCCGACAGAATAAAATGTGCTTGCACTAAATCAAATAGAAACTCCAGCACTATCGGCATATTCTGAAATGCTTGCAACAGAGGTCACTGTCTGTGCCTCAATGTGATTGGCTGCTGCCTGCAGCGTTTAAAGGGGTCATATGATGCTTTTTTAAAGATCATTATTTTGTGTATTTGGTGTAACAGAATATGTTGACATGCTTTAATGTTAAAAAAACACATTATTTTTCAAATACTGTACATTATTGTAGGTCCTCTATGCCCCGCCTCTCTCAAACACTTCGTTTTCTACAAAGTCCCTCCTTCCGACAAGCGCAGTCTGCTCTGATTGGCCAGCTGAACCAGTGCATTGTGATTGGCCGAACACCACAAGCACGCATCGGAAATGTAACGCCCCTTACCATAATCACGAGCTTCATCTTTCAAAATAAATGTAAAGACAGAGCCCGAAAGGGGAACAGAGTCTCGTGACAGACACAGTGATGAATATGTGTTTGCAGTACACAAGCCACGGTTAAGACAGCTGACTCCACTGTGATGTGAGTTTTGTTCGCTTGGCTGTTTCCTTATAAAAGTCCAGAAATTTGTCACGTTTTTCGTCGGTTCGCAACCCGCCATAAAACCAAAAGAAGAAGAAGAAGAAGTTTTTCGTCAGGTGTCTTTTTTAATTATATGGGCTGCGTTCAGCCCCGACAAAAACGGTACAAAACGTTTTTTAAACGGAAACGGTGGTGCGTTGAACACACTGTTCTGATGACGCAAGAGTTGCAACTATGGCAGCTGAGAAGGCCATTCTTTGTGTCGTTTTTTA
>NW_015647095.1:1002984-1020372 GCF_001515625.1 Sinocyclocheilus rhinocerous
TAGTTAGGACACATTCCTAAGGAAAGGATATGGAGCAGAAGACATTGCAATTACTAAATGATATTTAGACAGACTTAAAGAAGTTCCAGATCTATACTTGTGCCCTTATTTTGCCTTTAATGTAAATACACGTGCAAACAATATACTTGCTCTTGTGAATTTATTTGGATGTTAATTACATTGTGCGAGCTGTCTCTTTAATACCGCGTGGTTTACATACATGTTGCTGCTGATTGGGCTGACATGTTTGACACACCCACCAAACAAGAGAAAACGTATCTCAAACCCCGTTGCACACCGTTTCCAGGAAACATGTCGTTCAACCCAGAAAACCGTAGCAAAACGTTGCACACCGGTTTGAGCTTGAACTTGCCCATGATGTCATTACGTTGCTGTCTTGCCGTCAGCCAATCGCTGCTTTACTGATCGTGGTTTCGAGTATCGATACATAACCCCTTTTAAACCAACCCATGAACGCGCAATTATCTCAGATAACTCAATCCAGCCATACTAATCATCAACAACATGTGCGTTCGAAGAACCGAATTAGCCAGATCTTGATTAGCGCGATGATATCATCTTGGATGTGACATTTTATCTCGGATGTAATAAGCGACGTACGAAGAACGGGCCCCTGGCCCTAGATCAGCTGATGCTGTTGTGCGAGACAGTTAATTAGGTTTCTAGAGCGGTTCTAGTGAGGGCAGGATGGGCATGCGGTGATTCAGCAGACTCAGCATAGTCTGGCAAAGCATCCATCACTCCACAGGCAGCCAGCGCTGAGGAACCTGCTGTTCTTTTGACTCTTGGCTGATGATCTCCTGCTGGGCACTGAACTCAATCTGACAGCTTCTTCCAAATCGCTTTCTTGTTGCGTTCCTGTGCCATAGATGTTTTTGGCCTAAGCTGAACACATTCTCTTTGAATCCTCGTAGCGTGTCTTTTGAATCAGGAGCTGAAAGAGATGGGTAAATAATTCATCCAGCCACGTGTGCCCTCTCTTGAGTAAATAAGGGTGCAGCTCTGCCTGCCGACCATTAGTGGTGTGTTTTCTTAGCCTATATAGCAGGGGTGCCCAAACACGGTCCTGGAGGTCCGGTGTCCTGCAGAGTTTAGCGCCAACTTGCCTCAACACACCTGCCTTCAAGTTTCTAGTATGCCTAGTAAGAGCTTGATTAGCTGCTTCAGGTGTGTTTAATTGGGGTTGGAGCTAAACTCTTCAGGACACTGGCCCTCTAGGACCAAGTTTGGACAGCCCTGCTATATAGCATTATGAGTTATTCACATTCATCAAAATATCTCCTTTTACAGAAGAAAGAAATTCACACAGGTTTGGAACAACTTGAGGGTGAGTAAATGATGATACAATTTTCATTTTTGGGTGAACTATCCCTTTAATTGAAATCTAAATTTCAAATGATGTAATCACATAGTTCACACAGTAAATCAACTGTTTTCCACTTCCTGTAGTCTGACACCTGCTAGTGAATAACTCCTGGGATAATTTTGAACCTGGTATGCTATGCTATGCTATTCTACACTATTTCAGTGTACCACCATTGGATTGTGGATCGTTTTCATAGTACCCAGATCCACGGACACTAAAATTAAAATTAACCAGCAGCTGTTCTCACGCTATCTTATCCTACAGATACAGATTCCCAAAATACTTCTGTTCAAGAGTGCAACTGGAGACTTTTTGAGACTGGGCTATTCTGGACAGGACTGTCTGACTGCGGATCTAAGGGAATTGGACCTCTTTGATGAAGTGGACTATTTATGGCAGGTATTGGAAGATCCAAATAGGAAGTGCACTAATAGTTTCCTGTGGGTTTGGGAGTGACATCAGAACTCGGTAATGTCAATATTAGAAGGCTATATGAATCTGCAGATGAGGTCATTTTATGTATAGTGTTTATGCAGATTATAATATAATATAAAGAAGCTTTTTGTGTGGTTTTATAATAATTAAGAACGTGGTTTGACTAATGAAATTATTTTTGTCATTTTTCTGAAGCATCATTCGCATTTCCAATGCCATTGTCATTATGTATTCCATGTTCACATTTTAAACATTTTGGAATATAATGGGTGACACATTTGTCTTGAAAATGCTAATTCCATATTTTAACATCTAAATAAAAAATTCAGACTTTAACATTATTGGACAAAATCACATATTTTTTGTCATTCACTCAGTACTGATATTTACCTTGATGTTTGTCTCATATTTTCATTACAGACACACTCGGACATTTAATTTATTTCTGTTAATGTTGATTTCATTTCAAGAATTTTTTTTTTTTTAATGCTTTTAGTATTAGTTAGCGATAATAACCCTGAGGTATTGTCGTTATTTGTTTGTCACTGCTTACATTATCATAGTTTTAAAAAAATGCAGAAATTGGTATTTTAATGATGGATTGTCATATATTTAAAATTGAATGTCGGTCACGAGCTAGAATAAAACAATTAAATATGTCTTATAGAAAGCATCTTTAAAGTGGTAAAAAAAAAATATATGAAGACACCATAAAATGTTTTCACGTTTTAATGCTGCCTCCATATGAAAAAAATTTATTTTTTTTAAGAAAAATCAACACCTGCAATATACAAGTCGATGTAGCGCAGGCAGTAGTTTGAGCTGTCTGGATATGATTAAGAGAGAATGACTATGACATACGTGCACATCTCTGCTGCTCTTCAGTGTGAGCTAATGTTTCTGTTTTTCAGGGAAATATCCTCTCAGCTCGCGCTGTGCTGACAGCCTCAGATGAATCACCCTCGTTTATTCTGCTGATGCTGCAGGTATACGAGAGCCAGGAATTTAATATGCGGCTGTGGGAGAGAAGAGCTACGGGTGCTGGAGAGGATCAATAATTGAAAGGTCACACAGAGTGGCTGAACTGCTATACGTGAGCTATATGAGGAGCTCATTGTGTGTCAGTGTGTGTGTGTGGTTTCTTGCTGCATGCATGGGGACTCAGATAAAATTAGGTTTATTAGGCATGTGTGGATTGTGACACGTGGAACACAATGGTCTTATTTGCCCTGCCACATTATTCAGTGTAAATTGCTATATACTATATGACAGAAGGTAAGATTTAATAATCTAGTAATCAAATAAACAAACAATCAAATCTGATATAATCTCTGCAGATGTTGTGATTTCTTCCTTTTTCTCTTACAGAGGAAAATTGTATTGCTCAGTGATGCTCAGACCTTAGATGATTCGATTTTTGGTCCTGGAAGAGTTTGATAAGAATCTCTTAATGTCTGACTTTGGATTTCAGACTTGGCACAGCTGAAACAGTTCTCTTCTAAAACACAAAATGAGACTCATTACTGCTTTTCTTTCTTTTTTCTTTTCTTTTAAAAAAAAATCTGAATAGCAGTGGATTTCTGAAATCTCCATTTGCTCTTCAAATGGAGAGAAGCAATTGAGACACTGAAGAGATTTCATATACACTACAGTTCAAAGGTTTGGGGTCAGTACTTTTTTAAAGAAATTAAAATACTTTTATTCAGCAAGGATGCATTAATTGGATCAAAAGTGATAGTAAAGACATTTATAATGTTACAAAACATGTCTATTGCAAATAAATGCTGTTCCTTTGAACTTTCATTAAAGAATCCTGAAAAACTGTATCATGGTTTCCACAAAAATGTGTGTAGGCCTACCAAGAAATTGTTTCATCAGCATATTAGAATGATTTTTTTAAAGATCATGTGACACTAAAGACTGGAGTAATGACTGCTGAAATTTCAGCTTTACCATGACAGAAATAAACACATTTTGATATACATTAAAATAGAATTAAATTGTAGTAGTATTTCACAATATTACTGTTTTACTGTATTTTTGATCAAATAAATGCAGTCTTGGTGAGCTTAAGAGACTTCTTTCAAAAACAATAAAAGATCTTACCAACCCCAAACTTCTGAACGGTAGTGTATGATTTTTGTGCATTTTGATTTTGTTTATTTTCTAACCCTTTCTGTTTGGTTAGTGTCTCCTCAGTGCGTTCACTTTCTCAAACTAGTCTCACTATTTTCAGCTCTCCACCCAAGTTATAGTGATATTCATTGTAGTCTTCCTCTTCAAAGCAACATGTTTTCAACCGAGCCTGCATGAAAGCCTTTGAAGAAAAAACCGGTCTGCATCACTGAAGCTTTTTAACAGAGCCAAATCTTTCAGTGAGGGTTCAGACTTGCAGCTGATATATCTAGAGGCTGAGCGTTTCACCTGATTATACCGTGACCATCTTCACTGATAAAACTCTGGATAAATCTTACTTCAGTCATATTACGGTCTCCTCGCCGTCAGGGGAGAAGCCCCATATTGCTTCCACAGGAAACTGTAACAAATCCATCCACCCCCAAGTATGGCTGCAATATGACAGAGGTGTATATCCACAGCTTCCTGTGTCTGGGCAGCAGGTTTTCTCATATATTTCATATACATTTTTATAACAGAGGAAATCTTGATCATTTGTACAGTTTTTATTCAGCTTGCAAGGGACCTTGGTTCAAATAAAAAATTGCTTAAACTCAATTATCAACATTTACATTTTTTGGAAGTTGCATTAAAAATCCACTTAGAGTTTAAGTCTGTAGTTCTCAGTAGTTCTGATACCATTCGGAGTGTTTCTGGTTTGTGCAGGTTTCATTCCAGAGTTGCCGTGACCCTTGCAGAGTTGCAGTTGCAGTAATGGGCTGTAAGCTGTTAAGGGCCTAACCTCAGTGTCTCTCGGGACAGTTGTCTGCAGGTGAGTGATGGGGTTTGTGTGTGTGTGAGTATGTGATGGCGGAGGCCTTGCCCCTGATCGCTCTTGTGTTGTGAGGCAGAAGGGCATGAAGGGGCTTTTACTTCAAGGCCATGATATGGCATGTCAACATATCGCTTTTGTGGGGGTCAGAGATCACTGTCTGTTAAACTCAATTGTCAGTCCTCTTCATAAGCAGACTGCACTCATCAAATGCTTCCCATACAGGGAACTTCCCAATTGCAGTATGCACAAAACTAATAAAATTGGAGATGGGAACTATAAGGAATTTGACTATTCTGGTTCAGATTCTAATTCCTCTCGATATTTACAGTAATGTTTTGTTCTATTACTTAAAAAGAACTGGATCAAAAGAGGCATTAGTTTGTGAATCAGACTTGACTGATTTAAAAATAACTCTCATAAGAGTCATTAGTTTGAAAATCGTACTTCACAGATTCACGATTGCGTGGATTCTTTTTGCCTAGATTTTGCGTAAGAAAATTTGAAGAACAACAGTAAATTTGACCACAATTTCAGAGTCATTCGAGAATCTTAACTTTGCTGGTCATGCTGTGTTTCACACCAAATTGCAGTATTTCAGTACTGTGTTCTGTTTGTACATGCTGAAAATTAATGTGCGAGAACCGTTAAAGCAATGAAACATCATGAAATCACTAAAGGTGGGGTAAGCGATTTTCCAAAAACGCTTTAGAAAACTGATTCGGGCCAACTAGCAAAACAAACTTGTAGCCAATCAGCAGTAAGGGGCGTGTCTACTCATGATGTGGAGGAGAGAGCGTTCAGTGCACAGGATGGACATTAGCGAGCTGAGCGACAGAAATATAGAGATGGCGGATAAAAAAAGAGGAAAACGTCTGCGGAACAAAAGTAGGCTTGAGGCAATAAGGCAAGTAGGACCCGGGTAAATATCGGATCAGCTTTCCAGCGCTGGAGATAACTCAAGGAGCGGAAGGCCTGCGATCGGACGCCGAGGTTGCTTTGTTTCTTCTCGATAGGGGAGTAATTAACACCGTGTCTGCGCCGCAATAGCTAAAGTCTGTCTAGTACACTGGACAAAGCAACCGTTGAAAATCATTTGAAATTTGTATCAATACGTCATGAATAGAACGCAGCAACACTTTTCTGTCAGGGATTTGTCGTTAATTTACATTCACATGGAGCATTCAGATTTCAAGACAAAACTGCTAGCCTCCTTTTCTTGAGTGTAGTGAAGAAATTCATGTTAGGGATAGTTCACCCAAAAATGAGAATTCTGTCATTAATTACTCACCCCCATGTCGTTCCACCTGTAAGACCTTCCTTCATCTTCAGAACACAAATAAAGATATTTTTGATGAAATCCAAGAGCTCTCTGACCCTCCCGTAGACAGCAACGGTACTACCACGGTGAAGGCACAGTAAGGACATCGTTAAAATAATCCATGTGACATCAGTAATTCAACCGTAATTTTACAAAGCTACAAGAATACTTTTTGTGCACAAAGAAAACAAAAATAATGCAGAGGAAAGCACGCGCATGCATCGTGATACTCTCCAAAATGGCGCCAGGGTGGAGAAGAATTGTTGAATAAAGTCATTATTTTTGTTTTCTTTGCACACAAAAAGTATTATTGTAGCTTCGTAAAATTACAGTTGAACCACTGATGTCACATATACTATTTTAATGATGTCCTTACTACGTTTCTGTGCCTTGATTATGGTATAACTCTTGCTGTCTATGGAGGGTCAGAGAGCTCTTGAATTTCATCAAAAATATCTTAATTTGTGTTCCGAGGATGAACGAAGGTCTTACAGGTTTGGAATAACATGAGGGTGAGTAATTAATAACAGAATTTTCATGTTTTGGGTGAACTATCCCTTTAAGTTTTCACTCAAAATGTTATCATGATAATATAATTTTCAATGAAATACCATTTTAAAAGAATGTAAAATATAGGTATGTTTAATAGAGATCTCAGACATTTGAACCTCACCACACCATACTGGTTGAATAGACTGAGTGTTGTCATGTTATGTGAGACTGTCTGTGGTAGATGATCTTCACATAATAAACAAGTCAGAGCACATTACAAGATATTAGGGCAGGTCTAATGTAGGTCATATTCCAGATAGTCTTTTCTCCAGGGGAAGCAATCTTTTTTTCCTTCCAGATTTAAGCACCAGACTCTGAGCTTCGTCCTAATAAGACCTTGTGATTTTAGAGAACACAGCTCCTGTCTTCAGTTCTGTTTGACTCTAACGCACTCTGTCTCGTCTCTGAGGACACCTCTGCCAGGCAACAGATGAAAATGTTCTCCACAGCAGAGCAGCAACACCTCAGAAGAGAAAATCTCAATAATTGACAGGCCTCTGACAGCTCTGTCTCACACACTTTGCGAGTGTGTGACATGTTTGTACAAGAAGATCTCTTCAGCTGCAACACAACCTATGAAATGCTAATCTATATAGGCCTATCATTTGAGCATGAGAGTATAAATCAGCAATCAATTATATATACAGTTTTAATCTCGGTTGTCTCCTTTCTCAATGCCAGGGAAGTTTCCTGAAAAAGAAGATACATCTTAAGGTTAATTGCTCTCTCTTAAAGTGATAGTTCACCCCAAAAATGTAAATTCTGTCATCATTTATCCACCTTCCTGTTGTTTCAGAACCATATGACTTTTTTTCTTCCATGGAAAACATATGAAGATGTTTTAAAGACTCCGCTAGTCGCTATTTTCCATACAATCGCGATATATGGGTGACCAAAGCTTCAAGAAGGACGCAAAGCACCTTATAAGTATCATAAAATTGTTCCATACGATTATATATGATTAAAGGGATAGTTCACTCAAAAATGAAAATTCTGTAATTAGTTACTCACCCTCATGTCAACCTGTAAGACCTTCCTTCATCTTCAGAACACAAGTTAAGATATTTTTGATGAAATCCGAGAGCTTTCTGACCCTGAATTGACAGCAACATGACTGACACGTTCAAGGCCAAGAAATGTAGTAAGGACATCATTAAAATAGTCCATGTGACATCAGTGGTTCAACCGTAATGTTATGAAGCTACGAGAATATTTTTTCTGCACAAAGAAAACAAAAATAACAACTTTATTCAACAATTTCTTCTCTTCCGTGTCAGTCTTCGACGCGCGTTCACCAGAGTACCACGACGCATGTGTGTGATGCTGATAACGCAGGAGCCTATGCAGGGTCAGAAAGCTCTCAGATTTCATCAAAAATATCTTCATTTGTGTTCCGAAGATGAACGAAGGTCTTAAGGGTTTGGAACGACATGAGGGTGAGTAATTAATGACAGAATTTTCATTTTTGTTTGAACTATCCCGTTAAGTATTTCGATAGCTTTATGGGAGAAACTGACCAAGTCATCTTCATCTCGAGCCCAGCTAATGGAGAACATTCTCAGAACTTTAGTTACGTTCTGGCAAGGGTCTATCAAAGTTATAAGTAAATGTTCATCCAGTAACATTAACTGAATGCCATTCGAAGTTATCTGGTCTTTAATAATGTTCCCAAAACATTTACACAAAACATGATTTATTCATCATTCATAGAATATATTCTTTTAAATGTTTGAGTTGATTGTTCACCTAACATTTTTTGAATATTTCCAAAATGTTTCAGAATGTTCAGAGAACATTTTGACGGTAACATTACATTCCCATAATGTTTGCATAATTATAAAATTGAATGTTCCCTTAACTACGGAAGCTGTATAACCAAGATTAAAAAAAAAAAAATTTAAACTGGACATTTTGATTGTTCAGAGAACATCAGAAATAACATTTTCATAAATTAATGGGTATGTTAGCAAACTGTTCTTTTATTAATTTTTTTAGCTGGGAGTGAGCTGTTAACTGATGCAAATTAATCATTGAGTCATTGAGTTCTTTTAATCATCGAGACAGGGATCAACTTGATCAACTCTAAGCTTTGGACTGATCCAATAAACCTCAATTTTGGACTGTGAACGAATCATTTAGACCAGTATAATGAACTACATCAACCAATTCAATGACAAGTCCTCGGACATTGCTATTAGTGACAGAAGTTTCATTTTTTAATGATCTTTTTCTTTAAGGAGACATGGGTTTAATAGGTAAATGACCTTGAGCAGTATACAGCCAGCTGATTTGCATTTGGTGTGAAGATTGGAATGAATGAATCATAATATTGATGCTTTGAATACCCTCTGTTCAATATGCATGAAATAGACTTGAGGCAAAGCTAATAGGATGATCCTCCACAATCTATGGACTCGTTTTAAGCACCAACATCTTATCACAAATTATCATACATTTCCTTTGGATTAAAGATTCATACTGTTAGTGTATCTAAGAACAAAATGACACACTACAGCTAAAATATAAAGATGGAATCAGGAGGTTATTGTCAGAGTTTAGCGGTGTGAACAGTTGTCTGCCCCCTTTATATGACTGAACCAGTGCCATCAGTCTTTTTTAATGTGTCATTTGAGATGTCTCACTCCAGTTCTTCCTCTCTCTTTTGTTCGCTCCTCTCACAGGACCACACACAAGAGCCGGAGAGCTGAAAGCCTATTATCTACAATCGCTTTCTGCGGGGTACTGTTATCTGTTTTCATGTCTCATAGCTAGTTTTAAAGACACCCACAACTGAGTGCTTCTCCTCTTTTGTGGATTCAGAATCAGGGCAGATTCAAGAACAAACAAATTCTCACACTGGATTTCAAAAACAAAGAAAGTCTATGGCTTACAAAGAGTTAAAGAGGCAAATTGGGCCTCTTATTATAATCCAAAGAGAATTACTGCACAAAGGAGAATTAGGAACAGCACAAAAGATGAGAATGCACAATATAGCACTGACAAAACTAATA
Source organism: Sinocyclocheilus rhinocerous (assembly GCF_001515625.1). Classification (NCBI taxonomy): domain Eukaryota; kingdom Metazoa; phylum Chordata; class Actinopteri; order Cypriniformes; family Cyprinidae; genus Sinocyclocheilus; species Sinocyclocheilus rhinocerous. Next base: position 1,012,638 of record NW_015647095.1, read on the forward strand.
ATGCATTCAGAGCCAAAGTTTCCCTCCTGTGTCCAAAGAGAGGAAATAACAATTTCCAATTAACCCAACTGAACTTTCATAATAACGTTTACTTATGTGAAACAGTAATATTCTGAAATATTATAATCATTTTAAAAAGGAGTTTTAGAGATTTACACATAAACCACATATAGTCATTATTATGTTCATATTTCATAAGTCAACATGAATTGCTATTCATATGTGAAACAGGATATTCACTGAGACAGGGCTGCGTTCAGCCCCGACAAAACGGTGCAAAATGTTTTTTAAACTGAAACGGTGGTGAGTTGAACACACTGTTCTGATGACGCAAGATTTGCAACTATGGCAGCTGAGAAGGCCATTTTTTGTGTTCTTTTTTGAAGAATTTTCGGAGCCTGATGAAATCCGTATAAATACGTGCTTAATGCTGCGAAATATGCTGGATGTTACAGTCACTGCCCTTGCCGTCCAGAATAAAAGAGAACATCCCAATCAAATGAAGGGATTTGTGGAAACTGTGGTTCCTAATTATTGTGATCCAACATTTGCCTCGCATTTCAGGATAAAAAGACAAACATTTCAGGTGAAGGATAATCCACTTCTTACCTCCGAGACTGTGTTATGATCTATATGACCTTATTATTTTTATTGTGAGTATTAGGCTTATCATTATTGCTGATCACTGTTGTTGTGCTATGATATTGTAATATTTACCATTATATAATCAGAGGGGTATAGAAAAGTTTATGAAAGTGTCACTCCACAATACAATAGCAAAATTTTTATGTTACATTAATCAGTGTCTATCTCACCTTCCTTCCTTCTTGGACCAGACGACATTGCAATTACTAAATGATATTTAGACAGACTTAAAGAAGTTCCAGATCTATACATGTGCTCTTATTATTTCTGTTATTCTGCCTTTAATGTAAATAAACATGTGCAAACAATATACTTGCTCTTGTGAATTTATTTTGATGTTAATTACATTGTGCGAGCTGTCTCTTTAATACCGTGTGGTTTATATACATGTTGCTGCTGATTGGGCTGACATTTTTGACACACCCACCAAACAAGAGAAAACGTATCTCAAACCCCATTGCACACCGTTTCCATGAAACATGTCGTTCAACCCGGAAACCGTAGCAAAACGTTGCACACCGGTTTGAGCTTGAACCTGCCCCAGGACTTGTTTTTATTGAGAATTGATTGGACAATGAAAAGGGGGCGTTACATGCCAGAATGAGTCAGGTGGCTGGAGGGGTAAACAAATAAGAAAGATTTATGATGTCAGTTGTATAGGAAAGTCTTTTCAGTGCGCATTTAATAAAAGATTATAAAGATGAAAACATTTTCTGTGGAACAATGTGCCATGAATCATGCAAAATAAGGCTTGCAATTGTGGTGATATAAAGGCTTATACTGTAGGTAAAATGGCCTCACCATCAACCACAATTGGAGGTTAGTTTGTGTTGCAGGACATTCACCAGGCTTTTCATGCACTGGGAGCCAGAAATTGTGGTCTTTCATAAAGACTGAAAGAGATTGAGGGAGTGAGGAATTGACTGGACATACAAGGACTGAAATCTTGTCATTGTCAAACCAAGGAGATGACAAGTAGCATTACATTTGAGATGTAAAAAGACTTCAGGTTTGAGAAAAAATATTGAAGGGCTGGATATGGTGCTGTCAGTTATCCTTCTTATATAAAGGTCAACTGATAGCAACTCTTATTTATCTCACCAGAGCAAGACTGGACAATATCTAAAGGTCACTTCAAATAAGACAACTATATGTTCTACTCACTTCAAATCAGTGATCTAATGCATCTTGCCATTACTGTGTTAACATAAAATTGCACATTCCTGTATTCTATCTAATACACACTTACGTAAAAAAAAGAAAACATGCATGTTTTTTTCCAAATGTCCTCCATCACAAAAGAGCTCAGATCACCATGACTGCCTGTTCTGCAGTCTGTTACTATTGGAAACAGGGGAAAAAGATAGTGGCTGAAGCTTGGTATATAAAAGAAGAACAGTGGCGTATCATCACTCTTCTGAAGTAATAAACTCTAGTCCTAAATCCCATTGTCTCTGAAGATAAGGCTTAACATGAGGAGATAGAAACCTCATTCTCTCTGGCTTTGAGGCAGGGATGCTGAATCAAGTATGGAGAATTGAATGATTTCAGTCTGAGAATGGTATCTTTGATGTTTTTTGATGGCTTGAGAAGTGCTGTGATTCCTTGTACTCTCATGTGTGATGACTTACTGATGAGAAAGATGAAAAATTAAAGAAAAAAACGGATCAGCATGTAATCACAGCCACTGGGCTCAGCAGGCAAACACAGCAAATTGGGAAGCAATTTCCCATTATTTCACTAGAACTTCAGACATTTGTGTTGAATTTGTATAACTGTATTGAATTTGAATTTGTATACTTCTTTCCTTTCAATTTTGCATAGCTGTTATTTTGTGTGTTTATGTCGCTTTTGAGGGAATCTCAATCTGCAGTGTTTTGTGTTTTCATTGCTAATTTGGGGTTTGAATATGTGGAATGCATAATTAAGTTAGCTAAAATATATAGTAATCAAACACTGAACAGATTCTCTGTGGGCCTGACGATGACAACGCCCTGTGTCCTTTGTTCCCTGTCTTATTTTGCATTGATGAACATGAAATGACCTTACACTTGATTCTTAATTGATTCTGTTTAGAATGTGTTGAATGCAGGAAAGCATACATATATGAGAATGTGGTGCAAAATTAAAAACATTTTTAAGTTTAATTTAGAAATGAAATCACTAAAGGTTAGAACTGTCAATATGAAATGGGGGATGCTGGGTATATCCTGAAATCATAAATCAAAAATATCAATAGAGGACTGGTGGGCCACTGCCATTTATACAGCCACAGTAAACATAATATCATAAAAATAATAAACATAATAAGAAGTTTGGTAGTTATAAAATATTAAATTCATTGGCTGTCCAGAGACGTAATGATACAGTTAGCCAGCAGATTCTGAAAGGAAACGTCAATAGCCATAACTACCTCAAAGATGTCTAACCTTTCACCTCCAGATCTCCAGAACTGACTTCTCCATCCCCCACCTTCTGCCTTTACTTTTCCACCCCATGATTTTCGCTGTGTGCAGAGATTCAATGTTCTTTTGAAATATCCTTCAAAATAAATAAAAAAGCAGCTCAAAACATCTAATCATATGCTGTTGCTGAAAACATCTTCAAAATGCAACAAAAATTGAATGCATTGGTCATTTTTATACGTTAATGAGCTGGAAAAAATGCTGGATCTTGGCCTTGGGAAGGAAAAACCTCAGATGTATGTGAGATTTAGCCATGACTTGCAGCAAAGATGACAACAAACTGGATGAAATTCAGCCTTTAAAAATCAGCTTTAAAAATTCTATTTTATATCATGCTCTATTCTTCTATGTCTTCTGAATGGCACATTCAACAAATAGGTTGGATCATTCCTGTTATACAATACTCACAATCATATTTCTGTTATCACAACATCACAATAAGTCAGCTTGAGGGTGAATAAATAATTTTACTACTTTGGGTCGAGTAGACATTGTCATTTTTGTCACATCCCGAGGTGTTAACATGCTGATTCCCTAATTCAAAATGTTTCAAACAAAACATGTTTCTCTGCAGATTTAGTTTTAATTGGTAGGCTAATATTTTACAGGCTTTTCTGCGCTTCAACTTCTATGTTAATCTTGCATATTATTCCTTAAACTAACAAAGGCCAGGTACTAATACTGCATTTACATGATTGTCAGAAAGTACTAGTCCTAACTGCAGGTTTTTGGAAACTAAAAGAAACTAGCTTATGATATCTGAAGTGCAGCGTCCCATTTGACAACTCATAGGCCTATTTATGATCATCCTGATGCATCAATGACATCAAGTAACAGGAAGTTACATCATTTTAAGGAAAAAACTCCACAAACATGAGCAAGTATTAGGCTAAGGATTTGATTCATTTTGGAATGTTTTGTGGTATTAGTTTGTTTGTCTCACACTAATTGTAGTATAATGACTATAATATTAAAATGTCAAAAGATGGTTGTAAAGTACCAAAGCTGACACCCTCATACAAGCTAACTCAATCGTTGACACTAAACCATGATAATCACGGTGGATTAAGCAGTAAAGGATTGGAGAACACACTGTTTTACACATCGCATCTTTTCCATCCACACCCTCTCTCTGTCTCTTTCTGAGCTTGACTATGCAAAGGGCAAAGCGGGCGGCTCGCACTCCCACAATAACAGTCGTGACGTCAGCCCGTCACCGCTCCCGCGGAGCGAGAGAGAGACTGAACGGTGATTGAAAGAGAAGAAAGCTGAACGGCGGTGGCGGCAGCCATCTTAAAACTACCGCACTAATCCGAGATATACATCCTCTGGATATTTTTGCAACACCGAGCTGAATCAGATTTTACCGGGCGAGAGGAGACAGAATAACATTGTTAAAATCGTTCGCTGTTTTTAAAACGAAGACGGGATGCGGATCCGTGGGGTGAACCCTTTCGCTTCTGCAGTCGGTCTGCTTTTAGGACTATTATGCGCGGTGGAGGCAGCCAAAGGTAAGATTCCAGACCTAGTTTTATTTACAATGAAAATGGTAACATATAAATGTGTATATTCTTTGGCATGCGAAGATATTATTACAATTAAAAAAAAAATATATATATATTTTTTAAAGGTTATCAATGTTCTCGTAAGTATCCTCTTCTGTCAAGGTTTCTTGACAATGATCTGAAACAATCGCTCAATCTCAGTGTGAGGATGTTGCGTCCAGCGGTATCGCCGTACATCGCAGCTCATTAAAAAAAAATCAATCTCTGCTTTAATTTCCCGTCTCATACTGAAAAGATGTCATGAAATAATTGCCGTGGCCTGTCAGCTGTGAAATGTCCACTCTCCCTTACGGTTCCGCTTCACTTGACAGCTATTTTTGAGTGTCAATCCTTTAACACAAGAGTCTTCTGTGCCAACACCCCGTGGCCAAGACTTTAGCCTACAGCTATTTGTACAACAGAGTAACGTTACATTGCTTGGGAATCAAACCCGTGTGCTTGATTTCTGCTCTATTCTCAACGGCAGGTTGTGGCGTTTTAGCCGATTACTAAGTTGTTTGCAATTTGTATAGTAGTTATATATACCGATGTGCAGACCGCATTGCAGATCCTCTGGGAATACTATGTGGTCTGGTTTTAAAAATTCATCTTTGAAATGCTCACACACGCAGCTAAATATGACTGAAGGACATCGCTGCAGGTGCACGCGCAGACATTACAGCAATGACACACACACACACACACACGCGGCTAGATGTACGAAACATTTGCTTGTGAAACGCTGCCTTTCCAGAAATATCCTGTTGTGCGGTTACCTTGTTCATTATTCTTAAAGGTACAAGTGTGAATTTGCTCTGAAGTTAAAACTTAATATGTGGATGTTATGAAAGAAATGTACCATTTAAAAACATCTAACAAACATTTACATTGTTTGTTTATTTACATGGGCCAATGAAGTGTACTTTTTGTGGTCTAATTATCATATAGCCTATGATATACAAAAATACAATGCAAAATGACTTTTTTCACTTTCCTGATTTAAAAGTAATTTTTATGTGTTTTTTTTGAGAGGCAAAGTCAGAATTGTCAATTGTTTTGTACATTGAGTGTTTAAGGTGCAAGGAAACAATTTGAGTGCTAAAATTGTTAGATGGTTGTACCACTTGACATTTTTGGAGTCATTAGGTGAATTTGTTTGCTTGTTGATGAATACAATGATTACATTTCTTAGGTCTTGCAACATATTTAAAAACAAGATTTTTTAAATATTGCTCCTTTTTATCTTGGACATCCCATCCTTGTTTGTCATTGACCCATATACAAATCAAATCTTGGATATCATCATTCATTAATAGGGTGCTAATAATTGTCAGTCATTATGTTGTTGCCATGTGAGGCAGCTGGGAATGCATGGCCTGAGACCATTAACATATAAGATAATTAACTAATTGTTTTATGATCTGTGGTGCAATTCATGGGTTGAGACTTAATTTATAACTTAACTTTTGATGTGCATGTGACCATCTTGACTTGTGTAACCTTTTTTTAATAGTTTTGATCTGTGGTTTTCAAATATTTAACATTTTACATCAAGTAATGAACCAACCCAAGTACCTCAGTCGTTGAAATCAAACATTGAATGCATTAGTATTAACATGACCTTCATAGGCACAACAATAGGAACAATTATTAACATGACATTAACTGAATAGTAAAACTATGCAAATTCATAAACAACAATCAAAGAGTGGTTTACCAGACATTGGGACAAATATTGCATTTGTATTATCCATACCAGGGACTAGAGACTATTAAAATACAGTTGAGTTTGATTTTAATCACAGAGGTATTGATGTCACCAACAAATAATTTGAGACATTTTCTTTTCTTTAAAAAAAAAAAAAAAGAAGCATATTCATCCACAACTTTTTCAGAATAGACCTGCAAACCATTTTTGGGTTGCAATGCACGCCACCAGTTTAGAACCATTGGTTTCCTTGCTTTACCAAAAATGTCTTCAACTTGGCGTGTTTTATAATTTGGAGTCAAAAGTGAAATCATTTTGTACAGTCCCTAACAATTTATACCTTCTGATTATGATTACTGTACTAAAGTACTCTTTGGATCTGTGAATTTTGCTAGCTTTTCATCACTGGAAAATTGTGATTGCTTGATAGCCAAAAAACGTGTCACTATTTAGAGTAGCACTTGTGATTTGTCTAAAATTCACAGGTGAGTAAAGTCCTCCATTTTCTCTCTTTTACAGAGTCTATGTATTCACACCTCCACAGATTATTACCATGCCTCACTTAGTGTTTTTCAGCCTTGGATAACTTTATTACCCTTGATTCATTTGACAGAGTCTCTTTTGAGTTTGACTAGCTTTGTTTAAACACACCTGCTCACTTCCCTGCTGTTATCAGTTGAGTGAACACACCAAATTACACACCCCTGCAAACGATCACAAGACGTCTAGGGATCTCCTTAGTAATATTGCATTCGTTTAGTAGATATTTTTACAGTTTAAATATAAAACTACCATAGGCTGCCATATTTTGTTTTGTTTCTGAAGAATGGTGAGAGGTTAATTAATGCATTAATTCAAGCTGTGCTCACAAAGCAGTTTCTTTTACTTTTTAAAAGGTGTGAAGGGATTTTCTTTTATTTAACTGATGTAATAATAAAGATTCATTAAGAAATCTTTGGGAAGTTACCAGATAATCTTACTTTCTACTGCAGTTTATAACAGTGATTTATTTCTATAATATGGCTTCTAGGCTTGCCGCGATAGACGGTGCTGACGGTGATAAGCTGCAACACCGGTTACGTCACTTGCCCACCGCGGCACCGACCCCCACCGTCGTTTTGATTTTTTATAGTAATAAAAATCATTTAGTTCAGTAAAAGAACAGACACTACAATTAAAAACGGAACGCGGCTGCTCAATGTAGCGTGCCGAACGACAGTCGCATCACAGATCAGATTTCATTTCTCCAGTGAGGAGAGTGCATGAGTCGAGCTGACTGACAAGAAGAGTGAGGTGAGACAGACAAGACGAGTGAGGTGAGACAGACCAGAAGAGTGAGGTGAGACAGACCAGAAGAGTGAGGTGAGACAGAC
>NW_015647095.1:1020513-1020635 GCF_001515625.1 Sinocyclocheilus rhinocerous
CTATAGCATGTTTTGTTAATAAAAGTTCTATGTTTTATATATAGGCTAAAGTGAGTTTGACGTTGTATTTGTTGTATTTTTCAAGCAATTGATGCCGAATTGCCGCTAATTCGAAAGTGAAA
>NW_015647095.1:1022528-1026658 GCF_001515625.1 Sinocyclocheilus rhinocerous
AATTGCCGCTAATTCGAAAGTGAAAGTAAAATGTCACTTTAAAGCGAAGGAAAGCGAGGAAAAGAGGGAAAATTCAAACGAACTAAAAACGAACAATTGCTTTACGCCGAATTGCCGCTATTTCAAAGTGAAAGTAAAATGCGCACGCCGCTTTTACAAGCTATTTAAAAGCGAAGGAAAGCGAAGAAAAGAGGGAACGCCCCGCCCCCACGGTGATACCGGTATTACCGGTGTTGTCACACGTCGATTAACCGGTGGGAAAATTTCCTCACCGTCACAACCCTAATGGTTTCTAGTGACAGATGGTTGTTCGATTGGTACAAACTTTATAAAACATTTGTCTGATTAGACTTTCACACGTTGGGGAAAAATGGAGATGAATATTCATTTCATAGCTACTTGTAGATCCCTTAAGCAGTTCACAACATTTCAGATTGGAGAAGATTTTGTATAAACAGCTGCTTGTTCGACTCCAGTGGGCCCCATTCAAATGGTTTGCCTGTTTCAGCAAAGTGAATCCTGTAGCAGAATGTCTTAACTTACAGATGGCTTGATGGATAATCTCTCGGGAGTCTTCCCATAGGAACTACATTTTTGATGTGTTGGTTTTGCAGATAGCTAGACGTCCATTAGCAGCTCTCTGCTTCGATGTAGGCTTTAGAGGGCCCATTAATTCTGGGAACAGTGGGAAGAGAATATATTCAGTATAGAGGATGGATAAAATAAGCTGAGCAGACTTTCTCTCGGGAGGAGGTATTGGACTCATTGTTCCTCACGGTGAAGCAGGGAACGCACAGGGACTGTTGTTGATGCACGCTGTTAGAACTTAATTACTTTTAGGCTTTTTGCATTTATTTGAAGTGTTTTGAAAGCATTTGGCTCATTCATTTATGAATTTATTATCATGCTTTTGTTTTCTGATGGAAACTTGGTTGTTTTTTGGTCATTTTAGTTTCTCTTTCGTGTTCGTCGCCCTGTGAATTGCAGTTGTTTAATGACCGAGAACTGAAAGTGTCAAGATTTGCTGTTTATTCATGGAATTTGTACTCTGGGAAACAAAGGGTCTCTTGGCCGAGAGCTCAGAGCCACGTGCCGCAATAAGCACGTCACAATGCGCCCACTGTTAGACGCAACTCAGAATTATTTGACCTATGTACCAATCGTGAATTCCAAGGACTTTGTAAGCATAACAGATAACAACGCATTGTTCATCTGTTTTTGAAAAATTGTTGCATTTTTACTTTTAGTGCAGGCAGTGTGGCAAAAATTCTCTTAGACAATCAGCCCTTAGTCATCGTGGCGGCTGGGCAGTCAGTGGTAATTTCGTTGGCCCCTTTGCGAGCTGAATTGAGTCAGTGATCTGTCAAGAATAGGTCATTACATACTGAATATTAGGTCTGTCTCTTTGCCTCGTATGGTAGCTGATTGACTGCTATTGTTGATCTTCCTAAAACAACATGGTGCGTTTGAAGTATACTGGCGAAAATGTGTGTTTGTGTTTGTTTATTGTAATTGAAGATCTTTTTCTGTGCTATGCTAAGTACTGGGTAGGGATGTGCTAAACAGCGTATTTATAAAATCGATTAGAAGGTTGGTTGTTTGAATGACTAGTTGTTTGAACTAATCGGTCTAAACTGAAAGCCTGTACGTTTCAGAATCGTCTGTCCTCAATTAGACATGTTTCTTATAGGGGATGTTAACTTAAAGTGCAAAGAATACATAGGCTAATATATATATATAAGAAATAATAAAAAAATAAAAACTAGTTCTTTGACAACCATAGTAACTGGATGAAAAGTTTGCTATCGATGCTCAGTATAACCAATGAGTAACATCTTCTGTATATGGATACTAATTCAAGGTTTAAATATAAATCTTTTTCTTAATCACTCAGGAAGAAACGGAACAAAAGATTAAAGAGCATTCCTCAGTGCCCTAAAACTGAGACCTTGATGTAGACCCTATTGAAACCTATTTGGACAGTAACCCAACCCATAACAATATTACCTGCTTACATTTCAGGTCAACCCAGTCCACACTCTGAGTGCTCTGAAGAGAGCCCATCCATTCAGTGTCTGTTAGGGTTTGTGCTCTTTGTTTAGCATGATAAATGCGTCCCTCTGCTATTCTGTGCCTCATCACGTCAGCACCACGGCTCCATGGGAACAGGTAACCAGAGAGTAGGAGTTACCTGTGGATAGAGGTCTGTGCAGCCCGGCTTCCAGAGACATGAAAAGCAGCTCTGTGTTCTGTGGCTACGGCTCACTTTCACTCTCACTGGGCCTTTGTGCGCTCCATACTGAGCTGTGATTGAGCACCATTCACACGCCCTGCCCCCACCCTCACCGAAAACGCCTGGGCCTTGTTGTTCTGTTGCGACTGCTCCGGTGGACAAACAGATACTTCCTTGAGTACACACTGACCCCCTGCTTTGGTTTGGCTATGAACCCTTCATACTGAGAGATTTATTGGGCAGTAGGGCCCGGAGATTTCCCTTACGTTTCTCTACAGGGTCTTAAACCTCAATGAACTATCGATTCCCTGACCCGTTTTAACAGATAGTAGTGCCGTTTTATAATTTGTGTGCAAACATTTAAGTGTGGCTGTCAACTTTAGACCAACTTGAAATTTGTTTCAAGGGATAGTTCACCCAAAAATGAAAATTCTGTCATTTATTACTCACCCTTGTGTCTTTCCAAACCCGTAAGACCTTCGCTCATCTTCGTAACACAAATTAAGATATTTTTGATGAAATCTGAGCATTTTCTGACCCTGCATAGACAGCAACACAACTGACACATTCAAGGCTCAGAAAGGTAAGGACATAGTTAAAATAGTTGATGTGACATCAGTGGTTCAACCTTAATTTTATGAAACTGTGATAATACCTTTTGTGTGCGAAGAAAACAAAAATAATGACTTTAATTCAACAATTTCTTCTCTTCCGTGTCAGTCTTTGATGCATGTTCACAAGAATACCATTTCATCAAAAATATCTTAATTTGAGTTTCAAAGATTATTGAAGGTCTTATGGGTTTGGAACGACATGAGGGTGAGTAATTAATGACAGAATTTTCATTTTTGGATGAACTATCCCTTTAAAGGGGTCATATGATGCGATTTCAAGTTTTCCTTTCTCTTTGGAGTGTTACAAGCTGTTTGTGAATAGATAAGATCCCTAAAGTTGCAAAGACTAAAGTCTCAAATCCAAAGAGATATTCTTTATAAAAGTTAAGACTCGTCCACGCCCTCCTTAAACGCCTCGTTTAAAAACACCCCCACATGTCTACGTCACTGTGTGGGAAGATTTGCATAACACCGCCCTAATGTTCATGCAAAGAAAGAAGGTGTAACTTTGATTCTCGCTGTAGCATTGTTGCACTGCCGCCATTGTTGCACTGCCGCTGTGTTTCGTTGTAAAAGCGAAACTACTTTGTTTGGCCTTCCAAAAGAGGACACAACTAGACATTAGTGGTCATATTTAAAGAATTTGCCACTGACGATTCAAACGTGAGTTTTGAGCAGTGTAGTTAGTAAAAAGACAGTATAAGTCATTATAATCAGAAATTATGTCCCCACTGGATGCTACAAATGCCTCATTTGTAATGGGTTTTACTGGTTTTGTCTCGTCACACCGGGACACGGCATCACAGTATGGAAGGGCCGTAACATAGGGCTGTGCAATTAATCGCATGCGATTGTCATGCGCATCTCGTCAGTAAAGCCGGTTCTGTGATTAGTAGTAAATCTCCATCACCTGCTTTCAGATGGAGAGGCATTTACTACACTGAGCCGTAGTTCACTGACAATTAGGCAATATTCAATTATGAACGCGATATTGCCTAGCTTGTCAGTGAACTACGGCTCTGTGTATTGTAGCGTCTGGACCAATGAGACACACCATTTTTCATTTGATTTAACAAATCAATTATTCATTAGATTAACACAGAGCACACCAGAACGATGAGCTTTGTAAAAATCGACGCGTTTCAGAAAGGCGGGGCATAGAGGAGAAAGAGGAGAAACCAGTATGTGGAATGGCGGCCTCCGTGGCGTGCTCTGCAGTTGTTTTTGTGTTTTTGTTAGTTTGTCCTGTCTTTAGTTATATCCCTGCAATCAGTTTCACCAGA
>NW_015647095.1:1027446-1028159 GCF_001515625.1 Sinocyclocheilus rhinocerous
AGCAGTGTAGAGTAGCGCTTGTTGTTTGTCATTTCTCCGATCACAAATGCAGACATGGTTTTATGTTTACGCGGCGCGATGCAATGCAATGCGTAAAAAGACAGTATAAGTCATTATAATCAGAAATTATGTCCCCACTGGATGCTACAAATGCCTCATTTGTAATGGGTTTTACTGGTTTTGTCTCGTCACACCGGGACACGGCATCACAGTATGGAAGGGCCGTAACATAGGGCTGTGCAATTAATCGCATGCGATTGTCATGCACATCTCGTCAGTAAAGCCGGTCCCATGATTAGTAGTAAATCTCCATCACCTGCTTTCAGATGGAGAGGCATTTACTACACTGAGCCGTAGTTCACTGACAATTAGGCAATATTCAATTATGAACGCGATATTGCCTAGCTTGTCAGTGAACTCGGCTCTTAATTGCACAGCCCTACCGTAACATTTCCGTCACGCGCTTGAAGTATTCGGCCAATCACAACGCACTGGATAGCTGGCCAATCAGAGCACACCTCGGTTTTCAGAACGATGAGCTTTGTAAAAATCGACGCGTTTCAGAAAGGCGGGGCATAGAGGAGAAACAATAATGTACAGTATGTGGAAAATAATGTTTTTTTTTTTACCTTAAACCGCATAAACACATTTCATTACACCAAATACACAAAATAATGTTCTTTTTAGCAACATCATATGACCCCTTTAAAAGA
>NW_015647095.1:1028289-1042445 GCF_001515625.1 Sinocyclocheilus rhinocerous
TTTTTGTCTCGTTGCTCCGGCCGGGACATGGCATCACAATATGGTAAGGGGCGTAAGATTTCCGTCACACGCTTGAGGTATTCGGCCAAATTCGCTGGATAGCTGGCCAATCAGAGCACACCTCGCTTTTTCAGAACGATGAGCTTTGTAAAAATCGACGCGTTTCAGAAAGGCGGGGCATAGAGGAGAAACAATAATGTACAGTATGTGGAAAATAATGTTTTTTTTTTTACCTTAAACCGCATAAACACATTTCATTACACCAAATACACAAAATAATGTTATTTTTTAGCAACGTCATATGACCCCTTTAAGTCCAGGTACCAATGAATTTCAAGTAAAGGGAATTAGGCACTTCATTCTCCCTTCAGAAAATCACAATGATGATCCTTATGAATATTTGTTGGGTAAGTCATTATGATAGATGAGCTAAATGGTTATATCTGGTCATGATGTCTTTTGGTCATGAGGAAATTCAGTGGCCAACAAAAAGTATTTGCATTTTTCAACCCATTTTCTTTTCATTTTCATTGCAGGACTTAAGACTGAGTTTAAAGTGCTAGGCAAATGTGATAAAATATAAAAAATATGTGACAATGATTTAAAATGATTCTATATTAGTGACCGTAGGGAAAATTTTGTGCACCCATACGAAAATGTATCAGATATTGTATTGTTAAAGACGTTTCCAGCATGCAATGATAAAAACAGCGCAGCTGTGATGTCCGATTCGAGAACAAATGGCTCGTATGAACCAGTTCTGTTGATGAGTCAGTCAAAAAGATTCACAAAACTGCACTCACACTCGCTCTTGTATTAGTAGTTTGTATCAGATTTACTCAGTCAGTGATTAGCCTTTGTTGTAAACCTATTCATATTTTATGTTTTAAGATTTTAAAAAATCATGTAAATGTATATTTTAAAATATTATATATTAAAATTTATACAATGTAGTAGTATAATTTAGTTTGATTTATACAATTTATTTTATAATTTAATAAATTGTCTAATTTTTCAGCTAAAAAGTAGTTTGGCTCCTAAATGTATCATTTTAGGTTTAGTTTTATTTTTAGTCTGGACTCTGTAGCCCTGCATTGAATTTTAGGATTCAGCCTTCATGATTTGTGTATTCTTGTTGCAAAACGCCGTCTCCGTTGTTCTGTAGGTGTCGTTTCAGTCGTTGAGTGATTTGTATCCTAGCAGGCCATTGTATTGAGATCTTAGGATGGCCCATTGTCCTGCATTATTCACACGAGAATGGGGTCTGCTCAGCAAAGACGTCAAACCATGGCAATAAATTTCAGATGATGCTTCAAAAAGAAAGCTGTTTATAAGTCTCTTTCAGAAGTAACTGCAAATCCATCAAGTGTGAAAGCCAATCCATTTTCAAGTCTGCCGAGGTGTAGATCAGTAGTTATCTTTTACTACCACCGATAGACCTTGAATTGTGAAGCAGCTGTGTGCTCTGTGAGAACTCGCAGCTCGCTCGCACTCGAGGTGAGAACGGAGGCGTCTGTGGTGTTAATTGACAAAGGCTGCGGTAGATCGCACTCTGGGTGTGATCACTGTCATGAAAAGGTTTCTGGGCCATACTGACCGGAAATAGCCACCCCTTGTTAAACCATTTAAACATCTTGTAAGCATACAGCACACAGGAGGAAGCACGCGTTGAAGATCTTTCAGATGAAGTGAGGAAAAATTTGGAAATTTATATTTCTAACTGTCTGAAGTGGATATTATTTTGGCTTATAGGGTAAACGTACCTATTAAGCTCACGTACCCATTAAGCACACTTCCATATTTGAGCTCAGATTATAAAAAGAAAAAATAATGTATTATCATACTTGATGTGTTTGTTACTACACTAGGGCTGTGCGATTAATCGAAATCGAATCGAAATCGCGATTTGAGACGTAGCTATTTCCTAATCGCAAAGCCTGCGATGAGCAGGGTAATGATACCCATACTGTGCTGCACATTATTGACAATATTGAGCTGAAGCTTGACTTTGCAAATTTAAAATTGCAAATCAAATCGCAATCGCAATATCTGTCAAAAAAATCGCAATTTGATATTTTCCCCCAAATCGCACAGCCCTACTACATACCTCCTATAATTTCAAGTCAATCAGACCATTGCACACTGAGATATGGGTCTCCATGTGTTCACACTGTCTGGTGGCCATTTTGAAAGCTGTCTGAAAACTTTCACCAAAAGAGTAGCCCTTTAAATGTGCATTTTTTCGACGTTTAAGCCTTTATTTTGGGTAAGTTTCACTACTTACTGTAAAATTAAGAGATTAATGTTTAGACTTTTGCATATTATAACCTGGAACTTAGATGTGGGAAATTATTACAGTTAGATCCAAAAGATCTAACTATCTTTATATCTTTATAAAATGGTTAATAACTTATTTTCACATCTTTAAGATGACAAAATCTAGATGTAATTATAGTTTATGCCCAAAGATGAAAGAGGCATGTCGTTCGTACAAAGAAGGAGCCATTGGAAACCTGCTGTATCTGTCCAGGAAAAAAAAGCAACTAAAGGCTGGAATAAACTACACGACTTTTAAAATTTGAACAGATTTTTAAAACACCAGTGTATGACGTGATCCTCAGTCATTTAGGGCATGATGGCTAGTTTTCCTTTGTGACTTGTAAATAGTCACAAAGGAAAACTGGCCATCATACACTAAATGACTGAGGATCACACACTACCAGACTTTAAATTCCTTCCGATCACAACAAACTCATCCAGAAATGTGTGCATTGTTGCTAGGAGACACGTGAAATGAAATGACATAAAATTAAATTAAATTAAAACAATGTGTTCTAAAATCGGCTGAAAATATTAAACACGTTTGATCTCCTCCGACTGGATGGAATCAAAGTCTGAAGCTAAAAAATCAGAGTCTGTGATCATACACTACATGATTTTCTATGGATTCTGTCAACTCAAATCTACAGACTGGCTTTGACCTTTGGCAACTAGCATCAACTTCTCCAGACTGTAAATCTGTGGAAAATCGGGGCAAAAATTGTGCAGTGTTTAAGAGACTATAGATAAGTTGACATCCATTTAATAAGAGGCTTCATAATGAGGCTAGTTTCTGTGTTCATCCCCATGAATTAAATGTTTTATTTGAATTTTGAATTTGTGTTACTTAGCTGAATGTGAACTAGTCTAGATGTTGCAATGTGCTTAAATTATACTTCATTATGAATATACACCTGATCAAATTGAGTGCCTTGTTGCTTGATTTTAGTGTTCTGTTTTTTTTTTTTGTGATTGACTTTGTGTCTTCAAATAAACCATTTTTCAATTATTCTTTAAAAAGGTTGTTTAAAAAAAACAAGAATTTTTAATAAAACATGATGCGAGCATTAATGGGAACGGGTGTGCTTAAAGGGTGCAAAAATTTACCCATTAAGCACAGCCAGACTTTTTGCATTTAATGATGTATATCTTAATCAAAATGCTTCTGCCATTTAAAATAAAATTAAATATTTTTGTGTGAGATATTAATATTTTATTTTAACATAACTTTTTATACTGAAACCAATATCTTCTGCACTAAAATGTCTCAATGTAGATTTTAGTGAGCTTAATATTCACTCGGAGATATGATATGATATCTCCAAGAATATCACTCGGAGATAGTGAAATTAGTGTGTTGAGAGTATGTTGCTTAATTGCTTTATGCTCGACTGCAATAGAAGCAATTTCTCATGGGTTACTGAGCCAACAGCTAATGAATTGCTTCCGTTTGCCATTACTGAAGACTGTTGTTAGCCCTGTAGAGTAATGTGTGTGTGAAGAATTACAGGAAAAAGTAGTTTCCTTTGGAGTGCCACCACCCAAAGAGTCATATTCTCAAATCTGCCACAATATCCATATAAAATTTTAGCCAATGCAATTAAAGGAATATTGTCAGGCTTGTGTTCAATGATATCGATGTGAACAATATATAAAGCCACTGTTTTTAATGTCTATTATATGTTTTCGTCAGTCATAATAATGTCTTTGAATTATCTACATTTGAAGAGTTTTCGGTAACACTTTAGAATAGGGACCAGTTCTCACTATTAACTTGTTGCTTATTAGCATGCCAATTATTAACATATTGGCTGTTTATCAGGACTTATAAAGCACATATTCTGCATGACCATATTCTACATCCCTAATCCTACCTAATACCTAAACTTAACAAGTCATAAAGTCATAAATATCATAAAGTCAAAAAGTCAAGTTAACAACTACCCATTACTTCTACTACTAACTATTAATAAGCAGCAAATGAGGTGTTTGAGGCAAAAGTTGCAGTATAATGGTTAAATAGCGAGAATTGGACCTTAAAATAAAGTGTTACCGAGTTTTCTTAACAAATATTGATAAATGCAATTTATTGGGTTTAATTAGTTGGCCAGTTGTATGTAATTTGATTTAATCTTTAATCAAATAACAATTTTTTTTATACTTGTTTACATTTTTCATAAGTATTTTCTAATTGTACACTACCATTCAACAGTTATTTAATCCAAAAATACAGTAAAAATTAAAATATTGTGAAATAATATTATTGCAATTTAAAATAACGATTTTCTGTTTTGATGCATTTTAAAATAAAATGTATTCCTGTAATGGCAAAGCTGGATTTTATCTGGACCTTTCCCCAAAAATGTCTATAAAAATGTTGAAATATGCCTCAAGAACAATGTGAATCTTTTTCCAAAAAAGTAAGAAATCGAAATGATCTACTGTGAGCGAGCGTAAGTCAGCGGTGTGTTCTTACAGCCGTCTTAACTGTAAACTTTTGGCTCGAGCATATGTGACCCACCACAGTACTTTGAAAAGTCATACAAGTCTGTGATCTTGTAAGTGAATGAAACAGGAGCATCTCATTATAGGATTAGGTGTCAGTGGGTTTACATGATGGCTAACAGGATTGCATGCCAGGCATAGCACAATAGTGCCTGACCCAGACCCCCCATCTGTGCTCGGCGCATGCTGTCTGACCAGAGCCCCTGTAATAATATTTGTCATCGATCAGATAACGTAGCGATAGCTGCACATGGTCTGAATCCTATCCGGTCATGGTGACGCAATCTGACTGGATGGCTGTGCTGGATAAAGCATGTAAAAGACTGTGACTAGGCGATTCTCTGCTTGCCAACTCCAATATGTAGCTTGGAATGTGTTTGGATATAAAGCCTCTGGCTTGTTCCGGATGCCTCTGCTTTAGTGTGACATACAGGGTTTATTTATCCCTTTAGACATGCATGCAAAAAACACACACGGGACCCGGTTAGTCTGAGGTTCTTTAGTATTTGTCTAAGATCTCCTAATCTTGGGTGCTGCTGGGATGGAGGCAGCTCCAGGCCAACTGTGTTTCCTCACTCTGCTGCATCATTAGTCTCTAATTTGTGCCTGCTAGCATTCAAAAGATGTGATTATGGCTAAATGGCTTAATTTGCGGATATTATCCAAATGACTGTAATCTGGAGAATGGATGGTGGCAAATGGTTTGTGTGTGTCAAATACAAATATTATTGTCTGCAATTGTTAAAAGTAGGCGCTCTTGCTCTAATGATCATGTTCTGTAGATTGGTGAAGGTAAAGGGTGTAATTTATGTGCTAGAATTCTGATGTCACCCAATGGAATTTTAAAACAACTGATATAATAATAATAATAATAATAATAACATGAAAATGTATTATTAGTATTGTTATTGTTGTTAACTTTATTGTCCAAAAACTTTAATATATAATATAAACAAATGTTTTTTTATATTATATTATGTTATGTTATGTTATGTTATATTATATTATTCATGTTAAATATAATATTAAGAAGCTTATGTTCTTTCAACACAATTTATTATTATTATTATTATTATTAATAATAATAATAATAATAATAAATATCCTTACAATTACAATAGGGTTTCAGCACTGCGTGCTTGAACCCCTAATAAAAGCAAGGATGTGTAATAATATTAACATTGACATCCAAAAATGAACTTTAACCACTCTAAATATAATTTTAATTATATCAATTTATATCAAATTAAATTTTTCTATTCTATTCCATTCTGTTACATTACATTATTTTATATTATATTATAACGAATGTTAAATATGTTAAGATAATAATATTCTTTCGACCCCATTTACTTGTAAATACTTGTTCCTTTTTATTAGTATTTACTTTAACAATTAAACATTAACTTTAATCACTATGATAAATATAATAATGATGTCTATTCTATTCTATTCTATTCTTACTTTCTTTACTGTTCCAGTCTGCTTCAGCTTTCAAAAAAACTTCAAATAAATGTTGTTTAGACTGCAAATAAACCGTTTACTACCCTTTTAGCGTGCTGTTGATGAATCATTCTGAATGAAAATGGATTGAACGGTGATCTCTGAGCACATATTTACTCCACTGTGCTCAAGTGTCAGTATTGCTCTAATGCACCAGTTACATACCATAGATTTGCATAGCTTTCATGGATAAAACTCTATGCTTTAACAACCTCTTCAGACATCGACAAAACTGAGTATGTTTCCATCTATAGCGACCTGTAGCCTTTAACCACTTGTCTCGACACTTCACTACTTGACTGCTGTCATTATGAAATCGTATTTTTGGTGTGTTGCCATCATTTTAGCCCATTTATCAAACAGTTCTATCTGTTACTTTTGTCACAACAGTTGCACTGTGTTGCTGCTGTGCAAGGATCTAAAGTGCTTCTATGTAAAATGCATGTAAAAACAGCCAACTGGCTGCCTGCCGTCCCAAACGCTTGCCTTGTGCCAGAGCCGCAGGGCGCTCAGAAATGATATCAACCACATCAGAGCTCCTTCAGTAATCAGATTCATTCTCCGCCAGCCTGGTAAGCAGCCTTTCCTTTTTGATACCCGCTCGTTTAGTTTATAATGATGCACACCAGACATCAGTGTGGGCTTTTCAAACATAAGCTGTTTTTAATGGTTCATTAAGGGCTTCAAGGAAGTCTAAAGAAGAAAATAACTGCCGTTTGATTGGTAAATGTGTTTTTGGTAAGAGAAGGAGTAATGTGCGCACCATATGTTATATGAGTGTGTGTGGGAGTGTGGCCAGTGTTTAGCAGGTGTTTGGCTGCTGTGTTTAGTGGTTTTCTCTTGCTGGGATCAATGCCATGGCTGAACGTGCTCCAAGAGGTCTCAAAGACCATTACTGAGATGTACCAAAACATTTCAGAAAAAAGACTCATTCATTAAATTGTCTGGTTGTCCATGGAGCATCCCGATAATTTACATTTTGTTGCCTGTTTGTGAACAGGTTTTTGAGTATCTCTTTATATGTTAATATGTGATGATAACCGTGTTATCAGTATATTTGTTCTACAGCAGAAGGGTTTGTGAGTACAAACAGTTCTTTGTCGGTGTAAACCCAGATTAACCTCGAGTGTTTGACCACTCAGCTACAAATGTCCCATGTTGCTGCTTTGATTTACTTTCTATTACTTAGTGAGGCTTAAGGCATTTTCAAATAGTGCAGTGTTGTTTCTAAGCAGCCGTACAGGGGACCCAGAGCCATATTTATGGTCCATAATAAAAAAAGATTTTTCTATTCAATTTGCGATGTGAATTATCAGAAAAAAATTAATTATCGGTTTCCATCCCATGTGTTTAAAAGAAAAAAAAATCATAACTTTCAGGTAAACAGAAAAAAGAAATGTTCATTGTAGTCACTTACTATGTTGTAGTCACTGTGGCTCTTTTGTTATTAAATATAATAAATTCTAAACATTTTAGAGTGTGCTTTATGTTTGCTCATAGTTGGCAGATGACAGGTTTTGGCTTCTACATTTCAGATTTAGAATGACCAAAATAACATTTTTTTTCTCTTTTTGTCATGACTTGTGAGTGTATATATTTAAAAAATTGCTTATTTTGGTAACTGTATGAATATTTTGGTGTTTCCATTCGACATTCAATATACAATATTTCAAAATGACTTTACTGTTCAAATGGAGGTTGAAAAGATGTTTTAAATTTTTTGAAAGAAGTCTCTTATGCTTACCAAAGCAGGATTTATTTGTTCAAAAATACAATAAAAACAGTAATATTGTGAAATATTATTGCAAATTAAAATAACTGTTTTCCGTTGTAATATATTTTAAAATGTAATATATTTATTCCTGAATTTTCAGCATCATTACTCCAGGCTTCAGTGTCACATGATCCTTGAGAAATTATTTTAATATGCTGATTTGGTGCTTAAGAAACATTTCTTATTATTATAAATGCTGAAAACAGTTATGCTGCTTAGTATTTTTGTGTGGAAACCGTGCTACATTTTTCTTCAGTATTCTTTGATGTATAGAAAGTTCTAAAGAACATCATTTTGAATGGTAGTCTTGTCGCATCTTGGTGTCAAGTTTTGCATAAGCAAAAACCACACTCAATCAAGTTAGTTAAATTGATGTACAGTAGGCCTACTTGGTAAATAAACTTCTTTAAAACATCACATATAAGTGAGGAAAACAATGTCATGTTCTGATCTTGTTCTCTTTATTAGTAGCATTATGTCCCAGTTTGCCCTTTAAGCATGTGACTTACCTCGGCTCTTAAGGTTTTATAAACCTGGGATTTTAAAGCAGATTATCAGGGTAGTCTGGTCTGACAATCTGTCCACAGACAACCAGCAGCAGCAGCAGTACCCTTAGGTCACGTGAACCCACTTTGCTAAGACGATTTATGAGCCAGATCACAAATTCCAAGTCCTAGACTTCCTCCCAGCTCTCTTTGTACTGGTTACAGCGTTAGAATCATGCATCATGTGTTTGTAGCATTGATAGACATGTACAATTGTCAGTTCTTGAACCATGCGCAGTTTTAAATCTCAAATGTATTGCAGCTGAAAATGAACAGGGTAAAGAAACATGAAAATGAAGCGACAGTTCTGTCAAGCATACAGTTTTCCAGAAGGTGTGAAATCGGATGTGGCGTGTAATATGAACAGAGGTGAGCATTATGGTGTTATTGCTGTGGAGGTTATATCCTTCAATTAGTGTCACTGATCAGGCTTCTGCCTGCGGGGGTGAGTCGTAAGACACCGGTGCACAGAAGCCAATAAATCATCCGTATTCGCTCCAGCTGCTGCACACACCGCGCAGATATTTTCAGACGGCAATTTTCTGAGCAGTATAAGGGATGGGAGCTGTTAGCACAGAGGATGTTGAAGAATTTACGTGCACAAGAGTCATAGATTTAGTGTTTGGCTTGAGTGATGAGCTGACATAAGAGATTTTTCAGTCAATGTATATTTTCATATAACTACACACATTTACATTTATTCATTTAGCAGGTGGTTTTTATCCAAAGTGATTTATAAATGATGAAAAAACAAATTTTTCATAAAGTAGCTAACAATGGTAGCAGTATCAAAGTACAGAATTAAAGTAAATGTATACATTTATCACATAATAAAAATATAACTAAAATAAATAATAATAATATATAAAATAATAATATATAAATAACATTTATATAAATATAAAAAATATTAAATCTTAATCAATCTTAATTATTAAATAAAAATATTTACTTATATTTAATATATTAGTTTTTTTTTATTTTTGTCTTTTTGTTGTTATCATATATTTTTAAAGTCGTTAATTTTAATGCATACCGAAAAATATAGTTACAAAATAGAAAATTAAAAAAATGTCGTCTTTTTGGGTGAATCTCTTTACTTTTGAGTTGATATTATCAGTTCATATCAGTGAAAATTGTATAATTTTCTCACCTTCGTGACATGTTGTATATTTTGCAAATGTATTTTTTTTTAGGTATATGCAGTAAAATTACATTAAAATATATGACAAAAACAAAGAGACTTATTAATATAAAAAACTATTTACAAATATAAATATAAATAAGTATTAATTAAGATTATTCTATATGCATAGCATACATAATGATTTTCATGAGAATCATTATGTACTTAATATTTTTATTATGTAAAAAAATTTTTATTTGTGTATTTTACTCAAATTCTATACTTTGGGACAGTTAGTAGATCTAGTCCCTGACATGAAAAATAAGCAATATACACAATAACTAGTGAACAGGTATTTTGCTTCATAGCTCATACTAAATTGTGTACTTGGAGTCTGTATTGTTCAATTAGTATCCAATACCATAACTGTTCTATAAGTGCTCGCTGAAGAGCTGTCTTTTAGCTATGTTTTGAAAGGTGTGTTTCTCAACAGCTGATTCAGTCAGACAGCCTCGTGATGGACCCCGCAGTTGACGACATCAGTCTGCTGAGATCATTTAGTTTCCTGCCGCTGCCTCACTGTCAGGTCTGCACACAATGAGATCAGCACTGCAGGAGTATCCTTTTCGCCCAGCAACTGCTGATGTACTCGCATTTCGGGTACAGGCACCGATCAGCCATTGAAGAGAGCAATCTGCCCTTCACATCAACCTCTGCTGCTGCTGCTGCTACTGCAGTGTTTCTGCAGTCTGAAGCTAAAGCACAGCGCATCTGTCCTCTCGCTTTCAGAGCTCAAAGCCTTCAGTCAACACTAATGAGCTGCTGAGCTTCGGCGTGCTCTCAGCTCGAACAGACAGGGGCGGCAAATGCCACTGCGCACTAGTCAGTGTGTGATTCTGCGCTCTGGCTTTAAGCTGGCGTACAGTTGTGCTGACACATAGTGCATCCTCACAGAAAACCAAAATAATTGGTTGTTGTCTGGGCTTGGTTTTATTCAGCAAAAAATAAACTACTTTTTCCTGTTTTCTCTCCCCAACAGTAAATAAGCACAAGCCATGGATTGAGACCACGTATCATGGTATCGTAACGGAAAATGACGACAAAGTTCTCCTGGACCCTCCGTTGATAGCCTTGGATAAAGATGCCCCGTTGCGCTATGCAGGTAAGATCCTCCATCTTCTGGTCTCCGATGAGGCTGCCAGCCATTTTGCTTCCTCATGCTTTCCAAACCATAAAGAGATATTTCGCCTAAAAATGAAAGTTCTGTCATCGTTTCTTCCATAAAAAGGGATTGATTTTTTTCCCTAGGGGTGCTTTTCTATGTAATGAAAGTGAATGGGAATTAACAAAAAGCACCATAAAAGTAGTTCATATTGTTTAAGTGTTTTATTCCACTTTTCAAGCTAAACTAGCTTTGTGAGATGATCGGAAAACATTTCAATCATTATTTATTGAAAAGTTCAATAACAAAAAACATTTCCATTATTTGAACTAAACATGAACTGAAATTTAAATACAATATAAAAACTTTCATTTCAGCAATGCAACGTTTAAGTTGAAATACTAAAATAACTAAAACTAAAAAGAAGCTTAATAAAAATGATATAGACATTTACAAAACGCACAACATAATTCCTAAAATTAAAATGTAAACAAATTATAAAAATAAAGTCTAGTTTAAAATATTAACAAAATCTATAATAGTATATCAATGATTCTAAAGTAAAAATAGATTTGCTTTGGCTCTCAAATCAAAATACCAGGGAATTAGTAGTTTTTTGACATAATTGATTTGAAACGCCATTGGTTCTTGTTTGCCATGTGACCAAACATCATGTGTGATGCTTTTAATGTCACCACTTTTATGGCATTTTTTGTGTCATATTGGACTTTGACCGCCTCGGTCTCCATTCACTTACATTATGTGAAAAAGAGTGAGCAGGATAATCTTTAAAAATTCACCTTTTACACATAAGAAGCCGTACAAGTGAGGGAGACAAATATTGACAGAATTTTCATTTTTATCATTAGAAGTTTGTTGTATTGATGACTGGAGTATATGCACCTGATTTGTCTCCAGTTATTAAAGCTGTCAAATGAGGGCGTATTATGATGAAATGCTGTTATTAATGTTTTCAATGAAAAGTCAGCAGAATATTTCTAAAGGTAATTTAGAAATTACCTTTCATTTAGTCAGATAGGAGCCATAATAAAAGTCCTTTGTGAACTTGTTTTGAATGATTTTTTCCCTTGGTCTGGACTCTTGGTTCTTTAGTTTGATAATGTATTGATGGTATGACAAAGCTTTCCTACTCGCATCTTGTCAATTAAACCTTAAAATAGCTCTATAACAAACCATAATTACATTTTGAATAAAAGACCTAAAATCATCAGCCTGCAGTTGAACTTGTTATAATAATTTATATGATTGGTGAAGTCAGCTCTTGTTGGTAATTAGGTTTGTAGATATTCTTGGAGTCTCTAATGCTCTAGGTTAATGGGGCTGTTTGTTTCTCCATGTACTGCTTTATGCTTCTTGAGTTTATATTTGCTCGTGTCTCTAGACATTTAGCAGTAAATGTAGTGCAAAACTGAATATGTAAAACACTGAGTTCCACTGATTCCTACAAAGTCCAGGTGCGAGCTATGATGGATGTTGGTGGTGTGCTTCTCCCTTATCTTTTTTCCACATATTGGAGATAATAAGTTAATAAGCAGTTCCAATTGAGGTATTTTTAAGCATGTTGCAGTAATAAGCTCATATTTAATCAGTACAGTTGAAGATAGGCAGTCCATAAACCCGTCACTTTTTTAAATTGCCTCTCTCGTTCGACAAGCAGCTGGTCGCCAGACTTCTAGAGCTCTTCTGATATCAAGATCAATGAAATTTCTTCTTACTCGGCTTGTTTCCTGTGAGAGGGAATGTGCAGCTCTAGCATTGGCTCTAGCCATTTTGAATCACTTAGAGATTTACTTTGACCTCGTTTCAAATCTCTTTATGCAGTGGTCCATTGTCAATGCACTCCCTCCTTTCTCACGGTTTTAGTAGCAGTCCTTGTTATTCTCCTGGTGCATGAATATGGGACACTGCTATCAAATTAGTGGCAAACATTTGGGAGAAAGATTGGTCCACATGCACTAATGTGGTTTACCTTGAGTTATTTGTATAAATATCAAAGCATTTAGGTCATTTTTCACCGATAATCTCATCAGTGAAGGTGCTGCAGCACCTCATAAATATATAATTCCTCTGATAGTTCGTAAGCAATCATTTCAGTAAGCTTTGTTTGTGTGAGCCAGCAGTGAGAGTGCAGACATTTGGCACACTGATTATATGAACAAGCTTTCTTAAATTGACTTTGAAGCGTCACATGGCTGTGTGGGTGACTGTCGCATTCTTAGCCTCTCTGCCAATGCCGGGCCGCTCAGGACATGGTGCCATGCTGACTAACTCACTTTACTCTGATCAGTGAGTTTGGCAAAAGCCATACAGAACTGTTGTGCCATTTAGACTCTTTTAAACCAGACCGTGCTGGTTTAATATAGTAAATATACTGTATATTTTTTATGATGTATTATTTTTATGATATTATATATTAAAATGCCTTTTCCCCCCAAAACAATACAATAAATTTCTGACAATTAATGAAATATATTAACATTGTACCGAATAGGAATTTAATTATTTATTTATATATTGCTTTTGTATTGTATTTATTTAATTATATTATTATATATTTTTTATATAGATAGATAGATAGATGGTATTTATCACAAAATATATCACATTGTATTGAATATGAATATATTATTCATTTAATTGTATTATTTATATATTTTATATTGTATTAATTTAATGGTTCTAATATATATATATATATATATATATATAATATAAAATATAAGTGTTAGGCCTGCAATAAAATATTGTGAAATTGATCAAATGTTAGATTACTGATTGAATTCAAAGCAAAGGACTTTTGCTCCCAGCATTGTAAATCTCTGTGGAATTTTTGTAGAACATGTAGATTTTTTTAGTGTATATGAAAGGTTGCTTCAAAGGGTGCAATGTCCAATTAGGGACAGACATGCAGCATCATGATCGATGTTCTGCTGGCCTTTTATAAACCAGCTCCAAGCATCGAATTCCACTGCAGACAGATGTACTCTATAGAGAGCTCTTACATTCCTATCAGTGGAGGACTATTCAGTAGGCCTGTCGCAATAATCAATATATCGACTTATCGCGCAATATATGTACATGACCTCAATCATTTTTGGTGACGCAATATATCGCCCATTATATTTACTTAAAAATTAATGTCACCATGTTTTTATATTCCACTTGCGCCAGTGTCTTTTGCAGCTTCTCGTACATAACGTG